>NC_134837.1:112312085-112634891 GCF_004210375.1 Tachypleus tridentatus
CGTTAGAACAGTAAAAATGTCAACAACTTGAACTACGTTAGAACAGTAGCAATGTCAGTCTATTGAACTACGTTAAAACAAGTAGCAATGTCAATCTATTGAACTATGTTAAAACAGTAGCATTGTCAACCATTTGAACTACGTTAGAACCCTAACATTTTCTATCTGTAAAAACAGCTGGTTTGGGTTGAGAAAATCTTTTATGTAGAGGATCGAACTACGTTTCGACCTTCTACATTTTTCTATACAAGTGGGTTTTCTCGTCATCACTGATTATTGTCTATCTATTGAACTACGTTAGAACAGTAACATTGTCAATCTATTGAACTACGTTAGAACAGTAACATTGTCAATCTATTGAACTACGTTAGAACAGTAAAGTAACAATATCAATCTATTGAACTACGTTAGAACAGTAACAATGTCTATCCATTGAACTACGTTAGAACAGTAACATTGTCAATCTATTGAACTACGTTAGAACAGTAACAATATCAATCTATTGAACTACGTTAGAACAGTAACAGTGTCAATCTATTGAACTACGTTAGAACAGTAACAATGTCAATCCATTGAACTACGTTAGAACAGTAACAATGTCAATCTATTGAACTAAGTTAAAAAAGTAGCAATGTCAATATAATGAACTACGTTAAAACAGTAAAAATGTCAATCTATTGAACTACGTTAGAACAGTAGCAATGTCAATTTATTGAACTAGGTTAGAACAGTAACAATGTCAATCTATTGAACTACGTTAAAACAGTAGCAATGTCAATATAATGAACTACGTTAGAACAGTAAAGTAACAATATCAATCTATTGAACTACGTTAGAACAGTAACAGTATCAATCTATTGAACTACGTTAGAACAGTAACAATGTCAATCCATTGAACTACGTTAGAACAGTAACAATGTCAATCTATTGAACTACGTTAAAACAGTAAAAATGTCAATCTATTGAACTACGTTAGAACAGTAACAATGTCAATCTATTGAACTACGTTAGAACAGTAACAATATCAATCTATTGAACTACGTTAGCACAATAAAGTAACAATTAATCATCCAAATATTCTCTACAACAGAAGTGTAATTGATGATTGACGGACTGATGTCAATCGTCTAGTTAAAGACAGAGTAGGTTTTATTTTTAACTTGCAAACTTTCGTTTCGTCACACCGTAAGATTGATTGAAAATTAAGTACAGAAACAGTTACTTGTTTTCATTTACTCTTAAATATATCTGTGTTCATACTTACATATAAAATATATTTTGTAATGCCCCCATCCTCCAACACTCCTCTACTTTAGCAGTAAATGTGTTGATTTATAAAGCTAAACCTGGGTCACAATATTTGTAATGGGTACAGTACAAATAGCCCATTCCATGCGCTTATGAACAGAGAAACAAAAAGAAAGTTCTCGTGCATTCTGATATATTAAAAGAAAACACAGTATAAAGAGTAACCAAAAGAAGCATTGTAACATGTTTCTATTTTGTTCAATGTACATTTAAACTTTCGGTAGATTTTAGCTAATCAACGGCTCTCATAAAATTATTTGATTAATTTTAAATACCAAATAAACTAAAGATACAGTTAAGAAGTCGTTATTTTCAGTAATACATTGTACAGGTATTTCGTAAATTGATTATTAAAAGTTCTTCACAAGACACAATTCGTAAGTCATGGAAAGGATAAGGTAAAAATACAGTTTTTCATACTTTGTGGTACAGCAAAGCCACACTGGAGGGGCTGTTGTGTTTACTAGGAGAAACGAGCAACAATTTTAACATTGTAAGTCCATAAACTTACTCGTAACATGAATATTATATGTTATTTCTAATGTTTTATAGAATCTGTCAATTGGATGTTTGTTTGTTTTTTTTAATTTCGTGCAAAGCTACAGGAGGGCTATCTACGCTAGCCATTCCTAATTTAGCAGTGTAAGACTAGAGGGAAGGCAGCTAGTCATCGCCACCCATCGCCAACTCTTGAGCTATTCTTTTACCAACGAATAGTGGGACTGACCGTCACATTATAACGTCTGCACGGCTAAACGAGTGAGCATGTTTGGGGCGACGGGGATTCAAACCCGCGATCCTCTGATTACGAGTCGAACGTCTTAACCTACCTGACCATGCCGGGCCAATCTATTGGATGAGTAAACCTGAAAGCTTATGACGCCAAAAGCAGGATTTCGATACACGTGATGATCACAACCCAGATACCCCATCGTATAACCTTGAAATAAACGTATAAGATGACACTGGAATCATTATACATAATAGTTTGAAATATTGTTTCGTTTTATTAGTTTAATTTATTATTAGGTTTTTATGAAATTCCTTTTGATTTTGATATATAAATCTCTTACTAATCATTATATTTGGATGCTGAATTAGTTTGATAACTTTCAACATCTCGTAACTATCATATGTAAGGTTTGATCCTTACGATTCCCTCATCCCAGATTCAGTTCAACAACAAAAAAGGTTTTGTTTCTCTTGTTCCTTTGTTTGTATTGCAAAGAAACAGATAGAAAAACTGAACAAATAAAGTGTGTTAAGAAAACCATAAACTGGTTTCCTTAGAATACAACACCATATATCGAAACAGTCAGCTTGACCTCAAACGATATTGATCGACCGATCTGGGCATGCGTTGTTGAAAGTGAGATTTTCGTTGTTACGTAATTTATCTGAAATTAAATGCAAAGAATTAAAAAGTAAAACTTTATATAAACTACGAAGATCATAAATCTCTGACAATAAAAAAATGTTATTTGTTCGCCTGAACGCTATCTTCTACATACAGGGTTCAAAATCCCAATAATAAACACCACAATATTCACTTCACAATAATAGACACCACAATGTTAACCACTACAACATTAAACTTTACAATATCAAACATTACAATATTAAACCCTACAATATTAAACACCACAATCTTAAACACTACAATATTAAACATCACAACGTTAAATACTACAAAATTAAACGCCACAATGTTAAACACTACAATATTAAACACCACAATGTTAAACTTCACAAAAATAAACACCATAATGTTAAACTCTACAATATTAAACACCAAAATGTTAAACACTATAATATTAAACCCTACATTATTAAACACTACAATATTAAACACCACAATATTAAACACCACAATATTAAACTTCACAATATTAAACACCATATTAAAACACTTCACAAACCCTAATAAACACCACAATATTAAACAATCTAAACACCACAATATTAAACTTCAATAATAGACAATATCTACAATATTAAAGCATATCGAGCATTACAATATTAAACCCACAATATTAAACACCACAATGTTAAACACTACAAAATTAAACGCCACAATGTTAAACACTACAATATTAAACTCCGTAATGTTAAACACCATTACGGTTCAAAAATTTCTATCCTTCGTTTTGAAGTGCGAACGACCCAAAAGAAAAGCAATCAGCTGACAATAACTTTATCAAAAATGGCTACAATTAACGGAATATTGTGTTGTACTGGCATCTACAACTGAAAGAACGAAGCGTATTTGGTATTAAAACAACATGAATCTGGGATCCAGTCCGATACATTCACCCAGAGAGCAGCGTTTCCCATACTTTTGTCATCCACAACCCTGCCCCCTAGTGGCTCAGCAGTATGTCTGCGGTCTTACAACGCTAAAACCTGGTTTCGATACCCGTGGTGGGCAGAGCACAAATAGCTCTTTGACTAGCTTTGTGCTTAATTCAAAACAACAATCCACAACCCAACTCTCTTTAATAAATATGGTTTATTATGCACCCTTTTGTTTTCTTAGAATGAAAGAGAAATCGATTTAAATGGCAAAAATATAACACACGTTAATAAGTGTTGTGGTAATTACTTACTACTTTCAGTAAGAGAAAATGTATTAAGGCACATAATTTTGCGGGTTTTTTCCCTTTTACTCTCACCCTAATCGCTTGTGGCCCAAGAGATAATTTTTGTTTCCCCACACACTTTGATACGCTGTCTTAAGGCATAGTGTACATTCATGCAAAGTAATCACGACAGTAAAAAAAAAAAAAAAAGGACTTGTGTTATTTATCTAGGGTGATTTGAAGTCTGCGTTTCGAAACCTCGTGTAAAAAGTAACTTCGTAAAGATGATGCGCATTGTAATACATAAAGCAAAATCGACCGTTCAAACTTACGCAATACGATTTATATTGTTTGTTTGCTTTATAATGGTGCACAATTAACTGTTCGTGTTATGGACAAAGTTTAGAGAAAAGAATAAATTGACACGTCTATTACAAACCTTTTCAATATTTTGAGCGACGTTTCGGCCACACGCCTTTCGTCCTGCAGCAAAAATCGTGTTAACACGTGGTAGACGTGCCAGTTTACTATCTTATATCAAAGCTTTTCTTCTCACGTCTTACCGAGCAACACTCGTTCGAGAATATTTTGACATGGCTACTGCAGAAATCGAACCCTGCAGTTCACTTTTCACTTTTTATTTTGTTTTTAATATCTGATAATATGTTATGTGTTTGTAATATTTCATTTTGTCAAATCCTTCATTGTTCTATATTTTCCATATTTTCATCTTTACAATTAAAAAAGAAATAAATATTATTTTTATGTTTGTGAAACAAAAGTGAAAATTACTTTTGTTTAGCGTTCACTTTGAACGCCATCTATTAATCATAACTAATAATAGTACTCACCGATCTTTTTCTTTGATTGCAGACGAAAAACTAAAACAATACAGATGCCGCTAACGCCTATCGTCGGCACTCAACGTTACTACATGGTCTTTATAAGTGGTTTTTCTTCTTTTATATAAACAAAAGTTTTCCTTTTTCATTGATGTAGGACGTTTGAGTTCAAGAGTAAAGATCAATCTATCTAATTGTATTAGGAGTATTACTGTAAATTAACAGGGTAAAGTGGTATTTCCTACCAAGTAACTGCTGCCATCTACTGATGGTATTATAAAGTATTTTCAACACCTTCTTTTTAAAAAAAACAAAAAAACATTCCCTTTCCACTACGTTTATCATACTTTGATAATGACATGAAATTCTGCAATGTTCTACCGAAAATTTAGTATGGTCCACCATCAATATTTTGTTTTACTTATGCTTATAAATCGTTCTTTGTTTACCTGTTAGTAAGATGACAGTAATTTGAAGGTCCTCTGTAACTATTACATGTTTTTAATGATAATTGGAATGTCTCTCACCGATGTGTTATCGTATTTTGGTAACAGTGCTGAGAATATATGTTTCAACTGGTCCCTATTAGGTCAAGCATAAGTTTATGGGTTCACAACGCTGAAATTTGAGGTTCGATTACCCACGATGGGCAGAGCACAAATAACCCATTACGTAGCTTTGTCCTAGAACAAACTATTCTTCAACTAATGGTCTGGCATGGCCAAGCGCGTAAGGCGTGCGACTCGTAATCCGAGGATCGCGGGTTCGCGCCCGCGTCGCGCTAAACATGCTCGCCCTCCCAGCCGTGGGGGCGTATAATGTGACGGTCAATCCCACTATTCGTTGGTAAAAGAGTAGCCCAAGAGTTGGCGGTGGGTGGTGATGATTAGCTACCTTCCATCTAGTCTTACACTGCTAAATTAGGGACGGCTAGCACAGATAGCCCTCGAGTAGCTTTGTGCGAAATTCCAAAACACAAACACACTCTTCAACTAATCAACACACGTGTGTGAAAACCCATTTGAAAAATTATTCTTACGGAAAATAAACATAGTAGCCTCCAACCCATATTAACGCTTGCTGCTGTGTTATATGTACGGTTATATTTAGTTGTCCTCTACTCTCCATAACTATCCTATATTTATAGAGGACTAGAAAATACGTAATACTGATATTACGTATTTAATCTTCTGAGTGATTCAGGATAAATTGTGTTGAAAATACTAATATTAAATATGAAGCCCAGTCTTTGATTCAACGGGTCAGTGTTATGGCATTATGTAACGTATCTTTGTAGCACATCTGCGCCAAAATATATATAATATGTACAACAACACGATAAATAGAAATAAGCCCCCACTCTGATATTCTGAGGATATAACACTAAAAGTTAGGTTTAGAAATCAATGGTGTACAGAACATAGTTCTTCATTCTTTAGTTATGCGCTTAACAACAAACCCACAAACAAAAGATGAGAAGGAATATTCACTGATTGAAATGGACTGTTATAATTGGGAAATAACCAATCATAATGTTAATATAGTAAACTAGATTATTTTTAACGTGGATTCAATTACCTGAGAATAGTAATTGAACATCAGTAGAAGTAACAATTTTGTTAAAAATAAAAACACTAATTTACTAATAACATAGAGAATTAAAATTAATTCAACGGTGAGGCTGCAAATCGGTAAGAAATATATTTCTTACAAATGTTTCAAACTGGATTCCACCCTTTCTCACCAGTGGCTGAGAGGTAATTCTAGTGCAAACTGGATTCCATCTTTTCTCATCAGAGACTCAGTGGTAATTCTAGTACAAATTGGAGTCCCAAATTTAACATTATGAGATTCCAAGCTTACCATTTATTCGACAAGGAGGAAGACAAAGTACACTCTAAAATCAGTCCCGTACACCTCCAAATAACTCAGTGCCTCCTTCTATTTACAGGGATTAGTTTTTAATTGTCTTCTTAAAAAAAAAAAAAAAAAAGCATTTTGAATCTGCACTGATGTTGTTCAACCTTTGTACATTGTATCAAACGATCAGGCCAGGTGGTCAAAGAAATCTTTCGGGGGCTAGGTGTTATCTCTGTTATCTCTTAGGTAGCTGTTATCAGTCATAAAAATCAGTACACCTAAAGATGTCCACTGGTAAGTTTACTAATTTACGGTGTTAAATATCCGGGGTATGATTTCTGCAGTCAGTTCATTGTGTAGTTTTGCACTGGAAAAACTACCACACCAGAAAATACACACTATTTCTTTATAACATTTACGATAATAAAAAACTTATTAGATGTTCGAACTTTCAGCTAAAAACCGGTGAGACCGTTAAGATATATATTAAGTTAAAATGGGCCACATAATAATGAATGACTGCAGGTAATGTAACATAGAGAGAATGGTTGTTTGAAGTGATTTTAAAACTTTGAAACAGCAGATGATAAAATATTAAAATTATATCGTCTCGAAGACGATCAGCGTTAATTATCTACTTGTCCTAAATTTTGTAAAGAAGAGGAATACACTGAAGAAACAGACACGTATGAACACCGCTAGTGTTTGGTGTTATCTGAAAATGAACTGAAAAGTTCAGTTGCTATAAATCATAGAAAACGTAGTAAAAACAAATTATATTTGACGCCAAGAATAAAATGAGTAACGGTGTTTGTGTCACAAAAGGCTTAAATTATAAGCAATCAAGTTAGTTGAGTTCCAATATTAATATGTTAAGACGTTTATAAAGTTTTTGTCCAAAGTTGCTATTTAAATCATTTGAACGTTTAAGCAAAAATAAGATATTGCATTATGTAAAAGAACCAGCTACGTAATGTCAATCGAACCACGTATTTTAGTGTTGAAAGTAGGTAAACTTACTGCTGGTTCCTCAGAGAACACGAAAATTGTCCATCATTTAAACAGAATCATCTTTCTTGTTCTTTAAACGTTGTC
This sequence comes from Tachypleus tridentatus, assembly GCF_004210375.1. Lineage (NCBI taxonomy): Eukaryota > Metazoa > Arthropoda > Merostomata > Xiphosura > Limulidae > Tachypleus > Tachypleus tridentatus. The sequence continues at coordinate 112,319,770 of NC_134837.1, forward strand.
AAAAAGATTTGTTTGTATTGCCAATGTTGTTACTGCCACTTCGAACTCTAACACAATCAAGGCAATTTCTCCTTCTCTTCAAAATACACAGTACTTCTTGAATGCTTTAACGGCCTTTTAGCTACTTAGGGTTCCACCCACCTAAGACTAGTATAAGCCTTAAACTCTTGGTAACTTATATGACAGAAAGGCAATTATTCGCATAATTATCATACCTGCCACGAGAGGTGTTACACCTCCCACCTACTAATAGAGTTAAATCCTTAATTTCATGTGCGTGGGTAAAGAGAAAAAACTGTTCCTATGCGTCCCTGGTTAGCTAACAAGTTCACAAGGAGGTTGTTTGATGTAAAACCTTAATTACGGCCCAGATTAGATAAATAGCTTTTTGTTTGTAAACCTACGTATCAATCTGCTAAATAACTAGTACCGTTTCGAAAACTACTTCAGTTTGACTCTCATTTCTCTCTAACGTTTATATTTCCAAAGTATATAATAATAACGAAAACAGAACTAATTTTCCTCTTTACATTTAGTCACATTTTTGTACCAGAAGAACATGAAGCTATAAACAGCCTAAGTACACACTTTATAACTAAGTACCAAGTCTTACTCCCATTTAGCAATACGTTTCTATCACACTTTATAGCTAAGGTACCAAGTCTCACTGCCTAATAGTCTCATAAATTTTTTCTACAAAATGTAAGGTTAGGGTTGCGGAAGATTTACTTCCAAAATGGCGCACGATGAAACTAATTCTGCTTTCATCACGTGACTACATACCCTCTGAATATCTAACTTAAGCTCGGAGATAATTAGAATATTTGTTTGTTCATTCACTGAACGACTCTTTAATTATGCAATAATCTAAACGGTTGAGTTAGTGACCCTGAAGACTCGGGCTTTGTAACTTCTAATTTTGAAGTACGAATTACAGAGAGAAGGCAACTGGTCGGCAGTATCCGATGCCTAAGACAGCTGTAACTTAAGTAGCAAGACTGACTGTCATTCTTATACCACATCCGAAGCTAAGAGTGCGAAGATTGTTGGTACGTCTTCGACTAGAACCAAAATCTGATGCACTAATGATTAGCTCTTGCTTGGTCCAAATTCAAGTATGTTTATACCTTACAGTTTGAAATATTACTCATTTTAAAGCTCACATGATTTTAAATATGCGAAGAATAGAACTCAAACCATACATTTCAGACTCTGAAAGGAATGACCCTCAGTAAGTCAACTTACAAAACTAAAAGTCGAGTGTGTGTGTGTTTTTTTATAACAAAGTCACATCGGGCTATCTACTGTGCCTACCGAGGGGAATCGAACGCCTGATTTTAGTGTTGTAAATCCGTAGACTTACCACTGTACTAGCGGGAGGCAAAAAGTCGAGTAAAAAAAGAGCAAATAGCTTATTCCACAACTTTATATCTAAACAAACGTAAAGGAATATTATTTAATCACCAGTAATTTTGAATATGGGATAAGACATACCTATAAAATAACCAACCCAGCCGTATTTCGTGGTATACTGATAGAAATTTCGCAATATAACGCAATAACAAAAAACTGATAAATATTTATTTACAAATAGGCCTAAGAGAAATCAAACTCGGATGTTCGTGGCGTCAGCTTCATACTGAACCATTTCTCTTAACCCCACATTTATATTACCCCATACAGTTTCATTTATCATAGTTCAGACTTTCGATATGAGTAAAAAAATGTCCCTGGATTAAATAAGATTGATTTGTCTTTGTAAAAACACGACAATTTTATATTTTGAAAATTTGCACATCTCTGACAGTGAACTAAATCCCTAAGTTAGGCCTAACTTATAGTTCCGATTTTAAATCAATATCACTTCATTCATCTTGCTTTTTATGTTTTGATTTCAAGATTTTTCTTCTTCTTACAAACTTATAATCCTCAAAGCACAAATAAAATTCGAGCATCAGTTTTTGTTTCTGTTTCCATTCCGAAGGCTCATGTTGCGTTCAGGTTATGGTGTATTATTATTTCTCCGAAGGCAACAGCCTAACTCAGGGTTTCCCAAACTTTGCCAATCGACGAAACCTCTTTAACTTCTTTACCGTATTGGCGTACCATCTGCTGTTAAAAGTATTTTTTATCGCGTGTAACTGGTGTAATATGTGCGTAATCCACTACCTTTACAACATGATTCAAGTTTAGGAAAATAACAATTAAGAGAGATTTAAACATGAAAAATTAAGATAAACCTTACGGCCAACTTAAATGTGAAAGATGGCACTAATTTGCTGAAATATTCTTGCGAATTTCTGGGTCAATGTTTAACACTTTCAAATGGAGACACAGTTCCACATCTCTCATTTCTATACTTCGATTTTATAAAACACGTTGATAAAAACCTCACTCACATAAATTTGATGTATTAATTACTAGAGAGCTCCAGGAAGCTACAGAGCACAGTTTGAAGCCTCTGACTCAACTTAGAATAGATTTACACTTTATCTTATCTTATTATCAGGTAAAATCACAGACATAAAACACTAAAACTGATACCCCACCATGGAAATCACAGAAAGATTATATATCTTCGTTGAAGAAATATCACTTTCTGTAACATACAGACAATCCTTTGAGATAATCAACGAATATTGCAGCACGTTTCACTGTTTAATAAACAGTACTGTAGAATGTACTACTGTTTAATAAAGTTTGCTTGTTTGTAGCTAAGCACAAAGCTACATGAGTATTGAAACCTGGTTTCTAGTGTCTTAAATTAGGAGACATACTGCTGCTCCACTAAAGGGCATTCAATAAAGTCCACAGTGTTATGTTACACAGTTAAATAAACGGTATTATAGAATGTACCACTGTTTAATAAAGAATGTTTCATTGTTTAACCAGTTATATTCAGATAATTTGTTCTAGGATCACAGCATGAATTTATTTTTAAAACTGTATTACTAATGAAAAGTTCTGTACCATTATTCACAGAACTCAAATTTTTCTCATTTAACTGTTAAATTGTTTCAAATTATTCAAGAAATTTTCAGCACAGAATTCCCACTAGATAATACTTTTGTCACTAAATTAAACACTTCCACAGTGGTTCAGCAGGAAGTTAAGGCCTCACAAAGCTAAAATCCAGGATAGAATTTCTCCTCTTGGATAGAACTCAAACAGCCTATTATGTATCTTTGTGCTAAAACAAACATAATTTGTTTACCATAACACAAACATACAATCACAGTAAAACTTTCGACAATGTAAACAATCACTAATGATATACGCACAAGTGACATAGTTTTTCTGAAACACATTTCAATTTAACAGCAAAATATGAGCACATCCTACAAGCATTGTTTTTGTCCATTGACAAAATATTTTCCCTTCCCGATACCCTTCCTATTTTACTCTGTATTAAAATCAACTAAAGCACTATCTCTTGTCTGTTAACAAGACTAACTCTACTAACATGAACTAAAGCAGTATCTCTTGTCTGTTAACAGAGTATCTTCACTTCCTGTTATCCTTCCTATCTTATACTGTACTAACATGAATTACAGCACTATCTCTTATCTGTTAATAGAGTATCTTCACTTCCTGTTATTCTTCCTATCTTATACCGTACTAACATGAACTAAAGCACTATCTCTTGTCTGTTAACAGAGTATCTTCACTTCCTGTTATCCTTCCTATCTTATACTGTACTAACATGAACTAAAGCACTATCTCTTATCTGTTAATAGAGTATCTTCACTTCCTGTTATCCTTCCTATCTTATACTGTACTAACATGAACTAAAGCACTATCTCTTATCTGTTAATAGAGTATCTTCACTTCCTGTTATTCTTCCTATCTTATACTGTACTAACATGAACTAAAGCACTATCTCTTGTCTGTTAATAGAGTATCTTCACTTCCTCATATCTTTCCTATCTTATTCTTTTTTAGCATTAGTGAAAAACAAACATCCTGTCTGTTGACAATAATTTGCCACTCGTCTGGAACTTAGTTCTAAATTATGAAGTGTTATGACTGGTTGATGGAGCATCCTGTAAATAACCACACTGATTTCTTTATAAAATTACATTTTAGTAATTATAAAATTATTGCCTTTGTAGGTTCACTGTTTACATAATATCCCAACTACCCATCCTTAAAAAATAGTTGCCAAGGAACAGATGTGCAGAGTATAATATTTTAAACAGAAGTGCATTTAATGAAACAGTGGCAAGTTTGTACCTTTAACAGTGTATAATAAATGTAACAATGTTCCGGAACCAGCACATACATGTATATATAAGTTTATGAAACAATTCTGTCTCCCTCTAATATTAATAACCCTGTTACAGCAGATATTGAAAGTTTTTATTTATAAAAAGTAACCTGAGAAATGTTGTTAGAGGGGCATTACTTCTTGAAAGACTGCTATAAACATCTGAGAAAAAACAAACTACAGATTCATTACTGACTGATTTTATAAACACATCCTATAAACAATAACAGATCAAATAACAGTATTCACATTGAAACAAACAACTTATTCAACAGTAGCACCACTGTATTTAACTTATTCAACAGTAGCACCACTGTATTTAACTTATTTAACAGCAGCACCACTGTATTAACTTATTCAACAGTAGCACCACTGTATTTAACTTATTTAACAACAGCACCACTGTATTTAACTTATTTAACAACAGCACCACTGTGACTTACATAATCACATTTTTCAATTTCTCAGTGTGTTAAATATTAAATCTTTTTTTTATTTCTGTTTAGAAAGTTTAATGCCTAATACAAATAATCAAACACAGTTTATTCTTTAAAAATCTTTAATTTGTCATTTTTGTTTATCTTACAAGATAATGCTTCAAACTTAGCTAACCTTCTTGCTCAGGTTAGTGAAGCCAATACCAACACAAGTTAAAAGAACCTTGTCTGTGCCAAGCTGTAGATTGTTCTCTTCCTCATTGGTTTTCTGTACCTCTAACTTGAACATTACTTGGAGGAAGTCTTTCATGTGTCGTAAAAAACTCATGCTAAAAGTGAACAATCGCAGACTTCTGTATCAGAAATAATTATTTACAATTTTCTACTTATAAATATCCACACATGCAGCATTGGAGAAAGTTATTAAAACATTCACCTAACAAATCAAAGAGTGACACATCAGCTTAAAGTCTATACTATTGTTGGTTGTCACCTTACAAATCATGGAATGACACATCAGCATAAAGTCTAACATACTGTTGTTGGTTGTCACCTAACAAATCAGAAAGTGACACATTAGCATAAAGTCTAACACACTGTTGTTGGTTGTCACCTAACAAATCAGAAAGTGATACATCAGCATAAAGTCTGTAACATACTGTTGTTGGTTGTCATCTAAGAAATCAGAGAGTGATACATCAGTTTAAAATCTGTAAGAGTACAGGAAGCCACAGTTGCAGTAAGTGTGTAAATCTACCCTGCAAAAATCAAATATTTGGACTAGCAGAGGATCCTCCATGCAAACATCACAGTAAGTCTCAATATTTCAGTAGGATTTGTATGCAAGACCCAAAAGAAGGTATGTGAAACTTACAGGGTTAATAACTGAAAACCAATGCTCTCCAAAAGTGATTTTACGTACATCACAAAGTTTCTTTATAAGACAGACTAGGATCAAGGACAGACACTGCTAATGATTTTCATTTAAATACAGGTCCGAAATGTCATCTCAAAGACAGTACAATACACATTAGCACAAAGTGCTTTCTTTTGACATAGAGCTGCTTGAATATTTCTGCTAAATAATGAAAAGAAAACTCATACATTTAAAATAGGCTATTGATCATAAACAATGGAATACGCAAAGTTTGTAAAAGATAAAACTAAGTTTAAATTGTTCTGCAACAAAAATGACAGTTTTTTTGGGTAGTAAAGATGAAAACAAAGTCATAGTTAACATACAAGATTAGGCCAACTAAGATCAATCACTTTAGTAATCTCTTTTAGGCTGAGTTTTGGTGGGAACTTCAGTCATCCATGTTGGTATTGACAGTCTGAGTGAGACTGAAGGCCAACAATTCAAAGTCATGAGCCAAAATTCTGAATGCTAAAAGAATAAAATATTTAACTAGAGCACAAAGAAAGCTTTCCAACAATAACTGACTTTTTACTGTGATGTTAAATAAAGATGTTTCTGTTTGCAGCTGGAAGCCATTTCACATCAGATATCTAATGACCTGTTACACAATAGCCATTTGATCTAGAGATGTGAAACTTTACATAAAAGCCATTTGAACAAGAGATATGAAACTTGGTATTGGTGAAATATTATGGTCAGCATTCCTGCCAAACAACACTGAAATCCACAAATTCTCAGTTTGGAGAGCAACTGACATGGAACGGACTAAGCTAACAACTACAGTGTAGCATGGTGGGAGATAATTACAAGTTTGAAACTACACTTCAACCAACAGTTTTTGGCAACATGCAAAACTCTGATGACACCTTGATTGTACACGTCACCCCAGAATAACACATTTCATAAGACAGATTCACCTTAAAGGAACCATGATTCCAGAGGTACATTTTGATGTAACCCTCACAGCCATGGCTTGACTTGCATGAAAGTCCTTGCACTCAGCTGAATTATTAGTAATATTCCACAACCATAACACTGATAAACCATGTGACAATATGAAAACAATATGTATAAGCTAAGTCAAACAAAGAGCTTACATACAAAACATTGTACAGCTTAATGTCTCTTCTCTTGTATTTTCTATGACATGGTTTCATACCATTAATGAATCCACCATCTAGTTGTCACTGCTTATTGTTTGTGACACCTGTATGTGTATCACTTGCATGTTTCCATAATTATTTCCATTATTGTATTAATGTGTGTGAAATAAATAGCTTAATACTATTAATTACAATAATTATTACTAGATAATTAAAATCAACACTAAAAAATAATAATAAACTTAACGTAAAATAAGTATAAAGAATCCACTCTCAGTCCTAGTCATCACCTTAAAATCATAATGGATACCATCTGTAGTAATATCTGGGATATCAAGTCTGCCAGACAAAATCCAAACATTGAAGTTAAGCTAGCCATCAAACACACCTTTATTCTTTATATAAGAAGTTTAGAATGTTTTAACAAAGTAAAAATTATATAAGTTAAAGATGTGATTTACTTATACAAACCAGAATTTTATAGACATACATATTTATGTAAAAACACTTACTACATAACTTACGTGTATGGCGACAGAGGGCCTGTGAGGAGTTTTGACACATCTGTCTGTCCAAGAGCCATAAACAGGCAAGCCAAACTTTGGTTGTTTGAATCTACGTAACCTCCCTACAGAAATAAAAAATAAGCAAGCTGGTAAAAGGTAGGTTTCTTTTACTTTAAAACAATAATTACAAAGTAAATGTAATTTCTAATAGTATAGATTACATAATCTCCTACACAAGTAGTACTGAAGTCATAAGTCAAAATGCTTTCACCAAATGAGTTTAATTCTCAAAGTACTGACTTGTGTTTAGAACATTCATTACCAGTGAAGCCTACACAATACACCAAACTTAGAAAGTTATGCTTTTACTTGTTAGAATACTCAATAAAAAGAGTTAACCAATTAAAAATGACTGAAATAACTTTTATCTTTAATCTAAAACATGCAATAAACTCCAGCAGTAAGGGTTAACTGCCAAAATTTTGTGTTTTATGTTTTTCTGTGTGACTTGTATGGTATTGGTGTTGATGGCCCTATAACTAACAAACTCATGAACACAAAGTAATTTGATACATTAAAAAGTTTAAAAAACAAAGGAATTTAGACTATATCAGTAACTTTAGAGTTAATAAAGTATGTCAAAGATAGTGCATTAGTTTTAGTTTAAAACAAAATAAGTGTACATCTCTTAACTTAGAATATTAATGCAAGTTAGGCCTGGATAAGACAAGTAACAATAACAGGATACTAAAGTCTTGACCCAGGTCTGGATAGAAAAGAAACAATTATAGCATGTAAGTTGATTGTGACTGGTTGTAAATAATTCCAATATAAATACCTGGCTTTTTGAATATATATATATATAAATCTGCAAGTGTGTGTGTTTAAATGCATACACATAAATTCAAAGTGTGAAAACACAAGGTCTTGATCTATATTTAGAGTGCACTCTCCTTTACACTGGCTGGAAACAAATGTCTTATTAAAACCCATCAGATAGCCTTTGAAATCTTACAGCCCAGTGTGGTTTTAGTAACATTTGGCACTTAGAAAGTATCCTGGAATATTAGTGTTTTTCTTGTAATAACGCTGAGAAAACATGTTACAAACTACAACACAAATTTCTGGTTTAATAAATACAAATAACATTCAAAATAAGTTAACCATTATTTATTAAGTTTTATACCACATTCTTGAAAATTTCACAAATAGGAATAATTTGATTATTTCTTTATGTGCACAAAAAGGAGGATGGAGGTTACTCCATATCCCATACACTTCATCACACACTCAACTGAAAGTTTCAAAAAATACAATACAAACAAAGTTAATGACTCAGTACAACCTTATTAAATAAACTTAAACCTAATATATTTTTCTTGTAAATTTATTAAAACAAGAATAAGTTGGACTTGCCTCATATATGATCAAGCCTACATTAAGAATTAATTATAATGTATTTTTTATTATTATAACAGCATGGTTGTCTACGTGATATTTCTATCTATTACAGTAGTTTGCCAAGTGGGTTAAAAATTAACATAAAATATTAGTTAAAGAAACCCTGCATTAGCAACAATTTTAGACCACAAGTAAATAACGGAAGTAAAAAAACCTGACTTACATTCAGAGGATGCAGCTCGGTATTTTATTTGGTATGGTATGATCATCACAATATTGTTCACACCCATCAGAAACATTTTTATATGAATATTGTGGTTTTTAGGAACACGGGACTTTTCACATCTTATATATACATAATGAAATTTGTAGAAATCCTTTGGCCAGATTATGTATGTTAGTCAAGATTCTAAGTACCAATGTTTAAATTAGTTTTTGAAAACTAATTTAATATTGAAAATGCATAAAAATTTTGTTTCCAAGTTCCAGGGTTTCTCAGTTAACTTACCCTGTACACTTCCTCCAAAAGGAGCATGGCTGCTTCTTTCCCAACATCTTCTGGTATACTAGGACCTTTACCTGAACCAGGTGGATTTGATGATGACTCTGCTGCCAGAAAGGCACCTTTCGTTGTTTCAGCTACAAGGCTTAAACCAAATCCTGGGGATCTTAAAATTAACATAAAAATTATTGTTTAAAGATATCAGGAAACAAAGTATCTAATCCAGTTCAGGAGTATCTAACATAGACTGAAACTATCTAACCCAGTTCAGAAGTATCTAATGTAGACTAGAACTATCTAATCCAGTTTAGAAGTATATAATGTAGTTTGCAACTATCTAACCCAGTTCAAAAGTATCTAATACAGACTGGAACTATCTTACCCAGTTCTCAAGTATCTAACATTGCTTAGAACTGTCTAGCTTAGTTCACAAGTATGTAATGTAGCTTGGAACTGTCTAAACTCACTCACAAGTATCTGATGTAGGTTGGAACTATCTAGTATAGATTGGAACTATGTAATCCACTTCAGAAGTGTTAAAACAAAGTCAAAAATTAGATTTCAAGCTACTTTCAAAGAACAATGGATATTAAAATCACAGGTGAAACATTAAAAGTTTGTTAATCTTCATATTTAGTACAACAGAAACTCAGTGGAAGTGCTTAAGTTCAGCTAACAGTTAGTATTTGTGTGTATATGTCTCCCTTTGTCTTAATAACTTCAGTCAGTCTTTCAAGTATTGTTATAACAAATTTAATCAACACGTCATTTGGGATTTTACTCCAAATGTCTCTCAAACACTCCAGTAAAGTTTCTTTAAAAATAACCTATGATTTATCAAGTTTTTGATATATAAAATCTCAGATATGCTTAACTGTGTTCAGATAGGGGCTCTGTGGAGGGCATTGTATCATTTGAATTACTCCAACAACTTCTTTCTAACCTAACTGATTTGACTGTATCAAACCTAGTTTGTAATTGTAAGTGTTTAACTTAGTGTGTTTGAGATAATTACAACAAACTGGAAAGTTACAAATATCAAGTTTATACAATGTACATGCAAAAATTATATTTTAAAATTAATAAAACAATAATAACATTATTACACTAATTTCATAAAATCTATGTTTTGATTAGACTTTCATAAAATGGCGTAAGTTTGTTTCTGAATTTTGCACAAAGCTACACAAGGGCTATCCACACTTGTCATTCCAAGTTAGCAGTGTGAGACTAAAAGGAAGACAGCTAGTCATCACCACTCACTGCCAACTCTTGGGCTACTCTTTTACCAACAAATAGTGAGATTGACCATCACATTCTAACACCCTCAAGGCTAAAAGGGGAAGTATGTTTGATTTGATGGGGAATTGAACTCGCAACCCTCAAATTATGAGTTGAGTGACCTAACCACCTGGCTATAGTGGGCCAAATAACATAAGAATTCCATTTCTAGAAAGATGTAAAAACCAAAACTGAAGTAGCCTCTTCCTGCACAACTGAAGAAATGAGTTTTAAATTATTATCTGGAAGAAAACAAACAATGACTTGATAAGAATCTAAGTTAACTCAAAAGTTTCTTTAAACCTCCTGCTTTTCAAACTTCACATTTTTAAACATAACATATTTGTTGTTTAATTTCCTACCTCTAACATTGTATAAGCACATGCTTTGTTGCCACTGTTATTTTATCATTAACAAGTATCATACAAAACACTGAATATCTATTGATTCTGATATCTGTTAAAAGTAGCACCACATTTGACTAAAGTCACCTGATGATGCAAAGTTGATGATTTTTAATCAATTACTCATAATTTTTATGTTCTCCATCAACAAAATAAATACATACTTGCCAGCTTGCTTTCCCTTGTACTGATCTGTGTAAATATACACATCTGGAAGGAACTGAAGTAGTACACCTTTTGCTGCTTCCACTAATCTATTGGAAATGCTTGGAGAAACTCTTACAGTGTAGGCTACTCCCCGAATCCGTTTAATCTTTCCAGTATCTAGCAACTGAACTGGTCTCAACTTCTGTCTCACTGGACATTTGAAGTGAACTTCTCCCCTTCCACCAGGAGGCATTCCACGACTCATTATTTTTAACTCCAGACCCTCATCAGTCCCAAGCAAATGTTTCATCACAGGTATGGTTGTATTTCTTATTATGTCAACCTATTTTCATAGGCAATAGAAAATATGTCATTTACTGTTTGGATTGTCATTTTCACAGAAATTCATCATAACTCTCACTTTAGTTTATTAGGCTTAGTGGCAAAACATTTTTAACCTAAAATTACCATTGCAAACCATATGAAACCCATCACATGTTTAAACACAATTGTAAATTTAGAATTACCAGTAGAATCCATATTGAACCCATTAGTTGCTTAAACACATTTTTCTAAACTGTTTGAGAATGTTTTATAAAAATAGAATTAATTTATACCATTAATTATTACTAAGTCCCCTATTTGTTTTTCTAAGGAAACAAATGTCTTCAATCAATTGTTTTGGGTTTTGTATTATAATATTACTCAATATGATGCAATACATAAATCAACCAATGGAAAGTAATTTAAAAACAATTCAGTAGTTTAGGGTTAAATAAACAAGACCTAAAGATAACTGACACAATAATACATTCCTCGTTACTTTTATAGTTCATCCATAATTACTAACTACATCTATATTAAAGATACACTTTTCTCCTCAAACATTTTCTGGAAAATGAACTCACTACAACCACTCTTCTATCTGAAGATTAGGCCTAGCAGAAAATTTGGAACTAAGATAAATCTAAATGAAATAAAACAACTACAAAAATTTCTAACAATCTAAAAGTTGATCATAGAAATATGAATAACTTAAAAAGTTGGTGTTACTCATCAAGCATGCTTCTTTTCTCTGATGTGTCATTACACACTCAATGATTCTCTTTCCATACATGCACATTTATTTAAAGTTGAAGATGGCTTGAATAGGTAATGAAGAAAACTTTATTACAAGTTTAATGTTATAATAAATGTACAACATTTTGATGTGGTTTTGTTATCATCAAATAATTTTAATATAAAAACAAATGTGCATTATAATAACATAAGGTAATTGCAACATAAAAACAAATGTACATTATAACAACATAAGGTAATTGCAACATAAAAACAAATGTACATTATAACGACATAAGGTAATTGCAACATAAAAACAAATGTACATTATAACGACATAAGGTAATTGTACAACATAAGGTAATTACAACAAAAACAAATGTACATTATAACGACATAAGGTAATTGCAACATAAAAACAAATGTACATTATAATGACATAAGGTAATTGTAACATAAATGTACATTATAATGAGATAAGGTAATTGCAACATAAAAATAAATGTACAACTCTTTGATACCATGTTCTGTCATCATCAGGTAACTGCTTTTTACTCATTGAATAATGCAATTTCCTACAACTTTTTAGTCAGCTTTTATATTTTAAGAAATGCATGAACTAATTGTTTCTCTGTAAGGTTATTACACTTACAAGTGTATTTCCTTTATCTTTCACTGTTTATTTTGAGGTCTATTTTTCACTGATCACATGCATTATACAGTTTAAAAAATTAGGTATGGGAAGTTATAATATTTCTATACATAAAATGTATTTCAACTCCTTCTACTCACAAGGTTAAATATTCTCATTCAACACTGCTCTTTATATGCAAACTTTTTTCTTTATGAATGCCACAAGTCTTCTGCATCTGCCCCCAATTGGAATAAAATGATTTCAAGATGTCTCTCACGCAAATCCTGATACATCCCTTCTCCCCCAATAGGAACATCACATACTCACATGATTCATGTTGCTACCTCCATATGCCTCTATCGAACTGTCACTTCAAAATATGACAGATGTAAGCACAAGAGGAAAGTGTGGAGGAAAGGTGAGAAGTGTGATAACAGGGGAGTACCTACCAGGAAAGGTGAGAAGTGTGATAACAGGGGAGTACCTACCAGGAAAACATTTTCAGTATAGAAACATTATAACTTCCAATACAGTACTTCTCTCTTCTCACTATATTGGCTAGAATCCCACACTGATTAGGTGAAAGGACTGGTACAACGGAATGACAGAAGTACCCCCAAAAGTGTTCGAAGACCACTCCTGGAAACAGGAGAGCCAGATCCAAATGAGGGGAAACTGCACCACTTCTGATCAGGTATACACTTGGTCCATCTGTGAAATAAGTAGTCCATGAATGTGTAAAAAGTGAGAATCAAGTCCAAGTGGAAGAGAAATGAAGCAGGATAATGATCATAACCATGTAAATATATATGCAACTTAATCCCACAAAGCCAAAATGAGTTAATCAATGGATTTGCCCCTAGGTTTTAAACTGGCTAGAATGCACCTGACCATGCTCGATATGTCTACTACATCCAAAACCTATGCTGCTGAAAACTAACATTCATGTGGAAGTAGGATGAGTCATATCATCTGCGCCTCAAGTTAAGGAGACAGGTATGAGGATCTATAACCACACTGACATGTGTTATCTTTGATCTATCAATCATAACATCTATTATCGAAAGGACATCTATGTAATATAAATCAGCTCTCCCAACAGTAAAACCAACCAGAATCATCCAAAAACCAATAACATCCTCAGAAATAAGATAAAAGAGGGATGACAGAACTAGAACAATTACCTTACTTCTGTTGAAATCCACAACATCAAAAGATTATAATCAAGGGAGGAAGTTAGACAACCATAAACATGTGTGAAGATGTGTATTAATTGGTTCTACTCTACATCCAAAACCCAGCCATGAGCAAATTGGTCATAATGTACCCAAATATTAAGGGAAGGGGACCAAATAAGAATGTGAATATGGAAGGACATCACATGCCTGAGAAAAAAACTCCACACAGACCAAAGTATGCCTAACTGACTCCTCAGCCCTAAGTGACATCTACCATCACATTTATCAATTATACTTTCTCTGATAATTTTTATTACCTTCCTTTAACAGTGTTTATTGTAAAACTATCTTATAGATCAAAATACTCACTGATGGGTCCATCTGGTCATTTGTAACACCATGTAAAGTTAAGTCGAGAGGTTTCTTACAAAACGGGGCAAGACAGACAACAGCCTCAAGGTAGTAACCAAGAGACCGTTGCATAGAACAGTCATGTTCTATTTTACCTCCATACAACAAACCTGGCTCATAGTAGAGGCTGGTTCCTAAGCAAATAAAATAAAACACATTACTGATCATGTATATATCTACATATACATTTATTGTATTGATAAAAACACTACAAAATATTACCAAAGATTTTTTACTGTCAATAAATGAAACAATTTCAAACCAATTATTTATTTTCAGCATGAGTTTAAACTTTTGTTTGAATGAGCACAAATTACAAATCCACAAGTTGATTTCATAATTTGTACATAGTTAAAAAGTAGTATTTATAGTTTGATAGTTAAATACTAGTTATTCTCACATTGTAATTTACAATAAGCTAAATTACATTACACTAAATTTATAATGAAAATTCAATGATTGAAAACTACTTAATAGTATTGACCAATCATATTACATAAAGTTTGACCAGCTTAAATGATTTAGGTTATGACTAAATTGATACATAAACTATGTTACACCTCTAAAAATTCACTGATTTTTATCAACAAATTATTAAAATTATTCAAGATGTTATTTTTTAATAAAACAAAGAAAGTGTAGAATATTAATTTGAAGATTTTAACACAATAAACTAAAATAATAAAACTATGGCCTCTATTCCATACGTAGAAAATGAACACACTAATTATTTTCAATCTAGAATAGTAGTCACAGGAAAATCACAGGTCATCAATGTTGCAATCTTCACCAATCAATCAAAACACAAACAGCTGTTATATGGCTCATCAATATTTTTATTAACAATAAACAAAATTATAACACAAAAAGTCACACTAGTTGTTCCAATACATCAACAGATGCCTAACATTAAACCCACTACATAAAGTATAGTGTTGAGAGTTGTCATTATGACACAGAAATTTCACACTTATTTTAAAAAAAATAAAACACTTACAATTGACTACAGAAAAAATTAACTCAATAAAATAATGACCATGTTTATAAAGAAAGTAAAATAACATAAGCCACTTTACTAACTATATTTCTATTATGTATAATTCACTGAAGACAACTAACTTTCCACTCTGATAAACCCCAACTTGTTTTAAACTTCTAAATTTTCATCAAACACTATCTATTACAGTTTACAGTTAGAAATATCTTTAGATCTAAAGCAAACTCAATGTATATTTTACCATACACTACTTTTAGATATGTTACTCTGTACTAAGCAATAGAGATGCATGATAACTACATAATCACTGAAAAGAAATACAAGATGAACAAATATTCTACTTTTTATTTACAGTTGCAAGTTTTAAGGTAACCTTTCAGATATAACAATTTTCACAACTGTAAGTCTGTTCTAATGGACAAAACAAAATGCAAAAAAGACACATTTCTATAAACCAATCTTGTGCGAACTCCAAACATATGCAAGTTCAAGTTTGTCAAGCATCAATATCATGCAAACATAATTTCCTTATAACAAGCCTTATCCAGAACTGTCACATAATATTACCCAATAACAAACATTGACCAGAACTACCCCATATCACCTAACAAGCCTCAACCAAAAATGTCACATGACATTACCTAACAACAAGCTTCAGCCCCAACTGTCACATGGATTACCTAATAACAAACCTCAACAAGAACTGTCACATGGATTACTTAATAACAAACCTCAACAAGAACTGTCATATGGATTACTTAATAACAAACCTCAACAAGAACTGTCACAGGGATTACCTAATAACAAGCCTCAACAAGAACTGTCACAGGGATTACCTAATAATAAGACTCAACAAGCACTGTCAGGGATTACTAAGAACTGTCAATAAGGATGTACAGGGATTACCTAATAACAAGCCTCAACAAGAACTGTCACAGGGATTACCTAATAATAAGCCTGAAGCAGAACTGTCACATGATATTACCTAATAACAAGCCTCAAGCAGAACTGTCACATAATATTACCTAATAACAAGCCTCAAGCAGAACTGTCACATGGATTACCTAATAACAAGCCTGAAGCAGAACTGTCACATGATATTACCTAATAACAAACCTTATGCTGAACTGTCACGATATTATCTAATAACAGGCCTTACACAGAACTTTCACATGATATTACCCAATAACAAACCTTACCCAACCAGAACTCTCACATGATATCACCTAATAACAACCCTTATCCAAAACTGTCACGTGATATCACCTAATAACAAGCCTGAAGCAGAACTGTCACATGATATCACCCAACAACAAGCCTTACCCAGAACTGTCACATGATACCTAATAACAAACCTTGAACTGTCACATAGATTACCTAATAAAAGCCTCAACCAGAACTGTCACATGATTACCTAACAACAAACCTCAGCAAGAACTGTCACATGAATTACCTAACAACAAGCCTCAGCAAGAACTGTCACATGAATTACCTAACAACAAGCCTCAACCAGAACTGTCACATGGATTACCTAACAACAAGCCTGAAACAGAACTGTCACATGTCACCAAACAACTGCCCTCACCCAGAAATGTCACAATATTACCTAACAAACCTCAACCAGAACTGTCACATGGATTACCTAATAACAAACTTCAACTTGAACTGTCACATGATATTATCTAATAACAGGCCTCAGCCAAAACTGTCACATGGATTACCTTATAACAAACCTCAACAAGAACTGTCACAGAGATTACCTAATAACAAGCCTCAACCACAACTGTTACTTGATATCACCCAACAAAAGCCTCAACCAGAACTGCTACTTAATATCACCTAACTACAAACCTCAACCATAAATGTCACATGATATCACCTAACAAACCTCAACCATAAATGTCACATGATATTACCTAACAACAAGCCTCAACCAGAACTGTCACATGGATTACCTAATGACAAGCCTCAACCAGAACTAGAACTGTCACATGGATCACCTAACAACAAACCTCAACCAGAACTGTCAAGATATTACCTAATAAACCTCAACTGCTAATCAACCAGTTGCCACCTTTAGTTCTTCTACATTCCAGAGAACAGTTCAAAATTCTGTTTTTCTCTTGATAGGTTAAAAAAAAATTGGTAGTTTGACTAACATTTTCCTAGTAAACACTGTTAAAGTCTTTTAAATAATGAGAAAAAAACTGAACTCCATACTTCAAGTGAGGAGGTATCTTTACTAAAGTTTTGTGCAATTCTATGTATTTATGCATGAAAGTAAATAAGAATACTTAATAATGAGTCAGCTACACTACACTAACCAAAGTTCATCAGACCAACTGGGATATGACAAGCACAGTAATGATGTACTGATAATCTCCCTACTTCTGAACCCAAAATTTCAGTAAACAGATCCTATAACACCAATCCACTTGTGTATACCACTTATGTTCAAATATCCTGCCAAGAGTTGAGACTTTTATTAACAATCTCACCCAAGTCCTTTTCACTAAGTCTCCAAAACACTAATACTTCTTTCATACCCTGAGGGTAACTTTAAATTAAAGTTGGAAATAATTTTCCACTCAACAAGAATGTCCTTGTGCATTAAGGGGGAATTCTTTAAATAATCAGCCTTAGTTGTTACTGCTTATTCACATTAGTGACAAAAATAACAACAGAATGGACCAACAAGCACCTCACTTCACTACTCACAATTTCCCAATCAGAATTGTGCCAATTTCTCACAGCCTTTCTCTTATTATCAAGAATAAATTACACTACAACACACAATATTGGAGATTTTAAGTTATTCATATTGTAAAAGTAAAACATTTCTATCTTCGTAATATATTTTAGATATGGAGTAAATGAGATAATAAAAGTTATAAATGTACCAAATAATTTTAAGAATAAGTTTATACAAACAAATATAAAGAATATTTTACAGTAAAAAGTATTTTCATAAATAAATTCTACAGATGTACAAGAAAGATTTATTATTGTTTTTACAGCTAACACTAAACTTTTGGAAACTGTGTATTACATTTGAGTTGTGGTGAAACACTGCAAACTCATCATGTATAAGACAGGTTGTTAAAATGTACAACTAACTGACCAACATATTTCATTACAAACATAAAATCAAGTTTTCACCTGTTTCATTTACTTCAATTAAGGACCCGTTTGTAAGTTTATCCACAAGACGGATCAAACTTGCTTCATATTCTGCATTGAGAAAAAAGTAAGATAATATTCAAATCAGGAGTTAAAGATATACATTCAAAAACACATCTGTGGTCACTTGTCTGGAAAAACAATTCAAAAACATCTGTGATCACTTATCTGGAAAACAAAGAGGCATAAAAAACACAAACATTTCAAAGTATGATCATCTTTAGAACAATAGTATATCCACATAGAAAATGTTGTTGAAAATTTAATTCTTCAATCTTGAAAAAATGTTCATTCCCAGGTTAGCACTATTAAAATCTTAAGTGTTAAGTATTTTTATATGCAAATAGAGTACACATAATCTAGAAGTTTAAAAAGTGAAAAATACACAATTTCTTCATTCATTCATTACTTAGTTGTTGTCAACATTAAAATCATGCATTTTAGTTTTAAAATCAGCTCTGAAATCTAATCTAGAACAAAATACTTGCAAGCTGGCTATCCAAAACAAGTCATTCAATATTTAAAGAGAGAAAATCCTTAATTTAAAAGAAGAAATAATGACCATTAAAATATATCACACACATATAAAAGGAACCAATATTTATGGTAAAAAACTTGTGAATGATTATTTTGAACAACTACAACATTAGAAATATAATTTGTAACTAATGTTGTTGTTGTTTCTTGACACAAGGCTGGATTTGGTGAAATACAATAAAAAACCTTTAATTGTTAGAGTACCTCTTTTTATAATAACAACTGAAAAAAAAACAACAAAGATCTGCCAAATAATGTAAATGTTTGGCATTATATTTTTCCCTATTTATCTGAAGCAGGTGTATTGACCAAGTATCCATTCTTGGCGTCAGATATCTGGGAACTTTACCTTCTCAGAATGCAATGTCCACACAGTAACCGAAACGGAAGCAAATAAACAGTGTAATGAAGGATAAATTTCATCTACTCTGTACAGTTACCTACTGTCTAGACTTGTATTCATAATGACTATTCATGTTTGTGATGAACTTTTGTTGTTACAAACCTGCAAATATGGTGAAGAGTTGTTGTGCATTCAACTGCACCAACAAGTTGATAATACTTCTATAGTCTGACTATAACTATACAGGTTCAGCTCATTTTACTTCATGTGAATGTTGTCTTCCAATTTTATTTCTAGCACAAGGTAATTTTACACATCCAAGTTCTTCACATTGGTATATCCTGTTGGCTGTAGATCCACAAATCAACAGCTCAGTTAACTGTAACTTTATTCAATATCTTGCTAATGCCTTGGTCAACAACTTCTTATATTGTTAAGATATTGCAACTGCTAATTTCACTACCAAACAATAATGTATGGACAATTACTGAAGACTTTTAAGGCAGCAGTAACACATGTATACAGCAGACCTATATAAGCAGTAACAAGTGTATACAACAGACCTATGTAAACAGTAACACATGTATACAGCAGACCTATATAAACAACTTCAGCAGTAACGTGTGTATACAGTAGACCTATGTAAACAGTAACACATATATAGTAGACCTATATAAGCAACTTCAGCAGTAATGTGTATATACAGTAGACCTATATAAACAACTTCAGCAGCAGCATGTATATACAGCAGACCTATATAAACAGTAACGTGCCTTCAGCAGACCTATAAAAATAGTAACGTATATATAGCAGACCTACATAAACAGTAATGTGTACACAGTGGACCTGTATAAACAACTTCAGCAGCAACATGTATACAGTAGACCTGTATAAACAACTTCAGCAGCAACATGTATATACAGTAGACCTATATAAACAACTTCAGCAGCAGCATGTGTATACAGTAGACCTGTATAAACAGTAATGTGTATACAGCAGTCCTATATAAACAGTAGCATGCATACAATAGACCTATATAAACAGTAACATGTGTACAGCAAACCCATATAAACAGTAACGTGCATACAGTAGACCTATATAAACAGTAACATGCATACAACAGACCTATATAAACAGTAATGCATATACAGTAAACTTGTATAAACAGTAACACATATACACCAGTCCTATATAAACAGTAGTGTGTATACAGCAGTCCTATATAAACAGTAGTGTGCATACAGCAGACCTATATAAACAGTAGGTTCAGACATAACATATGTATGCGGTAGGCCTATATAAACAGCAGGTTCATCAGTAACACATGTACACAGTAGAACTACATTAACAGCAGGTTCGTCAGTAACACATATACAACATACCTACATAAAAAGCAGGTTCATCGGTAACACATGTATATGATACACCTACATAAACAGCAGGTTCATTGGTAACACACATATATGATAGACCTACATAAACAGCAGGTTCATTGGTAACACATGTATATGACAGACCTGCATAAAAAGCAGGTTCATCAGTAACACACATATATGATAGACCTACATAAACAGCAGGTTCATTGGTAACATATATACAGCAGACCTACATAAACAGCAGGTTTGTCAGTAACACATATATACGAGAGACCTACATAAACAGCAGGTTTATCAGTAACACATATACAATAGACCTATATATAAGCAGCAGGTTCAGATATAACACATGTATATGACAGACTTACACAAAAAGCAAGTTCATTGGTAACACATGTATATGATAGACCTACATAAAAAGCAGATTCATTGTTAACATATGTACATGATAGACCAACATAAATAACAAGTTCATCAGTAACACATGTATACGATAGACCAACATAAATAGCGGGATTTTCAGTAACACATATATACAATAGACCTACGTAAACAACAGGTTCACCAGTAACAAATGTATACAATAGGCCTACATAAATTGCATACGTGTAATTGTTCTTGCTTCCCTATTGTTTGCCTCTTTGTAAAGAAGTGATTTTGTTTCCAAGCAAAATCACAACTCTGACATCATGCTGGATTTTAAGAATTCTACAAATACAAGGCCACCAAATATTCCAGGGTTTTCTCAGGGTACTCCTATACCCCCTTCCCCATAAAACTCTTTTTATAAATCCCTGCTGCTCCAAAGAACCTCATGTCTAGTATCAGCCATTTATTAATATTAGCTCCTTCATTAGCTTTTATCTCATTAAATTTATCTATAATTTGCCCCTATTGCAAACCACCACAAATGAAACTACATCACCTCTTATCCACAAGTGGGATGAACAATGATTACTTATTCTTCAAACACCCTTAATGATTAATTAGTTCTATTGTCAGACCAAGATTCCAGGGTCAACTGACTTAGACTATTAAATTACTGAGAACTGTTTGTAGATTTTCAAAACTGAAGTGTTACTGAAGAAATAATGAAACTATATATCTAAGTTATAGTGCTGTGTAGGTAGTTTATCTAGATCAGATGTTATTATTAATGAATATTTAACTCACAACAGATAGTATATATGCACTCAAAACCACCACTAAAGGAGCTAGATATACAGCAACTAAACAATGCTTGGAAACTGTGCTATAGTTTCTTGTGTTCAACGCATCACTTATATAATTACTATTAGTATTATACCCCATAGTCTATACTCAGCTCCGGATAAATTGTATAATCTTTAAATATTTTAAAGTAGTTTCATCGCCTAAAAATATGATTAAATATTATATATTTCCCCTGAATCCTTGGAAATAAAACTACGTAAAGTTTTAAAGACTAGTAAAAAAAACTGAAGTTTAAACTTGAACATTTAAAGTTGTACATCGTGATTTGTATGGTTACTTTCTGGTATAACTTATAGTCATACTGTTATTTTGCCAATTCATTACATTCCAAGTTCAATTAACTTTCTTACCTTTAACACCTGGAACCTCTTCTTTGGCTCTTATGTTTTTTATCTTAACAGGCTTACCAGTAAGGGTAGCAAGTATAAGACGCTGTCGCATAAAATTTGAACCAGAATAAGTCATTACATTTTTACTGGAAGTAGCCATTTTGATTCTACGAATACCAGAAATTATCCTGATGAAAACGTGAAATCCAATGGATTTGTATTAGTGTATTATACTTAATTCAAGGAAATTTGAATTGTTAGATTTAAATTCAGTTTATTGTAATTTGAATATCTAGTTTAGAATACGTTCATATGTTAAAAGCTAATACAGTTTCTTACTTTCAGCAAAAGATAAACTTAATTGTCCATGCTAAACAATACTTTTTTTCTTGGTAATTTCGTATAGTTTCTGTTTGGTGTTTGTCATGCTACTGTCACATACTTTGGAAATTTGAAATACGTTTGTCATACAAAATTTGATAAATATTCCATTATGGTGTAACTTATTAAATATTAAAACAAAAATAATAATAAAAGGTGTGTTCGGAAACTCTTTTTGTTTTGTAAAATGTAATAACATCCATTTTTAACCTCGTGATGTATGAGTTTTGATTTAATTGTAGGTAAACACAAACTACAAACAAAAATAATAATAAAAGTAGCGTTCGGAAACCTTTTTTTTTTTTTGTTAAATGCAAGAACATTCATTTTAACCTCGTGATATATGAGTTTTGATTTGATTGTAACTAAGCGCAAAGCTACGCAAAGAGATGTGTGTGCTGTACCCACCACAAGTTTCAAATTCCAGTTTCTAGCGTTATAGGTTTGAAGACATACCGCCGTGCCAGTGGGAGGCATGTGATGTATGAGAATAAACTTTTCAGTTCTGAAATAAAAGGTTTATGCGTTATAACTTACACATTAATAACAAGACACATTATGACACCCTTAAAATTCTACGTTAATGATATATATGCATCGCCAGTAGCATTATTTAGTGAATTAGTTGGCTAACTCAGAATGTGTGTGTGTGTGTGTTTTCTTATAGCAAAGTCACATCGGGGTATCTTCTGAGCCCACCAAGGGGAATCGAACCCCTGATTTTAGCGTTGTAAATCCGGAGACATACCGCTGTATTATCGGAGGTAACTCATAATGTAATGAAAAAAGCGAAGTAAAAAACGTACTTTTCTTTTAGCGGAAAGAAACACGCATAGCTACTGGCCCCTATTTTCATCGCATGGATTGAACACTGAATGAACAGGAGACGGAAAGAAATCGAGAGCTTATGTGATACGATTGCCAACATTCTTTGTTTCTTTCAGTAATAACAGAATAGCCATATAAATGTCGTTAATAACATATTTTTGATAAATTTTCAATCGAAAAATAATAAGAACAAAAAATGTATGTACATAATTTTGATATTAGAAATACAAAATCGATATGTCTTGTTCAAAACCAAGTAACGCATATTTATTTGTTATTTTAATTGATGTTTAAATATATTTTAAAATATTAGTTGGAAATATTGCAAAAAAAAAATTTAAGAAATCATTACGAAGTTATCTCTCTGTCACCTATTATTATAAGTCTCTCTTTGTAATAAGTGCATATTCATAACTTTCATTCACTATTATTTACTACATTTGTTATTAATCTATATTTGACTAAGAGTTAAATGAAATTTTAATAAGGTGTATCATAATTCCATTATTTCAGGAAAATATATAAGAAGCTGTTACAATTTGAAAAGTAGCCCTTTAGTGATACTCATAAACTAAAAGTCAGCAGTTTTTCTGTTTTAATAAGATGGCGTTCGTTATTTCGAAATACGAACATGTGGTGTTTATGTGTGAGAGTAGGTTATGTATTTACAGGATAGACAGTAACAGGTAATTACATTTACAGTCTATATATATATATTTCCTTATTCTGTATTTTGCACATAGTTCTTGAATTTTGGTAATAAACCATAATGAATCGTTCTAAACATATATTTGGTACTGAGTGTTAGATTTTTTTTTATTATGTTTTTAAAATTGTGGTCGGTTAACCTTGTTCCACATTAATTCATGGTAATCATACATAATTCATTATGAGGATGATTAGTATGGATATGAATCGTCTACAATAGGCGATATATATTTTTTTTATTTATAGGACATTAACATGAGTAGGATTCCAAATAGTCGCTTATCCATCTGTATTGGACACATGAAAATTCCAATTACTATAGCATATCTGTTCCTGAGTTAGGGTGTTTATTATTACACAATTGTATTTGTAAAGAAAAAAAAATTGTGTTTCTGGTCATCTTATGGGCATTAGTTTGATCTTTGCATAACAGAACTTTCATGAAAAAGTAAAAAACTGCCTGCATAAGTCAATTGAGAAATATTGTATTTGTTGTTGTTTTTTATCTACACGTGAATATATTTACAACTTTTAATTGCAAAAATCAGATAATTGCATATTTGTTTGAACAGCACTCACCCATGCTCTTGGAGAATCAGTGTGTTTTTCCCAGCTTGTATGACATTTCATCATCGAAAATTATAATGTAGTCACTTTTAATGCAAGAAAATGATTTTAATTGCTATCAGTCTGTTGTGGAACAAAAGCTCTGAGCCTTTTTGGTATCATTGGACATAGCTAACAAATACACATTTTGAATGACTTTTTTTTTTTTTTTTTTTCAAAGCAAGCCAAAGATCATTACAAAGAGGACTGTGAACAGTGTGTGTGTGTAAAAAAAAAAAAAAAAAAAAAACTCATGATGAATTGCCATGAGCTGGAGAAACAACTAAGGAACTCTTAGGCATAACAGAAAGTTTATTACAGTTTGTCTTGTCATTATATAGCCAGTAAATAATGATGCATGTAGTTTTGTTTCTTTTGTAATCCATTTTAATGTGGATCTGTGATCTTTTATTTTTATTTCTCAAAGTAATTTTGAAATTAGTTTCTAAATAAACCATTAGACAATATCTCCAACCAATTTGTAACTAGGTCCAATATGAAATGATTAAAGATATGATGTTCAAATTAGTGTTTTTCTAATATGAGGTTTTTTACAGTCTTTCAGCTCCTGTATTTATACTGACTTTGAATGAGCTTGAAATTTCATTTTAATGGTAGTGTACATGTAATAGTAGTGTGCAATAAAGGTGCTATTAAAACATAATATTCATCTATGATGCCATTACTTTTTGCTTTGATTGATTTCTAAAGACTGTGCATTTTCAGTGAGCTGTATCTTATGAATAAATAATGAACATAGTTACTGTTTTATATTGTTTTAGGAGTTTAAGAATGATTTATCTTCAAATTGACAGTATGTCAGTGACATTGACCTTGTAGAGTGAGTGGTATTGTGTATCATTTTTACATTACTGACTTGTACATTTTAATAACCAAAGTGACAAATCATAAATCAGTTGCTGTAGCATTCCATCCAAGTTTTGTTTTGATAGCCATTTTTGTAATAAGTAAATACCTACATTTGTGTTTTTCTTTGAAATACTTTTTTTTTATCTTGCAAATGCCAGAGCTTACACAGCTAAGAAAGTCCTGTTAATGGTCATAAATCAACTGCATTGCTTAATGAGATGCCAGAATATACTGAAATTAACACTGCACCATCATCAGTATATAAAAAAATTGGTGAACCATAAAATACAGTTATGCTACTTTAATAAATGCATTTAGAAGTTCCCTAAATATCCTTCTACCTAACCTGCTCAAGTATAACTTATTTCTAGCATACGATTTAACTCTTACCTTGAAATCAATCCTGTAGATCTAACCAGCCCACCTGCAGCTCTAATATTTCATGCATTGGATCCAGTTAAGTGCTTCAGTCTCACCTTTCCCATGAAGAAGTTTCTAAAAAGGGCCATGTCTTCACTTCTGAAGAAGCTTTCTGTACCATTTAAGTAGTTGTTCTGATTTATAATAATAAATAGAATGCATCTTGGTACCAGTATCTAAACTGTCATCACTCATTATAATGTTCCATTCCTTAGCACCTGGCAAACAAATTCCAGTCCTAGTTCCTTTTTTACTGTTCTCTGAAATCAACATTACAAGTGTACTTAATAAGAGAGTAAACCTCATTTCCTTTTGTCAACACAAGAAGTAAAAAGTTCAAACCTATAAGTTACTAGTTTATCCATGTTGGTTGATATTATTCTATAACCCTAATGGTTTTTACTTCTCTGCACTCTTATAAACCCAACACATCCTGTTTCCGAGCAGCTGTTACATTAACCATCCATTTGATCTCTTGTTTCTTTTCACTCATAGAGATGGGATTATGGAGCTAACAAATGTTCTAATATTAACATTTACAACATCACGTCCTCCTACCACAGTCAAGGCAGGATATCTGAATTGTGAGGTATGGCCTTGTATTCCTAACCCTGTTAGATGTTTTCATTTTCAACGATTTGGTCACTCGAAAACATCTTGCTGTGGTTCCTTAACATGTGCCCGTTATGCTGGTAAAGACCATGATGCTTTTGAATGCCAACTAGAACTGCATTGTGTTAACTGTAATGGTCCACATCCTTCCTATTTTACTTCCTGCCCTAAATGGGTGGAAGAGAAAGAAGTACAACATCTCAAGACACTTCATAATATTAATTATTCAGAGGCTTGGAAATTACTATTTCCAATTCCATCCTGGACTTTTGCTGCTGTAATCCATTCTACTACTACAGTAAGAGTCCAGACAGACCTTTCAATGTTTCCTACAGAATCCTTAACAGCACATCTTAATCTAGTACCCTCCAAAATCAACAAAGTTAACAAATCATTATCAACTTCTATCTCTGTCTCTACCACATCTTCCAGTCATTGCCTAACTTCACCTTGTTCAAGCCCAGGTGTTTTCATGGGGTCTTCCTCTCTTGACACCCCAAAAATCAAACAACCCATTCGTTCACATCCTCAATCATTGGAACATATGTCTACAAACTCTGACCTGCTTACTCGATCCAGAGCAGGATCACTAGAGAGTGACTGACCCACATCCAATAAAGAAAAAAAGTGCTGTCACAAGCATAAGGTCTTGATGTCATATTCTCCTCCAAAATAAATAAAAATGGCCATGCTAATCCAATGGAATTGTCAAGGTTTTCAATCAAATGTGAATGACATCAAGGATTTGATTGACTTTTTATCATCCTCTCTTTACAGGAAACATTTTTAAAACCTACTAATACAGTCACAATTCGACAATACTGCTTATGCTGAAATGGCAGGTCATGTAGGACAAGGACGTTGGGGAGTAGCACTGCTGGTTGATCAATATGTGCCCACCTGATCCTTATATTTGAATATGTCCTTGGAAGCTGTAGCCACCAGTATTTCTTTGGGTCATACCATCACTGTTTGCTCTGTGCACCATACCCCTGGAAAAAATTATCATCCCTCAGACCTTGATTCCCTCATTGAGCAACTGCCAACCCCTTTTTTAATTTTGGGGGATTTTAATAGGCATAATCCCCTCTGAGGTGGTTCTGGTATTGATGTGAGGGGTTGTGCTATAGAGCATATGCTCCTGAATCACAACCTGTCTTTCTTCAATACTGGCTTTATGCATATTTTCATGCACCCAGTCAGTCATTTACTGCCATAGATCTCTTTATTTGTTCCCCTTCACTTTTAACTTGCTTTTCTTGGGAGATTGACATCAATCCACGGGGTAGTGATCATTTTCCTATCATATTAAGAGAGATTGACTGTGGTCAGTGCCACCTGACTTGTGTGCCTCAGTGGAAGTTGGGCCAGGCCAACTGGCTCTCTTTCACTGCTCTCTCAGATCTTGATCCTGCCATCTTATGTAAATGATCAATAGATGAATGTGTAGCAGCAGTAACTAACTGTATTGTCCAAGCAGCTGCTCAGTGCATATCCAAAACCTCGACATCTTTCCCATGGCATCCTTGCCCTTGGTGACATTCTACTTGTTCTATAACAAAAAAGTTCAGAAACGTGCTTGGGATAAATTTTGTAGATATCCCATGCTTGCAAACTGCATTGCATTTCAGCAAGCCTTTGCACAGGCTCAGCGAGTCAGACGTCAAAGCCAGAAGGAATCTTGGATTAAATATAACTCCAGCATTTTTTCAAACACTAATTCAAAAGTCATATGGGACAAGATCCAGAAGGTGAGTTGACAGTATACTTTTGCCCCTCCCTCTATCTTAATATTCAATGTCCATGAAGTTGCTGATGCTCAGAGCATTGCCAGTATTTTTGGTGAATGTTTCATGTGTCTAGCTCTTCAAACTCATCCCCTTCCTTCTTAGCTATTAAAACACTAATTGAACATCTGCCTCTTTCCTTTTTGACTGATCATCCCTATTACTACAATTGCCCTCTTACACTGGTGGAACTCAAACTTGCATTTCATTGGTCTGGCAATACATCAGTTGGACCTGATTATATACATTATGAGATACTATGCCACCTTTCTCTTGCCTCTCTTACTATTCTCCTGGCTGTCTTTAACTGGATATGGTAGGAGAATGTCTTTCCTAATGCTTGGTGCCAAGCTATTGTACTCCCTATTCTTAAACCTGGGAAGGATCCAAAGATTCCTTTGAATTACCATTCTATTGCTTTGACAAGTTTTCTCAGTAAGACCTTAAAGAGGATGATTAATGCTTGTCTTGTTTGGGCCCTTGAATCAAACAACCTTCTCTCACCTACTCAGCACGGGTTCCAAAGACAACACTCCACGATAGACCATTAATTTGCCTTGAAACATCAGTTAGAGAAGCCTTTTTGAAGTGACAACATCTTGTTTCTTTTTTTTTTATTTAGAGAAAGATTATGATACAACATGGAAATAAATCTT
The DNA here is from genome assembly GCF_004210375.1 of Tachypleus tridentatus. NCBI lineage: Eukaryota > Metazoa > Arthropoda > Merostomata > Xiphosura > Limulidae > Tachypleus > Tachypleus tridentatus. Next base: position 112,348,882 of record NC_134837.1, read on the forward strand.
GCTAGACCTTCACTCATATGGTTTGCGTGGTAATTTGCCACTTTTTATTAACCATTTTTTTTAGTGAACTGCCAATTCCAGGTCTGTGTGGGCTCAACACTTTCCCGTTTTCTCCCATAGGAACTTGGAGTCCTTTAGGGCTGTGTTCTGAGTGTCACACTTATCATTATAAAGATTAATGCCATCAGTGAACAGCTATCCCTTACATTTGCAAATGGTTTTTTTCGTTGATGACTTTTACATCTCATGTTAATCACCAAACATGAAGTTTATTGAATGACAGCTACAAACTGCAATCAATCAATCATATACTTAAGTGGACCATAGTAAATAGGTTTCAACTTTTTTCTCTAAAACTGTTTGTGAACATTTCTGCGACCAAAGGGGTATTCATCCAGATCCAGAACTTTGTTTTGATAATGATGTACTTACTCTTGTTGCTGAGGCAAAGTTCTTAGGTCTTATATTTGACCGTAAATTAAACTTTATTTCCCATATCAAGTAACTTCGTGTCAAATGCATAAGAGCAATGAACATCCCCCATGTTCTCTCTTCCACCTCTTGGGGAGTGGATCGATACTCCGTGCTTAAAATTTATCATGCCCTTATCCAATCCAAACTTGACTATGGGTCTATGGTTCTGCCAGAACCTCAGCACTAAACATGCTGGATCTTATCTGCCATCAGGGGCTTCAGCTTTGCACTGGGGCCTTTTGTACTTCTCCAGTCCAAAGTTTGTATGTAGTGTCCCATGAACCCCCTCTGTATATTTGCCATTACCTCTTGTTTCTTTGATTTCTACTACTAATTTGCTATTTTATCCTTCTAGTTGCACAGGTTACCCTAAATTTTTCTCTTATTTATCCTCAAGCAAAAGGGTTCAGTGTATTAACAACTACTCCAAGAATCTGCATGTTTATCCATATTTCTGACTGTGCTTAAATCAACATAATGTAATTTCAAATTTCAGTGGTCCCATCACAGATTCCTGACTATGTTAAACCAAAACTGTTTAATGTTAATTTCAGAATTCAGTGGGCCTAGCACAAATCTCTGACTGTGCTAAACCACCATCAGTTAATGTTATCTCAGAATTCAGTGGTCTCGGCACAGATTCCTGACTCTATTAACATAATTTAATGAAAGTTTAGAATTCAGTAATATATCAAATGGTATATGGCTGTAAATTATATTAGAATTTATTGTTATTACTTCTAATCGTATCTTTTATAGATGCAGTAGGACAAGCAATACATAAAATCGAAATAAATTGAATGTTCTTTGTGCTTACATTTTATTTACATGTACTTTGGTTGTCCATACAAATTAGTGCACTAGATGGTGTAGTATTTCTGGTAATAAAGTAATTGTTTTATCTTCTACTTGAATGTAAGTAAAACTTAAAGTATTTTTTAATATGGTACTTACCTTTTCTCACAAGATTGGCTATTGTTGTTCAGTGCTGCCCTATATATGCAAACTCTTTCTTTACACATGCCACATGCCTTGCATCCCATTTTGGAATTAGATATCCCAATGTGTGACTCCTACACTTGTATCTCAAGATGACTGGTATGGGTGTTTCAACCTCCATCATTTAAAACATTGTTCTCTACTTTAATAAAAGTTTTAATAGGCATACCAGCTGTCTTGATATACATTTTTACTTCAAGTGGGTTTCTCGTCATCATTTACACTTCTCTACTGAACCTTCACTTCTTGTTTGTCAGTTTTCTAGTTTAAGTGGGCTTTTATTTAATTATTGCTGCATGTTCAACTTCTCTTCATGAAATGGTTCATTTTAAACTTCATTTGAGTTGTTCAATCAGGTTCTTTTTTTTTCATATTTATCAGTTAATTTGCATCTTTATTCCTGCACTTGAGTTTTGTGAAACTTTTTGGTGCAGTCCATTTTTATGTTCATCTTACTACTTACATGGTCCAGCTTTTTCCACAGACTTTGCCATGGCTTCAAATGAAACTACTGAGCATTTGCTGTTGATGAGGACTTTGTCTTTTTTTGTCTCTAGAGTTTGCTAATCATTCCATTCTCAACCCAGAGATTCTTCTAAGTCTAATTTGAACTTCTTGGAATTTCTATCTCAGCTTTGTGTTGTTTCATGCCTTTCACCTATTTCTTACCATCAGGCTGGTTATATTGTTTTTGATTAGCAGTTGTTTGGTTTTTACCTCTGGGTGGCAGATGTCAAATCAACTATTAGTCTTACACATACTATTCTCTGGTATCTTTCTTCCTTACATCAGCCTTCAGAGGATCTCCACAGATATCCTGAGAGTTTTTTTGCCATTATTAAGTTTTGACTTGAATGATTTTATTCTTTATATATTTCAGGGTCTTGTATCTTTCTCCTTTTATTAGTTCATTGTATTTGCTCTTGTCCCTGATAATATCAAGCTGTGAGTGATTTCAGCTTAGAACAGTTGGCATGAGTATTAACAACAATTTTATTGATAAGCAGAGAACAATGTTTCGACCTTCCTAGGACATCTTTAGGTTAACAAAGAGCCATCAAGGTCATCAAGAATGATTTCAGCTGTTCTACCTTCTTCATCCCAGACCATATTCCATGTACCCTCCCATTGACTCTGTCTTCTCACATTTTCCCTCATTCTTGTCTTTGTTGTCTGTTGGAGGAGATTCTCCATGATGATCTATCGATCATGTTCAGTATGTTTGTTTCCCACTATCTTCTTTGCATTGCACTTTGTCTGCATCAGGGTTTCATCTTCGACCTGTGGCCGTATAAAAGACTTTGATGCAACTTTAAGTGGTAAGTTTTATTTTTGTTCATTTTCCTCTTTTTAAGGAGCCTTTTTTTTTCTTCCCTTTTATCACACAAGCTGCACTTTGTGATAAGTGATGCCTGAACAGGTTTTCCTTAATTTCAAGTCTTCACTATAAGCCATGTAGACTTGTGCTCTGTCATTCATGGCTCTGCATGCTTACTGTAGAGATGAGGCATTTCACAAGATTGCTGGAAACATATCTACCTTGCAGTAACTGCTCATAAACATATCCTTTTCAGATCGTACTCCCAATAGATTGCATGGAGCAGTTGGCCATGGAGGCACCTTCTTGAAAAGGTTTCATAAAAAGATTAGTTATAGCCATTCAGTTGAGAATAGGGCAGTGGTGTTCTACTGGTGTAAATGTGATGTGGCCACCACAGGAGTTGATCTGTCCCCTCACTAATGGACAGTGACATTTTGAAGCTATTTACACAATCATAGGAGTTGGTTTGCCACCTTACTAGATGATATGGCCTCCTTGTACCATTTACAGTATCATAGAGTTGATTTGTCACAGAAATAATTGACATGGCTTCCTGTTGGTCATTCCAGACCAGCTGTAACCCTCATCCTACTATGACGCTGACATTGGTTCCTTGCATTGAGGTGTTTGGTTCGAGTGAATGAATCAATGCAAGTACTTGCACAAGCTGAATCCATTCTTTCGATTCAGGATGGCTATTCCTGAGTTGATGTAGGGTGTTCATCCTTGTGTAGCATGCAGTAATCAGATTAGGTTTTAATCTCTAACCGATGGGTTGGAGGTGAAAACAGTATGATCCCCTTCCTACCATTGCATGGATGTGGGTACCCAGTAGAGATTTTGGATGTAACTGACTTGCCAAGCATGGACCAAAACACCCTACCAACTCTGTGCCTTATGATGTTTTCCCCTTGTGCTTTACTGATTGTACATATAGACAAAAAGTATACTTGGCTCAGAAAGGGGGCAGTTCCCTTCCTCTGTACTCTGGATTTCTTTCTCTCATGGGCAGGTGTATCCTTCAGATGATTGTTTGGGTGCTTCTGTTATTCACTCACACTGGCACTCTTTTTCAATATGGGATTCTAGTTAATCTTAAGAGAAGGGGTAAGTACTGTATCAGAAGTTATAATTGTCCTGTACCTAAAGTGATGTTTTGGTAAAGGAGTGTGAAGGGAGTCACATTCATTGCATGAGAATGTTATTCCATTATTGGCTGATGGATGACACATAACAATTTGCATGATGTACATGTTCGAATATGATGATTCTAACGAGGGGAAGCACAAGGCTTGTGACATGTAAAAAACAAGTTTTCATATAGAGGGCAGCACTGAATGGGAATAGCTAATCTTGTAAGAGGGGTTAAGTACTTATTATAAATACATATTCAGTATAGAAAAACTATAACTCTTCTTAAATTTATAGCAAAATCCCAGAAACTTATTTTGTGGATTGTCCAAAACCTATTAAGTCCTCCTCAAGAACTGATTTAAAAACACAAGATTGTGAAGGTTCTGAGAAGAAAGAGTAAGTTGTCAGTTGTTTTGTTTCATTATTCATTGTGTATTTATTTGGTTTAGAAAGTGAGAATTTAACTGTAAATTTTCTACTTTGAACTCAAGTACAAATACAAAACCAATCCTTTATTATTTTTGGTAAAAATTTTCAGACTCTGAGGTAAATTACTGTTTGAGTTTATTAGAGTTAAAGCAGGAACAGTGTTAGTGATATGAAACTTTTCTTTCTACTCTCTGCTACATGTTCCAATATTCCAGTTTTTCTAAGAGGTTCTGAAAGATTGGACTTATTTTGTGATAAAATACTTGACCTTGTAAACAACTGAAAGCACTTATATTTCCATTCCTAATAAATATTCCTAAAATGATTAATTTGTTGTACAGTGCATCAAGAATTTGTTGCGAAGATGTAAACACATTGTACAGACCTAAATCGTGATTTAACACTTATCAATTTATCCTATTTTGTACATATCTTTTTTTTATCATCTCCACACTAAACATGGTATTATACATACCAGGACATATCTTCCTGAATATAAACTCTGTTATTGTTAAGATACTGGTAAAAACCAGAATGTCCAGGTATGGTCCTCATTAAACAACAGACCCTTTACTTTCAACTTAACTGGAATTAAACATGATTTGTTTCATAATTTTAGGTATTAGTTATTTTTTCAGATATATTAAACTATTATTTAGCCCAAATAACTGCATTATGTAGGCTTATTATACATTTGTGTCATTGAATAAATGAAAGTCATTTATTTTAAACAACTTGAAGTATCCATCCTTTGTCCAGGTTTTGATCTGAAAAAAATATGTGGTAGATGATGTGGTAAATAACACAAGAATCCAAACTTTTACTCAGTTTATTTATAATGTATTATTAGAGTATTCATAATAACCTTGCTAAACATTTAGTATAAGCTTTAAGAACTCTATGTTTACAATGTGCAATGGTCAGAGTAACTTTGTAGGAAGAGGTAGTGACAGTTGGAGTGAATTCTTTTACCTGCTTTCAACACCCAGCTCTGAATGGCCTTCCACAGTGTTTCACATGATTAATTAGTCAACAGTCATTGGTGAAAAAAGTGTATCAGGGACCAGAGTTGAAAGATCACAGATCAAAATAGGAAGTGGGTATAACCCAAGAAATGGCTCTTCACATCAGTCATATGATAGCTGTTAGAGCAGAAACTTCAGTGGAATTTGTCATATTAGATTAGTGATGGAAGCCATTTTATTTCATTACATTTCTTCATTGAGAATGATCGTGCAGTTTTGAGATATACAAGGCATTTGTGTGCCCTCTCACCACACTGTGTGTGTTGTTTTAGAGAAAATTTAATAGTTTTTTGTTTTTAGTGTAAGGAGTGGTGCTGTTATAAACATAGCAAATGTTACCTTGCATCACGGATAATAAATACTCAGTAATGGGAGAAGAGGGTTTGTGAACCACTCATTAACATGGCCCTTGTTCCAAGCTATCATCCCACAAGACTTGGCTGAGTTTGGACCCAGCAACCTAGTAGTAGTTAGATAACAGACAAACAGACCTATTTTTTTGTTTCATATATATACAAGTAACTAAGTAGAAAAAATATTTTGGTCTGAATCTAAAGACAATTACTTAGAATGTGTAAATATTACTGAGAAATATTTATCACAGGACTTTTACAGAGAAGCAGAAGAAATCAAAATGTGAAACAAAGATTTTATGTGGAACATTTTCACCATGTGGGAAATACTTTGCTGTTGCAGATGACAATAAACAACTTATAGTATGGCAAATAGGAGTAGAAGACCAGAAATGGAACTTATTTAACACAAGGTAGACTACTTAGAATTCATGTTTATTTTGTAACTAAAAACTAGAAATCAAATTAGACAAATATTGTAGATCTTTAGAAGAAAATTGCAGATGCATTACACTGGAGGTTATTATAATCTTCCCTGCTTTGCAAGCCTAACATCATCATCTTGCATGTAAATGCTATACTATTATGTTTTAGTAGAGAAATAATGAATGCAATTAACCCTTTTTTCCTCCATTTTCACAACGTTCAAGAATAATTGTATTAATTAATTCCTTTGCTACTGGCTAGGTATATACACAAGTTTATCTACACATTTGCATACATTAAGTATTTGCATTATAACTTTTGATACAGCCTGTGTATCTTCACAAAATTTGTTAAACTTTTAGTAAAGATTACAAGTATTTTGTATGCAAAAAATCAAATATTTTAATTAACATTTTTTACTAAAGATTTCTTGGAAATAGTATTTTTATCACTGGTCTGAGTGCAAAGTGATTTCATGTTATTATTAAAAAAACAAACTATCCTTCATCCCAAAACTCTCAAATATTAATTTCATAATCTCTAGAACCTGCTAAATACATTTAAAATGCTTGTTTTCAGTAAGACTTTCTATTATGTATTATTTTCTATACTATTAACTATGTGGGGTCTCTCACATGACTAACTTTGCAACCAGCATTAAAAGAATTATGCATTTTCCATGCTAGAATGACTACATATTATGACACAAAAATAAAAATATTTACTCTTAAGTAGCTTAAGTCTCAGAACACTATACATTTACATATAATTATTATTTTATTATATTGACCTTCTTGTCATGCCAAGGTAACATTACATAACTTGCATTAACATGGTACATGTGCACTCAGGTCACATGTTCAGTAATATAAAATTGATCTTTAGTCTTTCCTGTGTACTTTTTTGTAATATATAGTCACATTCAATTATTATACATTACATATGTGTATAGATTATTACTATTCAGAAATAACTTGTTACACTTGGTTTTCTTAAAATATAGGACAATAAATCAAGAAGTTAACAAACAATTATCTCTTATCCTTACAACCTTTGTACTTGGTTGCTGTTAGACATAAGTTGCTAACCCTTTTAAAATTTTGCACATGAAGGATATCAAACAAATTTTTTTTGGTTTCATATAAACAGTTCAATAACAAAAAAAATTGTAAATAACTACACTGATAGAATAGAATTCCACTATAATGTATTAAGCTTAGTAACTAAGATGTATTTAGATTTTAAAAAATATGAAACTTTGAGCAGACTAAAGATATAACCTACCTTCTTGAAATCATGAACCGAAAGAATGTGGTAGCCTTTTCTAAGATTAAAATGGCTGAGAAAAGCACTTTGGGAATATTTTAAGCTGTCAATTGGTTATTTGTGTAATATATTGAAGTAAGTGTACATAAAGGACCGTTTTGAAAATGGAAAGAGGTAAATGGAGCCATTGTGTTTGATTAAGCACATAAGCCATATCTTAGCAAAATAAAAAGATACAAGATTCTTATTTTATATTGTAGCTTAATAATATTGCCAATTCAAGTTCCTAATTTATACAAAACTACATTTAACATACCAAGTGTGTCACTAAAATCTATATTTAGGTGTGTTCTTTTAATATCCACTTTTAAATTAAGAAGTTAACTTGTATATAACATGAAAGTTTGAATTATAATCTACAATTTGATTCCAAACTTATTGACATCAATTCATAAAGTATGTAGTTCAATAAAACTTTGAATGCAGGTCAACAAATGCAATAACATGACCTTTGACCAGTGATCCACAACAAAAGGGTTAACTCTAGAATTATTAATGAGGTTCCATCAGCTTTTTAAACTATTTATTTCTTCATTCACATTTATTGCTTGTAGGTCTTAATAATAAAACCTAAACTTAAACAGAAGTACCTTCAGTATTGAATTAATTTCATAAATTAATTCTCAGAAATCTACGTGTAAAATTAATTATTTAACCCATTTAGTTTGGTCAGCTCTGTAATTGTATTAGGCAAAAACATAAAAGTACTTTATGTGGATGCTGCCAGTATAAATGGAAGTTATTAATTTAAGGGTTAATATCTGAATGTTACTAAAACATTCATACCAGTCCTCAAATTTTAATACTTGAATTTTGGGTTGTTTCTTATTATTTCTGACATTCAGTATCTCAGACAAACAGCTCTTAGGTGGCATTTCAGTAGAAATAAGATGATGGCTTCAAAGTTTTGACATACATTATAATTTATTTGCTTAAAGCCAACAGCAGAAAAATATATGCAAAAAGTATGTGAAAATGGTAGAGTGTGTTCCTTTGAAACATAGTTTTTTAGCACATATGTTTTTTCCTGTTAGCTTTATACAAATAGATAATTTACTGTGCATGTCAAAATAATGGTGTTTTCATCTTATTGTCATTAGTTTTGACCTCTTGGTGCAAGTTCCTACTTTTTGACAATTCAGTAGGGGGAGAGGGAGTATTGGAATTTCACATTACATTCATATGGTTTGAAAAGATAAAAGGAATATATTGTCTTCTACACACACATGTATTCATATGTTTAAAGGTTTGTGGTTGTCACAATTTTAAGTTGTTTTTTTTTTTCTTTTTGCATGTGTATGTTTAAATGTAGCCTTCACTTGTTACATATTTTCTTGTCTATAAACATTTGTTGATTCAAAGATTTGCTTTTGAGAAGATCAGAAATGCTTTACAAAATTATTTTTTGTGTTTATAATCAAGTACTAAAAAACCTTTGAAATTATGTTTAGAGTTTTGTTTGTAAATTGATAAGTAGACAGAGTTAGTAAGTTTTGAAAATGCTACATCAGGTATAACAGGTGTAAACTAACTTGATATCCATATAGATAATTAATTATACTGAACATTTTAAAGTTTTCTAATTACAAAAAGAAATATTTCAAACATTAATTTACTAGATGCTACATCATGAAGCTGTTAATATTACAAGAGTGTTTACAATTTAGTACGTAGAGAAATGCCTTAATATAAACATAAATGCAACAAAAGATAACCACAGTACAGTATAGAAAAATCCACTTGATATATTACTGGTAAATAGTCTTATTTTTTCCATATACTCAAAAGATATTTGGTGAGGAAAGCTGCCCACCTTTTGTTTTCTCCACAAGGTGTTGATATCCTTGTAGCTGATAGAACTGGTGATGTTTACAAGTTCTCTGTTAGTAACACTCTACAAGAAGCTGTCTTGGTGCTGGGTCATCTTTCTATATTACTGGATATGGTAAGTAAACCCTACATGGGACAGTTTTAGAAATACATGCCAAAATATATAATCATAGTTTGTCAGTTTGATTTCTTGTTTTAATTTGGATGTGATGAAAGAAAACTTTTTTTGGCTTTTTGAAGAAATGCACGTAAAGTGTTAAGTTAATATTTTTTCATCTAAAACCTTTTGTCTATCTAACTATCCTCAGGAAAGACTTTTTCATCCAGTAAAAGATGAATTGTTCCAGATAGTTCTTGTATAGAAGAAGGTATTTAGAAGACAAAGAAAATTATTTACTTCTTTCTTAAAAGAATGAAACATTAGAGCAAACTTTTAATCCATTTTTGAGAATAGTATTTTAAATGTTTTTCTTTTTATCTACTTAAATTTTGTTGGGTTTTAAAAATTGAATACTTACTCTAAATAATATCATTGCTCAAACATTCAACTGCTCTCTAACATTTCCTTGTATGTTAATAAACTTTACTGATAGAGGCTCTTTCACTCTCATCATCCTTAAAACTACCAGCTGACCATTAACTTATAAATTATTAAATGTGTCTTTAAGAAACTTGGCAAGCTTTCGGTAAGTATTACAATTCTTATGTACACATTTGGGTAAACACTGCTTAATAATACAAGAAAATCATCCTTTTGTGTGGCTTCAGTATCACAAAGTAATATGTTAACATTAAAATTTGATCTGCAATTTGTAATTCTACATGGAATGTTTGTCTTGGAAGGACAAGACCTGGCAGTTTTTAGGCACTTTTGCATTTATCTTCATCTGGTAATATGATTGGACAGTGTTTATGGCTGTGAAAAGGACTGAATGGCTTTATCTGGTTGGACAATAACTATATTCTTATGGAAGAGCTATGTAGGTCTGTTGATTACATGTGTCTAAAGATTTTTATGAGCCAAGATGAAACTCAGAATTATTGTTTCGAAGATACAAACTGAGGTCTTGGCTCAGACATTAACACTCTCTAGGCACCTCTGATCATCAAACCTAAATAGCTCTGTAACAAAATTGCACTTGTCATCCAATTAGATTGAGCTATTCATTCTTTTTAACATCCATAAACACTGTCCAATCACAGGCCTCCTTTAACTCATGGAGGCCAAAAACAAAGGAATACCAAAATGTCTCTACTTAAGACTAAGTCCATTCAAAAGTACTCACAATGGATCAATACTATTGCCTTTGAAATCTGTAAATTCTGTAATTGTCACAGATAATTATATCATTGTTTTTCCTTTTTGCATTTTAACAGTCTTCAATTTTTAGGTTATCACACCAGATGGAAGGTTTATTATAACTTGTGATAGGGATGAAAAAATCAGAGTAACATCTTATCCAAATGCGTACAACATTCATACATATTGTCTTGGACACACAGAGTAAGTAGACCTTATTTGTATGTTCTTTAAATTGATCTAACACCTAATAATGTACTGTGTATAATCATGTTGTGTAGGATGAGTATTAAGTTGATCTGACACCTAATAATATACTGAGTATAATCATGTAATGTAAGATGAGTATTAAATTGATCTAACACCTAGTAATGTACTGAGTATAATCATGTAATGTAGGATGACTATTAAGTTGGTCTAACACCTAGTAATGTACTGAGTATAATCATGTAATGTAGGATGACTATTAAGTTGGTCTAACACCTAGTAATGTACTGAGTATAATCATGTAATGTAGGATGTCTATTAAGTTGGTCTAACACCTAGTAATGTACTGAGTATAATCATGTAATGTACAATGAGTATTAAGTTGATCTAACACCTAGTAATGTACTGAGTATAATCATGTAATGTAGGATGACTATTAAGTTGGTCTAACACCTAGTAATGTACTGAGTATAATCATGTAATGTACAATGAGTATTAAGTTGATCTAACACCTAGAAATGTACTGAGTATAATCATGTAATGTAGGATGACTATTAAGTTGGTCTAACACCTAGTAATGTACTGAGTATAATCATGTAATGTACAATGAGTATTAAGTTGATCTAACACCTAATAATGTACTGAGTATAATCATGTAATGTAGAATGAGTATTAAGTTGATCTAACACCTAGTAATGTACTGAGTATAATCATGTAATGTAGGATGACTATTAAGTTGGTCTAACACCTAGTAATGTACTGAGTATAATCATGTAATGTACGAAGAGTATTAAGTTGATCTAACACCTAGTAATGTACTGAGTATAATTGTGTAATGTAGGATCAGTATTAAGTTGAACAGTTTCTTAAACTAGTAGAACACATCAGCATCAGTAGAAAGAACAACAACAAAGTTAAAATATTATTTTGTCACTGCTGGGCCTAGTGGCAGAGGAAACTATAACAAGCATTAAGTATATAAATCAGCCATCTGTGGTTAACCAAAAGAAAGAATATTTTATAAGCTTTCCTGAATCACAATTATGTTCAGGTTGTTTCATTCTGCTTTATTTTTACAGAGCACTGAAAAAGGCTTATTTGCCTTGTACAGTATTTGTTTTAGCTTTGAAAAGTATTATATTAAGTATTTTGTAATGCGATAAAATCAACAATTTTGTAACTTTAAGAATATGAATAGTGAATATTAGTTAAACATTTTGAAATGAATAATTATTTTACTGAATACTTCTTTCAATGTACAAAATTGTTTCTGTTTCTGTGTAAATTAAAAACTAAACCTTGCACTGGAAGAGTGTTTACCTATAAACAAAACAGCAAAAAAGCATATACATGTATACCACTGATCACTCTTTGTGCACTTTTTAAATATATTGCTTGGTGCGTTTTTCTACTTTTGTTTAGACTCTTCAAAATCATCTTCCATTGTCTTTTTCAGGTTTGTCACATCTCTTGCTATTTTGCCTAGCCATCCAGAGTTCCTTGTTTCAGCATCTGGAGTATGTATGATTTTGGTGCATCACTTTTCCTTTTAAAATGGTTTTTAGGGCCTACATGCACTGTGTTTCTCTATAGATGTCGGACATTATGTTTTCATTTCATAAAAGAACATTTCATATATTTTAATAAATGGTGTATTTATTATTTTCAAACATATCATCCATTTTCATTGGCAAATAAACTTAAAGATTAATCCAGGATTCCTGCAAAAATGTTAATTTTCAAAATTAATATTAAACCTGCAGATGATCATGGATAACTGTGACTTTATCAAATGTATTATCTGGTTTAAAAACAGTTAATAATTCCATGAACAGCTAACTAAATTAAAATATGGTAAATTAAATAAACTTTTAAAAATGTGGACAAGATTTGATGATGGTATAGACATGATAGGTGATGCAAAAGTGTCAAATGTCCTGGTAAATTATTTTGAACTTGTTGTGGGAAGTCCAGTCTGTTAGCCAAATGTTGAAAAAAAAAATCTTAGGTTGAGAGTAACAACAAAATTTGCATGTTTATAACCTGAAAAGTTTACTTATGAAATCAAATATAAGTTGGAATATATAGTGCAGTTAAAAATGAAAAGTGATTTAAGTACAGAAAAATCTCTGGACTTTGATTGGATTTTGGTCCAGAAATGAATTATATGTAATACAAAAATTAATTCGCACAGCAGTGCATGTGCTGTATTGCTTAGCTTTGAAAGTTTGTTTTGGTACTTTTAAATAGCATATTTATTTAGAAACTGTGAATCCTGATCAGAGAATATTTTATTGTTGTTACTATTAATTTGTTTTTTATTATCATATCAAGTTTATTTTCAATATCGATAGTGACATTTTAGTTTTATTGTTAAAATAACTTCCTACACTGTGCATCTGTGTAAACATGAGAACATACATTATCTTATGTAACGTAATGTGTAACTACTGTGTATAATCTACAACTCTGAGTTTCATTTTTCAGGATAAAACATTGAGATTGTGGAGGTACATCGATGGAGAAGAAGTTTTTCAGTTAAACTATGCAGACAATATTTCTCATCTGTTGTTGTCTGATCATCAACAGTCTGTGGACTATGATGACAAGAATTCTCATGAAGGAACAGTGAAACATCTGCAGAGAGATTCGGGAGAAAAACCAGATCCTATCATTCGTTCAATACAATGTTTAAATCATTCCAGTGGAGACCAGATCATTGCTTTACTTGATGGGTAAGTACAGTGGGTTCTGTTTCTGTGTCTAGTTTTTGATGAGCAACTTTCAATGTGAATTGGTAGCTTATAATGTTTCATCTCAATTGAATTGAACCAAGCTGACTGGTTGAACTCTGGTATATATTACAGTGTTGGCAGTCCCATGAAGGAAACCAGATCTTGCCATTGATTCAACATGGGTGTTATATACTTGAGAACTTCTAATATTGTTTTACATGATAAAGTGTAGAGACCCACAATGAAAACCAGGTTCAATCATTGATTCTACATAGTTATTATATGTCATAGAACTTCAATTAATGAATCATATAAATGATTTATTCAATTTCTTAAACCTCTTGCCATACATTACATGGGTACATCTACTAGTATTTGAATTTTATAGATAATATATGATTTCTTCAGATGCAATGAGAGAAAACCATGAAGAATTCCTGTGTTGTAAATAATTCATCCTTGTGAATTATTGCAGAAACCATAAAGTATAATTGGCTTTAAAAAAAAGGAAAATTGTATGCATTGTCTTCTTCAAAAGATCAAATTTGTTCTTTCTCAGTCTCGTAGTACTCCATTGTATCTGAAAATGTACATTTGCAGGTACTTTTTTTTTTTTTAAATCATGAAGTAGGGTTGTGTAAAACTATCACATGAAGATCATATACTAACTTGCCTATGCCAAGATAACCTATGAGTTTTGTGTTTCATTACTATGTCCAAGATTTTGATTTGTATGGTAAAATATTAATGGGAAACCTTAGTAAGTATACCATAGTGCTTCGTATCCTAAAAGTTTTTATCTAGAAAACAAAAGAGTTTGACCTGGTCGTTAGCATGCTAATACTGTAAGTTTGAGTGGACATAGTATGTGGCCTGTTGCTGCTGAAACTTAAGAAATATGGATGAGCTGTAAGAGTGGTGGTCAAATTCTGTTGTTTGGTCAGGTAAGAGTAGTCCAAGGATTAGTGATAGATAGCACTGTCTAGCTACCTTCCCTCTAGTCCTTCAGTTTGAAATAATAATAGCATTGAGCAGGTAGCCCTCTGTTCTTTGAATAAAAATTCTGAAACACATTTTTCTAAACGTCTAGTAGTCTTCATATATTTTTATATAAGATATGAAAATTAATGTATTTACTTCTTTTAATCTGGAGTAGGAATTTTAATTATTTTTCTTATAGTTTGGTTTTATATTTTGTGATTATTTCATAATTTGGTGTTATCAAAATGCTCTTTATTGTTAACAAGATATATCCAGTAGTTGAGTTTCTTTACTTTGTTTTCTTAATATGCAGAATACCAGGTGTTGCTGTATGTCAAGTAATTGTAGAAGGTTTACCTGAATCTGTAACATGTCAGTTTACCCAAATAATTACTTGTACAGCTGAGCCATGGGATTGTTGCATTGATGATAACAAGTATCTCTGGCTTCTTGTTCCAGAAGAAGGACAGACTGTTAGGGTTTTTGAGAGCAAAAGCAAACAGGTTAGTTTAAAATTAATTATACTTCTATTAAGACATTAGTTTTAGACTATTGTAGTTGTTAACACAACTTTCTTTATCTAGTCCATCTGAGGTCCACTCAGTCCAGAGTGGACTGAACAATATTTATACAAGTCATTTGCTACAACATGAAAAATATAATAACCTAGTACTTAGTTTAAAAGTTTACAGCAGTGGTTCCCAACCTGGGGTGCGAGATAGCGTTCCAGGGAGTGCGAGATAACATTTGTTTTGGCCACCTTCACCTTTATTCTTAAATAAATAATTACTATGAGGGGTGCGAGAACATATTAAAATTTTTAGGGGTGCCTAGCATAAAAGAGGTTGGAAACCACTGCTTTACAGGATTCACATGAAACAAATCTATAGGATTTTTTTCTTTGGTAATGTTTTCAAGTATATAGTTACAAGACAAGATAGAATGCATTTTTTCTCCCATTGCATAATGTCTAGAACCTCCAAAGTAAATATCAAAATATTTTATTTTAGTAAAACTGTATTTTATTTGCTATTTTCTCCATCCTAACTAACTGTGGTAAAATAATCAACATATAGTGATATGAAAAATATATTTATTTTTCTGTTCATGGATCATTGTGTAAGGTAGTCTGTTTTCTTACCTTCAGCTGTTATCCCTTCCTTCTCTGTTTATTGTTTTATTTCCTGTACTTTGAATCATTTTCCTTTTGTTACAAGTAGTAAATAGTTAGCCAGCTGTCAAGAGCTCTAAACATTATTAGCGTTCAAAGAAACGTAAAGCTAAGCCCATCTTAATTTCACTAAGTTATATATCCAAATAAAAATTTATATGCCTTTTCAGTATAAATATAAGATGGGAAGAGTTTCACTGGTAGATTTGATAAATTTATTGATATCTCAACATATTGAGAATACAGGAAATGAAAATTTAATATTCAGGTTTTCCAACATCTGTAGCTTTCTACAGACATCCTAGAATGCATAAAAAGAAAAAATGTGTAAAGGAGAATTTTGTGCTTGAACACATTATGTGACCCAGAGAATTGAAAATTGAGAATTTATTTAAATACTGCCTTTGAAAACTAATACATCAAACTTGTATAATACTAAAATATAAATTATAAACTACATTTTGATACCAAGTTTACACACATACATTGATAATAAAACTGATTAAATTTTAAATAAAACTGTAAAAAGTTATGGCATACACTTTGACTTGGATGGGGATAATATTTTGTTAGGTTTCTCTGTTAAATATTATTATGAATGGTTATTTATTGAATGTAGGTCCAAGTTTTTATAACATCTCGGTCCTGTTATGAACTCGTTTATGGTCCACAGTGTATAGTTGAAGAATAAAAGGAACAAAAACAACAGTATAAGCAGTCTTATTTCTCCATGTAGATTCAGGAAGTAACAAAGGAATTACAACATCAGTATTTCCAAGTCATGGAGATAATGAACAACCAGTGGGAATTTTTCAAAGGTGAAAACTTCACTCTTTTACACTTGTATATCATCCTTTGATTTGTATCAGTATTAACCAGTATATCATTCTGTAATGACAGTGTAAGTATTGTTACCAATATTCACATGCAGTGTTAAATACTTGTAATATTTTTGTTATCGACTTTCTCTGTACTGAAGTATCCTGTTGACAGTGATGATAACACGTACCTTGGGTATTGGTGATAAAACATTATTTTTCTCTGCATGGCAGTCTTAAATATACTGTTGAAGTGGATGAATAGTATGGTATAATTCTTTCTTGACCTTTGCTACATTAATGTATCTCTGGTACTGAGAGTAATAGTATCTCTTTCATACTAAGTTGTGGTAGATGGTCTTCAGTTGTTACAGGATGAATATGTAAAGAAAAGTTGATTCTTTAACTGTGTTTCAGGCTTATGTATTATTATCTAGGCATTTAATTATTCTAACTGCGTAATTATTTGAATGAACTTTCAGGTGGCAGGTTTTGAAAACTATGGAAACTTTATTCCTCTATTTGAATGTTACATTAGTGCAAGTCATAATTAAACCATAACATTATGTATTAGTGTTTTACTTTCATATCTAGCAAGAAATTACTCTTGTACCAAAATAGATACCAAAAATTCCAGTTCAGGATTAAACTCTGATATCATTTATGAATTTCACAACACACTTTTAGCTCCCATTAGTTGTCAAAGTCTTGCATTTATGTTATGATAAACTAGTGAGAGGTAATAAGATTGTTCATAAAAAAACATAAGTAGTGTAGCTTATTGATCACTTATATCAGACAGTGTTAAAAGTTTTGTTGTTGTTTAGAATTAGTTGGCTTGTGAACGTTCAAATTCTCTTGATTGGTTAACATCACTACATGGTTATGTAAACATCAGTTTGGCATTTGAAATTTAACAGTTTAAAGTGTTTGTGTACTTTACTTACAGTTATAGCAAAAACAATAATATATTAGTTAAGGAAAGTGAAATATAACAAAGTATTTATGTTTATTCAGTTGGCTAGTGTGAAATTTACATTTTTTCATAAAACAAAGTATCATAAAAGTAAATGTTATTGTTTTCTTTTCAGCTGCTGATTCTGCCAAAACCAACTACCAATTCTTATACAAACAGTGGTATGATAATATGGAGGAATACAAAAGAAAAAAAGAGTATAGATTGTTACAGAAAGGAGACCGGGAAGACACAGAATGTAAAATCATCAAAACTAAATAATTTTCTGTTTCTGTATGACCATGTATATATGTACAAGGATATTTTTTGAAATTATAATTGAAAAGTAAAGAATTAAAAAACCTATAGCTGCATCTCAAACAGTAGTATACATAAATATTTTACTGTGTTTCATTAGGCTTAATGAAATGAGTCTTAGCATAACACAGAAATTAATTTTGTCTCATTTCTATCAAAGGAGAAGAAAAAAGAAACAAAGCAATGATGGTTTTTATTACAGGCAGAACATGAATTTTATATATTAAAAAAAAAAGGCTGGAAGTTTAATATTCTCACTTTTTAAAAGAGAAACTGCCTTTATTATTAACTCTTGTTAGGAAGATGAGATTCTGATATCTTGAAATTAGTCACCTAAAAGGTTCATGGTTCGTAGCCTGTTAACACGAAAACGTGCTCCAAACTGTAGGGTCATGAGTGTACTGTAACTGGTGGTCAAGTCCCACTATTTGATCAAATGAGTTGGCAGTGGATGCTGTTGAATGGCTGCCTTCCCTGTTGTCTATCAGTTTAAACTTAAAGATAGCTGTATACAAAAAAACTGAAACAAAAACCTGTTATATAATAAAAAAAACTTGAATATCATTATTATATATCTGATATTCATGTCCAGACATGCAGTCCATCAGTTTATATTAAACACAGAAAATAACAATTAACCATATAAAATATAAGTCACATTCCAACATACTAAATTTCCTGTTACAGGAAGACCATCAGGATGGCACAAACTTAAAGAGATAGCTCTTTGTTGAAGGAACAGATCTTATTAAAATTTACAAAGATAAAACCAAACAGCATGAAAATGGCTGACATACATGTAACACAAGTCTTATTTCAAAACAACTACAGTCAGAGTCCACCTTAGAAACAAGCAAAACTATGACTGTTTGGAGTCTCTCACTAGCGGTTTAAAATATAGACTTAGATAAAATGCATCGATACTTTAATTAACAGCTCCTTGGAGTTTTGCTCTTATGAGTTAAAATGAAAATTTGAAAAGCATTAGTAAATTTACTCTCTCAAAGTGAAATATCTTAAAATAATGAGTACATTCCTACTTTATGTAGTAATGTTATGATATTTCTGTTTTGTATGACTTCAAACACCCTGTTGCTATAGTTCTTTGTTGTTAAGACTGATGCTGGCTGTTAGTAACTCCAGCGATATTTTATCTTCAAGATTTTACACTGAAGTAGACTTCAAGATGCTTTAGCAGGTAACAACCAAAAACATAAGGTGAAATCTTGAAAGTTTAGCAATAAATCATTACTCAGTTAAAGATGATTGTAAAGCCAAGAGACTGGGGTAAAAGAGTAATTAACTTGTTTATTGAAGCAAAGAAAGTACAGTGCTTACCTTTGTTTAACGCTATTTGAAGTTTATTACCAGACATTTTTATTACTTTAAATACAATATCGACTTATATTTCCAAAATGTGTTTTGGTACTGGTTTCTATTTCGTTCTTACAGCTTCATCAGTAACTATCACTAAATTAAAATTAATTTTTAGGTTATCGATAGTTCATGATGAAGCTATCCTGGTAAAATAGTGAACTAATAAGAATAAATTCTGAAGAAATAACTTTTCATTTTGTTGACACATTGAGATCTTCAGCATATCATTCAATTAAAAAAATTTATATTTTACTGTTCCTTACTAATACTGTATTAAAACACATTTTTGCTTCAGTTATATCAGATCTTACAATTTTGAAGTAAAATAACATCTATATTCCTACAACAGATTATATTATTTTAAAGTTCCGTCCGAAAAATGTTATTTTTTTCACCAAAAGAACTTTCGTGCTATTATAAACAAAAACGTTTTTATCATACCCAAGTAGGCCTGAAATGGCCAGGTGGTTAAGGCCAGTTTATTGAAATGGAACAAAAGAAAAACCATGGGAAAAATTCAAATAACTAGAATACAAGTTTTTACGTCTTGCACACGAAAAAAGTTCAATAAACCAGCTCCTGGTTAGGACTTGATATAAACGTTAATAAACAACCCAACATAAATACCAAATGTTATTAATTTAAATAAATAAAGGAGTTATAGAAAAGAATATGAAAAAAAAAATCAAAATTAAACCATTTCTCCAAACATTAAATTATGTGCGCCACCGCTAGGGAAAGCTTGTGTCAGTTTCATATTACAAATATACACAAAATCAACGTGCTCCAACTTACCGTAGAAGGTGAGCTTGTGTCTTAAAGTAAGGTGTAACTAAAACTTCGCAGTTGAACTTAATGATATAAGGAATAATGTTAATAAATTAACTGAAACAAACCCATAACAATAAAAGTATAATTCGCTATCCGACGCTCATATTGTTGTACATTTTAAATATGCGTGAAATTTGCTGACACTTTATATTCAGTCAAAGCATGCTAATATTAATATTAATAATTGTTACGAAATTTTGTACTAGTAAGTCAGCGAAATCGTTCATTTGTAAAATGAGGTTAAGAGTTTGAGATAGAAGTATGTATCGAAATGTTAAGAAACATTTGGTTCGCGAATGTTATTAAATACTACTAGACCTATGCTTAACTGAATAGTGTAGTAAACTAAGTGTAAATAACTATTTATTTGCTGGTGAGTTGTGATTATTTTTACAATAAATTATAAAATGAATAACAGAGGTAGACATAATTCTAACAGTAATTCTAGTAGCCCTACTTTTCATTGCATATTGATTAGTCCTAACGACACAAGTTTTACATTACACGGCAAATTTGTATTTTGAAATTCGCGCAAAGCTACACGAAGGTTATCTGCTCTAATCCATCCCTAATTTAACAGTGTAAGAGTAAGGGAAGGCAGCTAGTCATCACCACCCACTGTTAACTCTTGGGCTACTTTTTTACAAACGAATAGTAGGATTGATCAAACTTTATAATGCCTCCACGGCTGAAAGGGCGGGCATGTTTGTTGCGACGGGAATTCGAACCCGCGACCCTCAAATTACGAGTCCATCTGAATACTGAAATATTGCCCAAATTTTATCAAAATACGTTACCTAAAAATATTTTTTAATATATTATGGAAGAGCAAGATTTTAAGAAAATATGATACATTAGTGTGAATTGTACAGGATCTGTGTCAAACCAAACAGTATAGTATGATTATGATACTGATTTGGTTTAATATAGGTACTTTGATTTTGAACCATCCCTCCTATCTCTGAAATCGAGAAGTTACAGATCGACTTGCATTGCTAACATCATTTATTCAGATTTATTTTCGCCTGAACTTCTAAACATAGTAAACAGAGCTAATTCAAAGGTGGTGTGAGAAGAATTCTCCAAGCTACTTAAATTATTTTAACTACTGTTTCTCTCATTAAACTAAATAAAATTGAAAGCGATGTCTAATTCTGGGTATGTAACAGTTGCAAGGCAGCAACTACATCTTAAAAATGTGCTATGGAAACAAAGATATCGGACATGATCAGATTTTTTTCTGAATGTGTACAGGCACAGTACAAGGATTAATGTGGTTTTTAAGTTTTACCTTTGGTTAGATTGGAAATAAAATTGTAATATATACATTTAATCACAGTATAGAGGATACTAAAAGGGTGATAAGTAATAGAAGACAGTTTATATTAACAGAGGAATATAAACCACTAATGTCTATTATAAATTTGGATAAATAGAACTCAAGAGAAAAGAAAGAAAGTATTTCAAAAACTACTAAAAACCAATTAGGAATGATTCAAAATTCTTTACATCACCTTACAGAAAACTGGCAAGAAACTCAGACAAAGAATAAAAATAAAGATGGAATGAACAGAGACACAGAAAAGAATGAAGTTTCAATAAAATACATTTTTATTACACTTTCTGATATGAGAAATCAATGTTTATCCAGTAAAAATGTATAATATATATAAATATAAGTTGGTAATTCCTTTATTTTATCCACTATTTAGTAGGCCTTAAACCTAACCTATATCACTGGTAAGATACCAGTGTTTATCTGAACATGTATTGGGGCCTCTCACATAAACCACTGTATTATGCAGTTATACACACACATTTTGTGCCTAATAGAATAACATTTTCTCTTCTGTGTTAACTATATTATTTTACATGTTTTTAGTGTAACATTTACTATGCATTTACAACATGAATTCTGTATTTGGTGAACATGTATACAATTGTATTATACAGTTGTTATTTGTACTCTAATTATACATTACTGATATTTTTATATATGATGACGAATCTTTAATGCATATATTTATCAGGGTTAAAAGACTGGATTAAAGTTAACATTTTGATATTAGTCAAAATGTTTGCATTGATTAAATAACAAAAGTAACTTTTTTTAATATAACGTTTGGGAAATATATACACTAATTAAGTAACAAAACTGTGTTTACCAAAACAATACCTGTGTGGCACCAAGACTTAGTTGATATGTATTTATAAAGTAGTCTTGCTTGACCACCTCTTCCAAGTGGTTTCAACTAGATAACAGCATCATTTCATATATTTTAGTGCTTTTTTTGTGTATTTCAGTATTAAGAACAACTGCTACCAAAATTCTATGCTGAATTATAAATTTGTTATTTTCCACTAATGGTTACTATGAGTGTAATTATAAGTTATATCATAGTGCATAACACATCAATACATTAATACGTACATATGTTGTAATTCAAAAGAGAAAATTGTCAAAAATTATTTATCACATTAGATAGTGAAGATTGTAATTTATGAGTTTACATTTATCTTTCAAGTATAAAAGAGAGTTGTAGTACTTACATGAGTCATAACTTGTGATCTAGTTTCTTCGTTCAATATACTGAACAATAAATATCAAATGATTTTATTATAATACTGTTATTAAGTTAAGGATTTTTGTAGATGATGCATTTTATTGAATTTTGGTTTTCAACAACACAAATTTGTTGAACATTATGTAACTCACTATCCTTGTAGTGTTTGTCTTAATTACATCAAATTGATTCAATAATGAAAAATGTCACATTCAGTAACTAATGTAAGCAGTATGGGTTTTTCTTATAGGGCATAGGAAAGCTTCTTTCTAGATTTCTTGCAAATGTGTTTTATTTCTGTAAATTAACATTTTTGATGTGAAAAAGCCCCACATCAATCATGAAATAAAACCTCTCACCTCTGAGAGAGAACCTTTGATAGCCTGTTAACAGATATTATTGTGTAGGCAGAAACAATGAACTATATTCAGGTATTTGGTTCTTTTGTAGGAAGAGTTGGGAAAAGAGGACAACCGAGCATTTGATCCATTTAGATAAAACTCTGACAGAATAATTACTATATTTAACACTGGTCTATAAATCAAATGTAATTTGCATAGCATGACCATACAGGGACTTCTTATCTAGGAAAGAAACATCCAAGCTGTAATTATGCACCACATTCTCATACAAAGTGTATTAAATTTTCATAATAAAAGTAAACTGTTGGTGTGAATAATTTTCATAAATGTTTTGTTGGTACACACATCTTTAGGTAAAAAGTATCTAAATGGGAAAGAGAAATGTTTTGAAAGTACAATGTAAAGTCGTAACACATTTATGATCTGTTTCAGTTTGATTTACATATATGATATTTATAGGGATGTTATTTCTCCTAACTTAAGCCCAAGATTTTGGTAGCATATAGAGCATTTTTGTAGTTTTAGAACAGTTGCAACACAATCAGTCAATGTTCTTAGGTTTCAAAAAGATTATTGCAATTTTTAAAAGTGCTAAATCTACTGCTTAAGATACTGAATTTTAAAACACCTGATATACAAAAATAATAATGTCCATACAGAATTTGTTGACCAGAAAGAATGGTTAGAAACATGCAAAAACAAATATGAATTATTATTTTAAGGGTTCATTATATATTGTGTATACAGTTTATATGAATTAAAATCCAAATATTCAAGTATCAGTATTGTACTCTTTGTGGGAAGAAATAAAATGTGTTAGTTTGTGTAAACACTAATGATAAAGAGTAACCTAAAAAAGTAAATCATATACCTTCCCCTGTAAAAACAGTCTTTTTAGAGCTTTTCTGAAGATAGCAGCTAAATATAGGATAAAAACCAGTTAATATCTAGAAAGAAGTTACCAGTAATTGTACTGTAAACACCAGTTAGTATCTGGAAAGAAATTACCAGTAATTGTACTATAGACACCAATTAATATCTAGAAAGATGTTACCAGTAATTGTACTGTAAACACCACTTAATATCTAGAAAGACATTACCAGTAATTGGACTGTAAACACCAATTAATATCTAGAAAGATGTTACCAGTAATTGTACTATAAACACCAATTAATATATAGAAAGATGTTACCAGTAATTGTACTGTAAACATAAGTTAATATCTAGAAAGACATTACCAGTAATTGTACTATAAACACCAATTAATATATAGAAAGATGTTACCAGTAATTGTACTTAAATTATTGCAAGGATACTAGTATAACAACTGAAAATATTATATTAAAAATTTGCTGGTATTAAGAATAAACAGAAACCAGTACCTTAAAAATGCCCAAGTTAATCCATGATGTGATCTAAATTTAATATAAAAGTGTGGTGGTGTATTTTTGAAAATGACTACATATTAAAATTAGCATGATGTATAGTCTCCACGTGTCTTTTATGTGTGTGTGTATATATATATATATATGCCTGTATATTATTTTCAAGTGATCATGATTTCACCCACAAGTGTGAAGTCCAAGGCTAAGAAAGAAAAGTGTGGAGAAGTAGTTGCTTACAGTGAGGGAGCTGTTCGGCAAAACGCTGCAATTGTAGAGTATTGTCGTATTTCTATGTCAGCTCTGTCTGGTAGTACTGCTGGACTTCTTGGACTGACAGCTGTATATGGATTTGCATTTTACTTCATGATGGCACTTGCTTTGTGGGTGATGTTGATTATGAAAATGGGTTCTGATTGGAAGAAGTACTTCAGAAATCGAACTACATTACTGACGAGTGGACTCTTTGGAGGCCTGTTTACTTACGTGTTGTTCTGGACGTTTTTATATGGAATGGTTCATGTGTACTGAAAGGTAAAGAGCCTGTAAAGTATATCTATATTTGCTTTAGTTTTCCCAAAGCAAAGAAACGCCCATCATTTGTGTACGTGTACATTTGCTCGACTTTAATGGAAGCAGTGTTGTAAGATTGCATTGTTGTTATTACTTGAGTTATTACCAAAGAAATGTCTGATAATCTTGTAATAGTTATTGTGGATAATGAAAGAAGATACAAAGGAAGTACCTGTGGTGGTTTAGAATTTCGTGTTAATAAATGGTTGTAATTTAATATCTGGAAACTGTGTTATTATTTTTACATGTGCTTCATTCTGTGACTTTGTGGTGTTTGTTTTCATTACCAAATATGTTTATCATACTATAATGGACATGACATGCATGTCATTGTCTATGTATGTAATGAAAACTCCTGTACCTTCTGTTGAATGTTAACAGAGACAAAAATTCTTGATACTTTCATCCTTTTGTTATTCAAGATTCAGACAGTTTGAAACAACCATTTTATCAGAGAACACAATTTTAAATCAAATTATTTATTCTAGTCTCAAGATGAACACAACTTTCACTTGGACTATACATGATTTAATTATGTCTTTATTGATGTAATTTTTTAAACATAGTACTGAAAAATTGGAGTTCTTTAAAACCTATTTACCAGTAAGTGGTACCACTTTTAACATATAAAACATTACAGTTTAATACTACAGTTAGTAATTACTTACCACTTTTAACATATAAAACATTACAGTTTAATACTACAGTTAGGAATTACTTACCACTTTCAACATATAAAACAATACAGTTTAATACTACAGTAAAACAATACAGTTTAATACTACAGTTAGTAATTACTCGGCACGACATGGCCAAGCGTGTTAAGGCGTGCGACTCATAATCTGAGGGTCGTGGGTTTGCATCCCCTTTGCGCCAAACATGCTCGCCCTTTCAGCCGTGGGGGCGTTATAATATGACGGTCAATCCCACTATTCATTGGTAAAAGAGTAGCCCAAGAGTTGGGGATGGGTGGTGATGACTAGCTGCCTTCCCTCTAGTCTTAGGCTGCTAAATTAAGGACAGCTAGCACAGATAGCCCTCGAGTAGCTTTGTGCGAAATTAAAAAAACAAACAAGTAATTACTTAACACTTTTAACATATAAAACAATACAGTTTAATACTACAGTTAGTAATTACTAGCACAAACAGCCACCCATAGGATAGCAGTTTCTGCTTGTAATAATAATGCTGACAATGCTAATTAAATTGTGATGTGTGCAGTGACATTATAGAAAAACAAGTTCAGGGACAAGTGTTTAGTATACAGAGAATTTGAATCTCAAGACTGGTACCCATCTGTAAAACCACTCCACACTGAATGTGTTATAAGGGTGATTGTCAAATCCTGATATTCACTGTACTGAATAAACAGTAAAGTACAGTAGACACTTCTGATATACACAGATCAAATAAAATAGATGCTTCTTTGAAACATTGGCAACTAATATTTCTGTCATGTCATGTAATTTAGATTTTTTTTAATATATTTATGGTAACTTATAGCAGATATTTTCTGAACTCAAATATATGGTAATATTAAAAATAAATGTTTTTTTAAACTATTAAATATGTCAATAGTTTAGATTTATCTTTTAATGCTTAACAAACATTAAGCCTAAATTTAGTCCCTAGAATTTATGTTACTGTAACAGTCTGTATTTGGTGCAATTCAATCAGACTTCTGATTCTTCTATGGTCATGTATGTGTTCTATGTGAGTATTAGAAACAGAAAATAAACACACATTTCCTATGACTATTTAACACAGCATCAGTAATGTTAATTTTTAACCATCTTTATCCTTAGCTAGTTTCAGGCTTATTAGTTTCATTGGTAATTAACACTGGTATTCTATATTAAACTTCTTAATTAAGAAAAGGTCCCAGCTGAAAAATGAAGAGATACTGTTTCAGTCAAAATCAAATTTTCCTCAAGATCTGACATACTAAGAAAAATAAATAAGTACATGAGAGATTATGTTGACATACTCTAAGGTATCTGTAGAGAGATAAGGTTGGAAAAGAAATCCAATTAAATTCAGAGGTACACCAGGTATGTCTCCCACAAGAAGGAGGATTTGATCAAGGTATTCATTACATAGTAATACTTGCACATCTTACTGCTTGGTATGATATAAAATGAAATAGAGACTGAGATGGAGTATTAAACAATCGTTTATTATTGGAATGAAACATAAATGTGGTTTGTACTTGTTTACTTCCATAGGACTGGCTCTTCTCTCCCAACCATTCAAGCTAAAACCATGTACCAAACTATTTAAATGAAATATTCCTTAGTTTACAACAAACTTAATTTATCCATAATGGTCATTCTCAATACAACACAGGTGAGGCTGTAACCTCTAAATATCACCTAAACTTGTGTTTTTCACATTATGTTCACTGGAACATCTCATGGTTCTGTGAAAAATTGTTAGGGGTTCCCCCAGTAGACAATGGAGTTCCTTTCTTTAAATGTATTTAAAATTATGAGTCAGTTGATAATATTTCTGTATATGTATTTGCAGTTTTACATTAAACAATACTGTTATTAGCTTGGTCACTTTCATTTAAGCTAGGCTTTAACAGTTACAGCTTCAAGACAGAGGGAGTGAAATAAGAGGGTTCCATGGTCTGATCACCTCTGACTGTAATAATCATTTAAGAACAATGATATTGATATCCTTGCAAGCAGTAACAGTTACTACCTGCTTTCAAGAACAGCTACAGGTTGTTATATATCTGCACAGATTCAGTACAAAAAATGAATTTAGAATAAAAATATTACAGTACTTCAAGAAAATAAAATCCTGTGGTATGTTCATATACCACAATCCTAAAAGTTTTAGTGAAGAACTTGGGAAACTCTCATCTATTGTATTCTCATTTGTTATGGGATTTTTCCCAAACGTAAAATTAAGTGTTATCTCAGTTTTGTTCGTAATTAATTGTACACTTTATTACATGTAACAAATGTTAAAACACAATCTTTGGATTCTGTCATGTTTGTCGATATAAAGAGGGAAAACCTGTACAATGTATGTTGTATTTTTTATCCACTCCATCTCTTTAAGTTCTGGTAAGTCAAAGTACACCACAAATGAGGCTATTTTCTAAGTAGTTTAAAGTAAGTAAGCAATCTAGGAATAATAACAATGAGTTACTTGATGGAAAACAAGCATTACCTGTTATTTTATATAATTACAAATAAATTATTGCATGTATAGATGTGGCAAAGTATACTATATGAGTTTTAAATTATTGTTAAATTTTTCTTTGTTTCATATAAAATGGAATTTTTCTCAAGAGGTAGAACTTTCAAACAACATGCCACCTTATCCATATGTGAGCTAGATGGTAATTTCAGATAATCATAAGGTTTAGGTATAAATGTACAGAGTTGTAAGTTACTGACCAGAGAAAAGGCAACTTGCCAGCAGTCCCAATGTCCACAAGGGAATTGACTGTTACTTTTATAATGCACCTACAGCTGAATGAAACATTAAGCAGGATTACATATTGCTGTCTTCAACCCTGGATATTTTGACCCACAGACAGAGATATTAACCACCAAGTCATGCCTGACCCAATTTTGTTATTGGAGGGGGGATTACTGTGCCTAAAATTGTATATTTCTAATACCAAGTGTAAACTCTTGCAAGTGGGCTGTCAACTGTTACCTTATGTTCAGTTAAACAAGCCAATCACTTGGACAGACAAAGCATGATATAATGATTTGTAAAACAAACGGCCTAAAAAGACTCGTGTTGAAATAGGCTTAATGGTAATAATAACTTGTATATAGCTTTATGTAGAAGTAGTTTGAAAGGAAAGCCAAAGAAAAATCCTTTATAATGACAAGACATTACAAACAGATTTACCATTCTGTTCCTCTGGAATGAAAATAAGTGGGTAACAAAAAATAGGGAGTCTACAGTGTATCTAGAGCACATACAAAAGAAAGTACCTTCTTGACACACGCACACATTTTTTTTCTCGCCTCTATCCCTGTTATCGTTGAAGATTTGAAGACAATTTTTTGCAATGACAACCAAAATTAATTCAACATATACGGTCACCCAGTCGTTTGATTTGGTTTTGATTTTTCTCGCAAAGCTACACGAGGACTATTTGCGCTAGCTGCCCCTAATTTAGCAGTATAAGACTAGGGGGAAAACAGCTAGTCATCACCATCCACCTCCAACTCTTGGGCAACAGTTTTACCAACGAATAGTGGGATTGATCGTAACATTATAACGCCCCCACGGCTGAAAGGGAGAGCATGTTTGGTGTGACGGAGATTTGAACCCGCGACCCTCGGATTACGAGTAGAGTGCCTCAACCACCTGGCCTATCTGGTCGTCTTAATGCTTTCTTAAATAGAAGTATTTAGCTCAGTGGTGCACAAAGTCCGGCCTGCGGACCTAATCCGGCCCCCGACGGGAAAGTCAAATATAGAGAGTTCGCGTCTGCGCGAAGATTTAGCGCTATAGAAGAATATGCATTAGATTAGACACTGGATGGTTCCATATTTGTGTCGAGCAATAAAAAGAATTAATAAGCAAATCTCGTTAATGTATAGGCATTTAGTCATTGGCGCAGTGACGTAATATTTCCCTAATTACGAAATCTCACGCGTTCCAATTATTCTTTGAGATTTACTTACGAGACCTATTTTGATATTATTTCATAACAAAAATGGCAGCCAATCGTAAAAGAAAAGTTGACGACGAAAACCGGCAGTTTCATGATGATTGGACTGCGCAATACTGTTTTGTTCAACAACAGAAGAACGTGATTTGTCTGCTGTGTCATTTGACAGTAGCAGCGGTGAAGGTATTGAATATAAAGCGTCATTATGAGTCGAAGCATAAAGATTTCCACAACGTTGTCAGTGATGAACGAACAGCTCGAATTGAATTTCTGCAGCGGTCACTGAATCACCAGCAGTTCGCAAGCTACAGACGGTGGCTTTAAATTGTATGACAGTTCAACGAAGAATTTCACACCTCTCAGCAGACGTGACAAAGCAGCTTACAAATAAAGCAGCCAACTTTGTCTACTTTTCTTTGGCAGCAGACGAGTCGACTGACATCAGTTTAACAGCACAGCTACTAGTTTTTGTTGTGTGTCGTCATCATTTGATATCACTGAAGAAGTAATCGGCATGGGTTCCAAGAAGGGTCAGACAACTGGGTCTGCTCTATTCGAGGAGACAGTACGACTGTGTAGTAGTGTTTCATTGGATTTCTTAAACTGATAAGTGTGACAACTGATGGAGCACCAGCCATGACCGGAGAAAGTAGCGAGCTGGTAGCACTGTTGATGAAGCATCGAGGAAAGCAGAACAGACAGTTGGTGAAGTTGCACTGTATTATTGACCAACAGAACCTGTGCAGTAATGAACTTGATTTTCAGGCACTGATGGCATTAGTGACGAAAACCGTTAATTTCATCAAATCACGAGGACTCAATCACCGTCAGTTTCAAAGTCTTCTTGAAGAAATTGATTCAGACTATGGTGACCTTATATATCACTGTGAAGTACGCTGACTGAGTCGAGAGAATATTCTGGGAGTTGATTGATGAGGTGATAGAATTCCTCAGAAGCAAGAACAAAGACACAGAAGTGATTTCCATGACTGATCCAGCATGACAAGCTGATTTAACCTTTCTGGTTGACATGACACAACACTTGAATGATCTGAATTTGAAGTTTCAAGGCAAAAATCAGCTTGCAAATCACATCTCAACTTTCAGGACAAAGTTGCAGTTGTTCCGGCGGCAAGCAGCATCAGGGAACTTCGTGCACTTTCCCACTTGTCAATCACAGCTACAGAAGAATCAGAACATTGACACAGGTTTATGTTGGAAAGCTAGATACCTTGATTCAATCCTTCAACTCACGGTTTCATGACTTTGACCAATGCAGATTGTTCATGAAACTTTTTGCTTATCCGTTCAGTGTGTCAGTGGATGACTTGTCAACAAAATATCAGCTCGAACTTACTAATATCCAGGCATCTGATGAATTGCGTGCTATTTACCGAGAAAGCAGTTTGCTTGACTTCTACAAAACGTTACCTGATAAATTTACTAATCTGAAAGAGAATGCACTTGTCCACACCAGCATGTTTGGCAGCATGTACTGCTGCGAACAGGCTTTCTCGCATATGAAACTGAACAAAAACAACACTCGCAATCAGCTGACTGATGATCATCTGGAAACAGTTGCGTCTTTCAACGTCAAACATCAAACCGAACATTTCTAAACTCGTAGATGGCATGCAGACCATCCATCGCACAGACTTTGTGACGGTTGACATATCATAACATTTCTTAGAATAATGTGCAAACTCTTTGATGTAATCGTTATTTGTGTGTTCTTAAATGTGATGTCCGTCTTGTGTGAAACAACTGTGGGACGATTTTAATCTTCACTTTTTTGTGGCCCCTGACTCAAAAGGTTTATGCACCACTGATTTAACTTTATAATATCAAATTATGTCATTTAAAAATAGATCTAATGTTGCATAAAATTTGTCAACTGCTTCGTAATCGAAACAATGAAGAAGCAGTTTATAGTATCTTTGCTTACACAAAACTGAACAGTTACAAGAAGTACAAGGGTCCCCGAAATAATTGTTTCAAGAGTAAATAAAACCAAAATTAAGAGAAACAAATATTTTAATTTCTTGCGTTCAAGTTTAGATATTACGCTGTGTTATAGTCCAGAGAAAGTATAATTCTTGTCGTGATTCATGGCATGTACACGTTTTCTTACGTCACGACAGTACAAACTGAACTTCAGCTTTCAGTATGTGACGTCATTTTAGAGTCCATTATCGGCTAGACATCACACGACTGTATTGTGATGTGAATGTTTAAAACAGGTGACCGACCCTTTCCGAAAAATTACGGGATGGCCGCAAGCCAACAAATGTCAGGGATTTGAAAGATGGAGGTCAAAACAACAGGGAAAATCGTACCTACTTTATCTAGTACCTGCAAACTTTAGTTATTTCAATTATCAGATGTACCGAATTTGCCATATCATAAATTATCAAGTTGACAAATTAGGTCTAAATGAAAGAGTCAATACACATAAAATTAACTCATAACTTGTCAGCTCTACGATGAATATAAAATTAACTTATCAAAGTGAAAAGACAATTATAATTTGCACCACCATTCATGTTGACAAATATCCGAATACAGCTTGGAATAGAATAACACCTGAAGATAACAAGTAAAGCTGTGAAAATGGTTACGTAGGTGAAACTGGATATTATTTCTGAACAGTTAAAAATATAATAAATATAGCTTCACAAACAATGACATTTGCTTATATATGAGAAATTCTGGCCATCAAATTTCATAGAAGCCCTGTATGACCAGGTGGTTAGGCGCTCCACTCATAATCTGAGGGTTACAAGTTCGAATCCCTGTCGTACCAAACATGCTCGCCCTTTCAGCCGTGGGGGCGTTATAATGTGACAGTCAATCCCACTATTCGTTGGTAAAAGTAACCCAACAGTTGGCGGTGGGTGGTGATGTCTAGTTGCCTTTCCTCTAGTCTTATACTACTAAATTAGGGACGGTTAACCCAGATAGCCCTCAAGTGGCTTTGCGTGAAATTCAAAACAAATTTAAACCAATGCAAAGTGGTTAATTTTATAAATGACTTCTAATGTCACTTGTCTTGTTAAGGGGATCATATAGATGTTGTTCACAGGGTGAGTACAACACAACACTGACGAATGAACACAAATATCTCAAACCAATTTATCTAATATAAATATCCATGACTGTATGTACCTTTTGAAGTGGTTTTTCACCAACCTCGCTATTATTCAAATCATATGACCACACTACACAGTACATAGGATATTACGTTAATTCACGGAAACTTGTTTGCGATAATACTATGGCTGTTAGATGAGTACCATACAACATATACGTAGTGTTTAATTTATTTTTGGGTCTATGCCAACAAAATATATATTTTGTAGCTAAATGCCCCCGCTATCACGGTGCTTATGAATATTTTTTTTTCCTGTGATAATGAACTAGATAATGATAATTATCTAGTAACAGGTTAAAGTAAATAAATGAAAGTTAAACATTTTATTCTATAACATCAAGTCTCAAAAACCTTCTTCTGTTCACTCAAGTTCGTATGTTTAAAGGTTTATTACAACCACATTAGGTAAAACTGTGAAGTAGTGAGTCTTACATAAATGTGCAGGTCTCAAAATGCAAATTTCCGTCTTGACAAGAAGAAATGATTTTGGAAAGAAAGTGACCAACCAAAATAATTATTTAAAAAATACCCAGGAATAAAATTGATTAATCAAAATAATAATTTAATACATATCCAATAATCAATTTAAAGCTGTAGAATGTACGCGCCTCTACACAGAACTGATAGCTAATACTTTGCGTCACTGTCCAAAAGGTCTTGGATGGTCCTAATCCTTGTTTTCTTCTTATTTTCAGAAATAATTGTGGGGTTTCTGTGCTTTTATTATTCAACTTTAACATCCTTATTGTTTGAGGAAGAAAGATAAATATTGAAATCAGATGCGAATTTTTATTTTGATTTCTTCTTTTAATCATTCTGTGAGTTTTTAAAAACGTGCTTGTGATTCAGTTTCTTTGACATGAAAATTTCTCATCACCATTAAGTAAAATGTTTGATGAAATCTGTTAATCTCACCCTGTCAATGTAAAAATGACTAAAGCCTACTGATATAAAATAGAATCCAATGTAAGGCCCGGCATGGCCAGGTGGTTTAAGGCGTTCGATTCGTAATCTGAGGTTTGCGGGTTTGAATCCCAGTCGCACCAAACATGCTCACCCTTTCAGCCCTAGGGATGTTATAATGGTACGGTCAATCCCACTATTCGTTGGTAAAAGAGTTGGCGGTGGGTGGTGATGACTAGCTGCCTTCCCTCTAGTCTTATACTGCTAAATTAGGAATGGCTAGCGCAGATAGCCCTAGTGTAGCTTTGCGCTAAATTCCGAAAAGCAAACAAACAGAATCCAATGAAGGAATCATCATAATGTTACTACTTTTTACTATTTCGTTAAGCTTGTTGAATTAACTTTCTCATATTCACGATTTTGAAACCTCCCAAGGTCAAGACTCTCTTTTATAGGAGCTGTCATATTTTCTTTCAGCGATGACTGGAGTTATTCGACATGTGATAAATGTTTCTGCTGTTGTACATCCAATGTTTACTTCTATACCACTTTTTTCATCTTTGACCCAGGTCTCATGGTTTTTTGCTAAGTCGGCTTTGTTTATGGACAACTTGGACCAGTTCTGCCCTTTCCTTCCAGTGATGAATAATTTTTTAAACCACTTCACAGCTTTAGTCCACCTGTGGACTCGCATTGCAGGAAATACGTGGGCCACACCATTCTTCTTTGGGGAATTTTTCGTTTTCTGTTTTGACAATCGTCTATTTTTCTCTTCAGTCTTGAGGGCTTCACATGTAAATTTCATACCTTTGATCTACTTTTCTACAAGACTACAACTATACAAACATTTGAAGTTTTCTGGTCATATCCTGGGAAGATTCTTTTGCTAAGACCTTCTTCTCTCTCGGGAGGCTGCTCATTCGGGTTGGCTAGTTAGTAATTTACTATAAATTAAATGAAATTATTGATACCGTTGTATGAAGTTATACAATACATGTTCCTCTATTTGCTATGATATGAGTAGGAATAGGACGATAAACTTTCGTCATGATAAGATTCACGAAACAAGACTACATCTGTCTGATATTTACTTAAAGGTTATCTGCATGGATACAAATCGATATTTTCATAGCTATTTTATCAAAATAGACTGTATATTTACGGTAAAGTAAGTCTATCTTTATATAATTTAACGATACAATTACAATACGATATGATGTATGGTCACGACTCTATATATAGTATAAGTGGCTGATATATGATAACTTTTACTACGTTTTGTCCATTAATATGAAGGCTGAAGAGTCAACAGCCAATATATGTGACAGGACGTTAAACATGTACTTGATGTAGTTTATTAATCTTAACAGACGTGCACAAATAAATTTATTAGAATGATGTATCTCTGAAATAGTATTAATTTCAACTTGATCGTTGTGCTTTTTTAAACTTCAGTTTCCTTCTTCACAACTGATGGTTACATCAACAGGACCGAAGTGAAATACCTCATAC
The DNA here is from genome assembly GCF_004210375.1 of Tachypleus tridentatus. Lineage (NCBI taxonomy): Eukaryota > Metazoa > Arthropoda > Merostomata > Xiphosura > Limulidae > Tachypleus > Tachypleus tridentatus. Next base: position 112,383,990 of record NC_134837.1, read on the forward strand.
ACTATATACTTACTAATATATAAGCCATGATAATTGTTGGTTAGATCATCAGGAAAGCAGTGAGATACAATGCTGGCCAAAATCTTAAGGCCAATGAACGTAAAGAAAAAAATGCATTTTGCGTTGTTAGACTCAACCACTTATTTGAGTAAAGCCTTGAAAGATGAAAATAAGAAAAGGGAAAATGAAAATAAAATCTTTTTAGCATTTAATAGGGAAAATGTAACACAATGAAATTAGCCTAAACACTAGCTGGTCAAAAGTTTAAGACCATACTGAAACGAAGTGTTAATCGGTAAACACGTAACGAAATTTAGTCATTCGTGTTCAAGCATTAGCGTTGTCAACATCTCCCATTGACATTTTCTGTGCTACATTGGGTAAAAACATGGCAAAGGCTAAAAAGTTGACATAGTTTGAACGTGGCAGACTTGTCGAGCTGCAAAAGCAAGGCCTCTCTCAACGTGCTATCACTGACGAGATTGGGCGTAGTAAAACTGCTGTTGCAAAGTTCTTAAACGATCCTGAGAGATACGGAACGAGAATTTCAAGTAGTCGGCTCAATAAACTTTCGACGGCATTGAGCAGGAGAATTCGACGGGTTGTCCGGCAAGACACCAGCCGATCGTCGAACCAGATTAAGGCCCTTACGGACGCAGAATGCAGCTCAAAAACAATAAGACGACATCTACGAGAAAAAGGCTTTAAAAACTGTAAAACGTCTTCAAAGGACACGCCTCCTTCCACACCACGAAACAGCTCGGTTAAACTTCGCTGAGAAGCACCAAACATGGGACGTAGAAAAGTGGGCAAAGGTTTTGTTCTCTTATGAGAAAAAATTTAACCTGGATGGTACAAATAGCTTTCAACGTTACTGGCACGATAAAGATATCCCACCAGAGACATTTTTTACACGACACAGTGGAGGAGGTTCCATCATGATCTGGGGTGCTTTCTCCTTCCATGGAACAATGGAACTTCAGGTTATTCAGGGGCGTCAAACAGCAGCTGGCTACATTGGCATGTTGGAGAGAGCATCCTTATTGACTGAAGGTCCTCGCTTGTGTGGAAATGATTGGATCTTTTAACAGGATAACGCTGCAATTCGTAATGCCTTCAGGACAAAGGACTTTTTCATGGAGAATAACGTGATTCTTTTTGACCATCCAGCGTGTTCGCCCGAACTGAACCCCATTGAAAATGTTTGGGGGTGGATGGCAAGGGAATTCTATAGAAATGGATGTCAATTCCAAACAGTGCATGATCTTCGTGAAGCTATCTTCACCACTTGGAATAACATTCCAGCCAGCCTTCTGCAAACACTTACATTGACCATGCCAAAGCGAATGTTTGAAGTTATTCGCAATGACGGCCGTGCAACTCACTACTGAGACCTCTTGTTGGGCATTTCCTACCCTGTTTAGGACTTCTTTTTGGTATGGTTTTAAACTTTTGACCAGCGAGAATTTAGACTAAATTCATAGTGTTCACGTTTTCCCTACTAAATGCTAAAAACGTTTTTTATTTTTATTTTCTCTTTTCTTATTGTCATCTTTCGAAGCTCTACTCAAATAAATGTGTGAGTCTAACAACGCAAAATGCGTATTTTTTCTTCATGTTCATTGGCCTTAAGATTTTGGCCAGCAGTGTGCCTCATACATTAGATACTCTATGGTATGTAAGCTATGGTAATGAATATTCATGGCATTATATTGTTTGTAGAATGGGAATTACAGTGAATTTAACGTATGAAATGAAAATATATATCCATGATAACTTTATGCTTTTAGTTTTAACTTTCAAATTATAGAAAAGCCAGGTAGATGTACGTTGAAAAGTGCTTCCCGAACAACCATATATACCAGAAAAACGCTTAATTTCTGTTAATGATTTTAACGATTCCAAAAAGGATAAGAAACTTATTTGGATCAGCAGTGGAATAACATAAATGACATTTTTAATTGTATGTGTAATTTTTTCCATATTTGATGAAATAGTATTTCATTTTGTTTTGAGTGTTTGACTCTTTGTGAAACCAACGCTGGGCCTACAATAAGTCAGGCGACTTGATATGATAATGGTCTAGTGTCAAACCAACAGTGGAGCTAACATATGAACACTGAGTAAAATACAATGGGCCAACGTTACCAGCCAGCAATGGGCTAACGGTGGAAAATAACACTGACCTATTATCTCCTTGTTTCTTGTTATCTGAGTATTTTTTGTTGTTGTCAGATGATTAAAGTGCCAGCGGGAGAAAATTAAACTGTGTTAATTCTAATAATCTACGAGTGATATATCTAAACTACACTACATCTGTAATATCTAATGTTAACATGACCTTTGGCCCAATACCAGGGTTTATCATGGCAGCTGGGTTACGACAGACATAGTAATAGTCTAAGTGCGATATATAAATATCAACAATCTTCATGAAGAATGGTTATTATGTCGTTAATCAGATTAAACAAATGAATTGTAATTATTATCACTTTTATAAAAGCTATTTAATGGTAGAGTTAAATGGTGGTTTTAAAAAAGGTGGAACTTTCATTTGTAATCCACTTTGACATTCTAAACAGAAGGCCTGGAATGCTAATGGGTTGTATCATCAAGAAGTGAACAACCGTGATGGACTCTTTCATTCCTATATCAACCCTGAAGCTAGGAACAATACACCATGTTTAGTGAAGCTGACACGTGGAATGACTGTTTTCTGTGTCATATGGGTCATTATGTAACCTAAGGATTTCATATCAATGTAAGTCGTCGTATCAAATCTACAGCTCTACATTTCGGAGTTGGAGAGCCCACTTCCACTCACTTTAAGTTGTATGTACGTTACTGGAGTAACAGTAAATTCCTTAGCGTGAATGATAGGTGAGAAGTTGCAACTAACTGGCTGTCATCCTTTTGATCATCAAGTTAATATTAGGAAAGACTACTAGTTTTACCGTAAATATAAAAGTAAATAGTTTTAGAAATTATCATAAAAATAAAAATGACACTGAAGTCAGAAGAGACCATTTTAAAATAAATATGCAAATTAAACGAGTTTGAAATATGGTTAAATTGAAAAAATGATTTATTATTTAAGTTATGGTCTGTTCGAAAGCGTTATATAAATAGATAATATATCTTTCTGAGCAGAAAAGGAAAACTGAAATATAAACGTACATAAATGAAATATTTACTGTAAAATTAACAAACCTCATAGGTAAATTCTCATAAACAATATATGACGTCATCTGTCCTCCGGTGGAAAAGTGGAAAATTTTCGGATTTATAACGCTCAAATCGGGTGTTCGATTTCCCTCAATGGAAACAGCAGGTAGCCCGATGAGGCTTCGCTATAGGAAAAAAAACTTGCCAGATTTCCCACGTTTATAAATTCTGAAGAAGTAAGATTATGTTAAATGATAGTGTTGTTTGGTTTTTTTTTCACACAACGTTGGGAACGGAGACTTTTCAAGGACTCGAGTGTACAATTCTGACCCATCATAAAAATTTATACGATATGCTACTAGCTGCAGTAATGTATAAAGGTTAGTAAAAGGACAGGGGCTCTTTAACAAAAAGGGACACTGTTCAAGCACTGTAAGGCAAGCATTTTTTTGTGGAAAAGAGAGGAGGTTAGAAGAGAGTATGGTAATACACATAGGGCAGGAATCCATAACAAGCTAACGAATCCTATTTCATTTTCTAATTTTGTCTTATAACCACTTTTATAATCTAAAACTAAACTTGCTTACTAATTCATAACAGTTATACGAATAATTCGCATAATTACAATTGTGTGTATATATATATATATGTGTGTGTGTGTAAAATTTTACAAGTCGTAATGTTTCATTTAATTTGAATAAAATAAAGTCGTAGTAAGCTAGATGTAAAATCAGGTACATCTTTTCATAGTTGTTTACAGTTTTTATGATTTTGAAAATAGGACACTTTTGGGATATAAGGACGGGAAGGTAGATGATTAAACCCGCTTAACCCACCCACCTGTGCATGTCACAGAGAGCGTGAGACCAAGGCCGAATGCTTGATATTTGACAGACCTATAAATCATGTATATATTTTCAATTAAATTGTAAGTTTTCAAACAGTACTTATGTCTGTAAACTGATTGGTCAGTACGTAATTTTTGTGAGTAATCATGAACTATGTAATATATAAATTGCACATACAATTTTACTTAATCAAATTATATAGTTACTGTTACACTTGGCACTGTGTAATTAAGATATGTAGTTTGTTTGTTTTTACTGTTAATTACAACACCAAATTTTTAGCATTAGGTAAAATGCGGGCGAACAAACTCTACGAATATGTAACACATAAATATATATATTTATAAGAGAGAAAATCATTTTAGTTTAATACAATGAACTATTCATGAAGTAAATTATTATCCAAGTTTATAATCTGATTGTAATTTACGAGCTTTAAAACACTACAAAAATAAAAAAATCAACATTTATAAAACTGTCGCTCAATAAATTTCCATCAAATGTTTTAACTATCAACTATTCACAAACACCGACCTCTTAAATATAACGAATTGAGTCGGTACCACAGATTATTATTATACGGTGTGGGTATACATATTCTCGTTTCGGATATTCACGCAAAGCTACACAAAAGCTGTTAGAAGCGACAGACTAAAGGAATTACTGTTAGTCACTCAAATCTCCAGCTACTCTGATCGAAGCGTGTTTTCGTATACTAGAAACTCTCGGTTTTACACTCCGGACACACTAACTACTAGTTCACACCCGAAACAATATAATTATTAACATTTTTATTGATTATACAATACCTACATGTCTTCTAAATTTGACTTATAATTACGGTAACATCACACTAGCACTGGTGTTTTTAGATGAGTAGTTAAATAATATATGTAAAAACGGCTGGTATGGGTAGAGAAACACTATGTAGATGAGCAAACAACTTTATACAAACAAATGGCCTAAGCATGGGCAATCCAGTACCACCAGTTCTATCCAACATTTTTATGACACAAGTTGAAACACAAGCAATTAGCATAACATTACATCCACTACTATAATAGTACAGATATGAAGACGACACGATTGCAGGATTCACATCAACAGAACACACACTTAATTTTTTGAAATCACATTAACTCTATACATTCCAACATTAACTTCACATGTGAACAGAAAGAAAGCAATCAAATATCCTTTCTTAATCTCAAAATTACAAGAACCGATACACAATTTAAAACAGGAATCCACAGAAAAATTACCCATAATGGACCATACATTCCTTGGGACTCAGCACATGAAACAAAACAAAAACTCAATATACTAAGAAACCAAATAAACACAGCCACAAAACTATGCTCACCAGATACAATTAACGACAAATTAGACAAAATAAAACAATACTTCATCAACATCAATAAGTTTCCTTCACACACCGTAGAAAACATTATACGCACACACCTAGACAAAAAGCAAAATCAACTAACAAAAGTAAATATATCCCACGATTTAAAAAATCACGAAACCATATACTGCTGCATACCATATATTCCCAACATCAGCAGACAAATAACCAACATTTGGCAAAACCTAGTAACAAAATATGACATTGCAGTTAATGCCAAATTTATTCAAAAACCAGGCACAAAACTAAGGTTTATACTACGTAAAAACTACACTGACAAACACCACACCAACATTATTTATAAAATACAATGTGATAACTGCCACGACTTCTATATTGGAGAAGAAAGTAGAAAAATTAAAACCAGATTCAATGAACAAAAAAATCATCTTCACACGTTTTCGAACACTACAAATCAAATATACACAACATAACCAGAGAAAACACTCAAATACTAAATAAAGAAACAAACATAAACAAACGCAAAATTAAAGAAGCCTTACTTATACAATAACTCGATCCCAAAATAAATCAATATAAAGGAACACCTTTATACCTATATTAATAAATGTATCGAACATCTAATCACGCCCTCTACATTCCTGCACTCAATTACAAACCGCCTTCAAACATGTGATCAGCTATCGGTCAGTAACCCTTTTTTCCTTTGTGAACCTGACGATGACCGAAGAAGGTCGAAACGTTGTTCGCCCCTCTACATAGTGCTTTCTCCATCCATACCACCCGTTTTTAAATATGTAATTTTCTCTACAAGTGGGTTTTCTCGTCATCAGGGAGTAGTTAAATATTTAAGAAAAGTGTCTGTCTTCAAAATAGTTCTTATATCTCCAAACTACTCAACAAACACTTTAGCACAAACAAATGGCATAAAGAAATCTTCTGCACGTGTAGGTTTAGCGGAAAGCTAAATGTCTTATAACGTTAACTTTTCAGGCTCGATCTTTAGATAGGTACAACGTAGAGAGCATTTTGTACTAAAAAGATCGATTTTTGATTGTTTTGGATTTAAGTACAAAGCTACACGCTGGGCAGTCTGTGCTCTGCTTACCACGGGTATGGAAACCCGGTTTCTAATGGTGGGAATCTGCTGACATACGGTTGTGTTACTGGGGAGGTACTAAAGGGAAAACAAATAATTGTGTCCATGACCGTTTTGCACATGCGTAACGGTAAAAAGTGAGTCCATTATAACTAAATTATTATTTTATAATTAAACCCAAAGCTATACAACAAGCTCTTTGTGCGATACATATTGAAACCCGATTTTTAATGCCAGCCACTGGAAGATTTTGTATTTATTTATAAGTCTTCTATGTGAAAACAAGCAATTCAAATTGAACACGGAAATCTAGACATTACAATATCACTATGTACATTTGATAATGCAAATGGTCCTTTGTAGAACAGTACAGACTTTCAACGATAAAATCTGGGACTCGATTCCAGCGGTGGACATAACAAATAATACAATGTGGCTTTGCTTTAATACAACCAAATATAATGCACATAAAAAACAGATTTGTAACTGAAGATATTTTCTCCATTCTATGACAAATATTTCAATGTCCTAAAATTAGATACTTAACGAATGTCTTAAGAAACGTATAAGTTGTACAAGCTACGGCCATTTTGTTTTGTTTTAGTAAGCGTATTCCCTAATGAAGATGAAATATAAACACATTTTAACATAGTGGAACATTTAGGCACAATATTTAAAATAAGCATTCTCAGAAATTGTTTATTCGTGTCTTTATTTAATGGCGAATCTGTAAACATAGCTTTTATTGCCATTATCTCTTACGAAAACTGGTAATGAAAGAAAACTCGATGATTCGAATATTTTTAAGATATAAAGTATTCGTGTTTAAAAATTTTGAAATCATTGAAGTATTTCTTCACTAAAAAGAGGTTGTTTGTGTCTTTATTGTACAGTTAAAGAACTATAAAATGTATATAAAACACATATGATTTATAAATGATTCACTATATCTGGTATTTTCAACTTGGATGACGCTTTACGCGACTAATAGCTTGGTAAACTAGACAATTACAACTAAATTAAAATTGTTCAGAAAAGAAGGGTAACAGTCGCCAGCATTTATCATTCATGAGACCAATCTTTACGGCCCGGCATGGCCAGGTGAATTAAAGTGTTCGACTCGTAATATGAGGGTCGCGGGTTCGAATCTCCGTCGCACCAAACATGCTCGCCCTTTCAGCCGTGTGGACTTTATAATGTGCGGTCAATCCCACTATTCGTTAGTAAAAGAGTAACCCAAGAGTTGGCGGTGGGTGATAATGACTAACTACCTTCCCTCTAGTCTTACACTGCAAAATTAGGGACGGCTAGCACAGATAGCCCTTGTGTAGCTTTGTGCAAAATTTAAAACCAACTAACTAACTAATCTTAACCAAATGGTGAGGGGCTCGGCATGGCCAAGCGTGTTAAGGCGTGCGACTCGTAGTCTGAGGGTCGCGGATTCGCATCCCCTTCGCACCAAACATGCTCGCCCTTTCAGTCGTGGGGGCTTTATAATGGTCGGTCAATCCCACTATTCGTTGGTAAAAGAGTAGCCCAAGAGTTGGCGGTGGGTGGTGATGACTAGCTGCCTTCCCTCTAGTCTTACACTGCTAAATTAGGGACGGCTAGCACAGATAGCCCTCGAGTAGCTTTGTGCGAAATTCCAAAAAAACAAACAAAAAAGTTCTTAGAGCTATAACATTTTCACAGTTAAGAATGCGGATCATGTTTATCATTGTGGCTCGAACCTTGGGTTTTTATATTTGTAGAACGTTCAACAATTGAATAGATCACGCCTGCCTCTTAAAGCTGTAAATCGGTTACTTTGGCTCCTGATTAAACCTTTTACCTGGTTACAATCGTAATTTTTTTTTAAATAATTGCCAAATTCCAGTTTTGCTTAACAATTAAAAAAAATAATTTAGTTACAAATGTGAAATTAATTGCCAAAAGCCATGATTTACAAATTCAATGCTGTTGTTCGCGGATTTTATTGTTTCGAACTTTATTTACGCCCCTGTTTGACAGAACGATTGGTTGAGTGGTAGGTGTATGTTGATATCCTTTTCCATATCTATGGGTTCTAGGCGACGGTTAGGCCTAACAGAAGCTCGTTTAGTCAGTTAGGGCTGTAAAGGTAACGTTTGTGTTCAATGTTTTGAACGTAATTTTGTCTGACATTTTTAGTATTAACTATTATCATAAAACTTCAGTAGTAATTGGTTATTATAAATGGCCATTTCTTGCTAACTCGGTTATGAGTTATAAATTAGTGTGTGACTTTTGCGATTATTTTAATTTTCTGAAAGTGAGAGAAATTGCGCAAATAATGGCACACCCAAGTTTCACGATATAAATTGTAAGTAAATTATTTGTACAATAATTGAATTTATTATTTTTGAAATATTTGAAAATAATATTGTGCAACTCTAACTTAAGATCAATGAATCATAAAGGTACCAGAACCTGAAGTAATGATTTATATTTTATATAATAGTAGTACTGTCACAATTACTGTTAGTAATGAGTATAGTAAGGAAGAGTGAAAAAGTAAATATTCACCAAACATATGTTTCAAATATATGCCATAAATGCAATGCCATAATTTCTCATTTAATTTGATGAGAACGTTGAAAGACGTGCTGTACATTGTCTTAAAGAACAACAAAAGTGTTCAACACTAACTTGCATTAATTTATTAGACTGTAGGTATGGGATAAGTTACATTGTATCATACTTATAGTGTATAACTAACGTGGAAAGTAAGAAGTAAAACAAGGAATTAAAACGTTGAGGCATAATTGTTAATTTTTGTTATATTTAAAAAGAAAAAAATTGTTGACACTATATTCAGTATGGTCCTCATGTTTATAAAATAAAAATCTGAGGAACGGTCTGTTAAGTTGAACTTAGCAACAAGTAGAAATCCATTTTCAAAGATTACTAACCATGCTTTTACAATAACATTTAGTATTTAAATCAATAGTTCTTTACCATTAAACTCGCATATTTATGAGTGATTGCACTAGTGGTTGAAATGTACCTGGTCTGAACACAAATCTTTCAGTGTAAAAGCTGTTATGGGGATATAATTAATCATTAAGTAAACCAGTAACAAAACTATTAATACTAAATAACTAATTGTTCCTGGGCCTTTACTAACAGGGGTTTAAATTGTTCAACTTAACTTTAGTAATAATTTAAATAATAATAAAATAACACTTGCGAAGTATACCCTTTCATCCTAAAGTAAAATAAAATTATATATTTGTGATTCCAGTGTTATAAAAATTATGAACTTTGTATTGTTACTGATACTGTTATTAATAGACTCCAAGGTTTTGCCTTAAACTTGTGGTATCTGATATGGGTCTGACCAACCACTGAAATATTTTAAAAAGTAAATATTTTGAGCAAGTGTACCAACTAAAGGTTATTTTTAGGTAGTAAAGCTAAAGTTATTAGTTATGAAATATTAGTGAGTTGTTTAATTTATCAGTTAGCTGTGCATATCTACAAGTGAAATAGCTTACATTTTGTTAAGTATACAAGTATTAGGTGGGTAGGTTGTTTAAGTTATTAAAGAGTGGGCTGGAATTCATAAGGTTTTGTGGATGCCAGGATTGAGTTACATTTGACAGTTGTTGGTCTGGGCAGGACTCTAATGAGGCTCACAAAGACACTGTATAGTATATGCTCAAAACAAGGTTACTTCAGTACAACTTGAAGCCAGCTTTGGGGAAGACTGTGTCACTGTAAGAATTAAAACAGCAGATAAAAGACATGAATAAAGGAAGCAAGACAAGAAACGGACATAAGGTAATGTTTGTTTTGGAAGAGGTTCGTGGATTAAGAGGTTCTTTAATAGTAAGCAAATCTAAGCTATAGAGAAATGTTTAGTTAACTTAATAGATTGAACTATTGTCTGCTTGCAGCAAGGAGCAAGATGATTACATAATGGGAGACTCTTATTTGTTAGTGGTGAGGATAACAAGAGGCTTACATAATGGTTGACTCCCTTATTTGATAGTGGTGAGGATAACAAGAGGCTTACAAAATGGTTGATTCCCTTATTCAGTAGTGGTGAGGATTAAAGTTTCCTTCTCGGGTGCTGAAGTCAGGATATTATCAAACATGTTGGCAGTTTAACTGCTGATAATAAGAAACTGTTTAACTGAGATCTTAAGGATTGCAAGTCACAAAAATAGCTTAGCAAAGTATAAAAGACTTATTCAGAAATTCCATGATATAACTTGTCATGTGGCTTTTTCAGGTATACATCAGGCTAGATGTGGCACTGAATTACTTCTCAGGATTTTAGGTTTAAAATAAAAAATATGAGGTTAGAGCAACAGATGGTCTGGTCAGAACTGTTGGATGGTTTTCAGGACAAAAGTTAATTATATGTTAGAAACAAGCTCATCTTGTAATTTGTAGGATGTTTGGGAAATTTTAAAAATATTTACTTGCTGAATTCATGATGATGAAAAACCACATGAAGTAAAAATGTAGTCTAAAGTCTCTGTTAACCTGAAAATGATCTGAGAAGATCAAAATGTTATCTTGTATTTTATTTTAATTGAAGTTTTAATACCCATACCAGTCATCTTTAGAATACAAACGTGCTTAACGGTGTTTGAGATTTGGAAGTTGAGACTAAACAAATTAATAGGACAGCTAAGGTATTAGAAGTTATGAAATAGGTTTAGTGGATAAGTTAAATAATGGTTCCTGTCTATATTACACATACAATTCAAATAATGTAACCAAAATGCATTATTTTGAACTTATTATAGTGAAGGTCATTTGTCCAACCTACAAAATCATTCTATAGTACATGAACATATCTTTAGATATAAATGTGTAGAAGGTTAATGCCATCAGCAATATTTAGTAATTTTACTCATAGTATCACTAATGTAAATGAGAAAGAGCTACAGATCTTAAATAGTAACAGTGATCTGGTTTAGTTGGGCTCTATTAAACCTTTTGCTGTTCCACACATCATATGATGTTTTAGTTTTCCTACCACCATTTGAAAAAACATCTGTTACCTGGTTGCACCAATGATTCATAGATGTTGAATCTTGGTAATAAAGACAATGGAAAAAAAGACAATTACACAAAGAGACAAAGATGTCATTTTGAAAATAGCATCAATAACAGCCAAGCCTAAGTCAGTTATTAAAACCATGTAAATGAACTGAGTTAATAACACTTATGTAACAAAATTTTCACTTGTTAATGTTCCTGAGCAGAAAGTGTTATTTTCCAACTGCTTATGCCTAAAGTCAATGGAAAAAAAACTATTTTTCTCTTCAAACTTTGCTTTTTGTAAATAAAAATGTGCAAATTTGCCTGTTTTTACATAGAAAATAGGTTAATTTCTAAATTTCATTATCCAGGTCGCAAAAGCAAAGTTTGAAAGGAATAATGGCCACTTTCTGTACTTTTATCACATAAGCAATTAAGAAATAACACATACTATCCAGGAACAAAATTTGTGTTGTAATTGTTATTAATACAGTTTCTAATCAGGCTTCCACTTATTGTTCAATGCTTGCTGTTAAGCCTCATTGTTATGTTGTTGTTTTTTATAATTCGTATGCTTTGTGCATGTGTGATGATAAAAGATTAATATCATTATTTTGTCATTTTATATCATTCCTAAAATATAGAACTTTTTTTTACTTTTTTTAGCTGTTTATATTATTTTTTCTATATTTGTCTTTTTCTCCCATTGACTTTTTTCTTTGTTTCCATTGTTTTTTATTCTTGTCTTTACTATTGCCACTGGTGGCCAGACATAGCAATGTACTTAATGTAAATATCAGGTCATCCATTAAGCAATGTCCAATTTTAGGTTCAGAAAAAGAAAAAGGATTTCAAACACTTTAATATTACTTAATCAATAATGGATGTTCCATTATTATTAATTACTTCCTGCCAACAATTCACAAGCTTGTGAATGCTACTTCTATAAAATTCTTGGGGTTTGGAGGAAAAGAATGTAAAGAGGGTAGTTTTGATATCTTCATATGTTCCAATCTCTTTTCCATCAACTTAGTTCTGGAAACTTTGGAATAGATGATAATCCATTGGGCCAAGATTTGGAGAATGAGAAGGATTTGGAAGTTTTTCCCATTCTATCTCTTCAGTCTTTGCAGATGTGATCCTTGCTGTATGGGGCTGTGCATTATCCTGGTGTAACACAACACCTCTACGATCAAACAAACCAGGCCTCTTTTCTTTCAGTGCAACATTCAAGCACTCTAACTGTTGACAGTAGAAGTCTGAGTAATTGTTACATTGAGTGGCAGCAACGTAAAGTTGAGCACTCTAACAATATCCCACCAAATGCTTAACAAGACTTTCCTTGGGTAGAGGTCCATTTTTGGCTATCCTTTAGCCAGTTTAACTGCACTGAGCCATTGTCTGCAGCACTTAACATTTTTATAAAATATCCATTTTTCATCTCCAGTCACTAACTTGTCCAAAAAAGGTGTTACATTTACAAGAGTGCAGAGAAGTGCAAATGTCTACTCTTTCTCTAAGGTTGGCTTCTGTCAAATCATGGGGGACCCATTTTCCAAGTTTTGTCACCTTTTTCAAGATGTTGCAGATGACAGTGAACTGTTGAATGGGTTGAGTTAAGCTTCTGTGCTAGTTCTTTAACTGTTACAGCACAATCTTCATTAAGTGCATCCAGCAGCAAGTCATCATTAAACTCAACAGGATGATCTGAATGTGGCACATCACTTAAGCTGTAGTCACCTGATCTGAACTTCTAAAACCACCTTCAACATTTTCTTTTATTGAGAGACTCCACACCATAAACACATTGAATGTTTCGTGTAGTTTCTGCTGCACTATTGCCTTTTTTAAACTCGTAAAGCATTATATACCTTATGTGCTCCTTGGACACATCCATCTTCATAAGGGATTATTTGATTAATGATCTGAAAAAGTGGTCTTGGGTTAGTTTATTTTATTTGTCTGAACATTTTTATTCACGTCTTACTACATATTTCAGTCATTAAAGCCTTCTACAAAGACAGAAATGATGATACACTTTCTGTATTAAATTTTCAGACATTACTAATGGGATGACCTGATATTAGGCATTTGTATAGTTGTTTGTGACTATGATAGTATGCTGAGTGTAATATTTGTGCATTATAGGTGTATTATTCATGAAGGATTCAGTGCCAGTGCATGAGATAGGAGTGCAATACCACAGCTGGAATAAACAAGTCTTATGTGACATTCTGCCTTATCTCACAGTCAGTAAAGACCACCCTTAACCTAACTGACCTTCAACTCCCTCCTTGCATGGCACATCATTGGGCTTACATTGAGATAATCATACGTGTTTATTATTTACTTTTGCATGTTTTACTGTTCTACAAATCACAAGACAAAAAAGTTTGTTTATTTTTGTGCTTCTGGTTGTTGTTTTTTCCCTGTCCCACCTGAGCAGTGAAAGGGTTAGTAAGTTATTTTTTCTTTCATCCAACCACTATGCAGAGTCAATTATCTAGTCTTTCCATGTTGAGTGAGTAAATTTGATCAAGTTCTTGGAGTAAAATTAAATGGGGACCCTTAACCATTATAGCTAACTGCAACTGTTGTTACTTCACTCTGTGATGCTGACTTGGAGACCCATGCACTTTCATCCAATCAGATATATATACTTAAAAAATGTATGAAATACTCATTCTATCATTGAATTAATCATTTATCAGTGATGCAAAGTAATTTGAAAACACCGTACATGTGCACACTACTACAGGGTGTTTGGAAAGTCACTGTGCACTTATATGTTTATTAATAGACATGTTTCAATATAGAGTACGGGAGGTAAATATGGATGACAATTATAAACAATGTTGAAAGTGACCCCCATTGGCATCAGTACAGGCCTAGATCCTTCTTATTTGGTTTTTAAACACTGCTATCAGTTGCTGGCTTGATATAGACTGAATAAAATATGATTACAAAACTGCACAGTGACTTTCCGAACACCCTGTATTATATGAAGGTGAGTCTTGTAGGTTATTGATGTGCAGTTGAATTCCATGAATCTGGTATAACCTTGTGATGAGCAGTAAATCAAACAGATTGGGCTTCACACTGACTTTTTTAGTATCTTGAACAGTGTTTTATAAATAAATACTTCAAAAGAAATTATCCTCAGCAGTGCTACATATTCTTGAAATTTCTGTATAAATAAAGACTTTTCAAAACATCATGTCATACATTCTATGTTGATGCAATTTTCATAGCTGTTCTTTTGGATAACCAAAGAATTAACAGGATTAAGGACTTATTTATTTGTGCTAAATCTGCTTAAGATATTTTATATTTCCAACAGAATTATTTATTTATGAATTAAGTTGCCATCAGCTTTAGTATAATCCAGTTCTGTACAGGAGTCAGAGATGAATTGACCATTCTTAAAAGTATAGGATTGGTGTGTAAGGATCTGGCTTTGAAAAACCAGATGGTTTCTTGTTGATAGTTGGTTATGTTAAAGGCAACCATAGTAGATTTAAAATAACCTTATTTGCTGTTCTAATGTTGTGATCATTAGGAAAAAATAGAAGATAACCAGTGCTTTAATTGAAATGGAAGACTATGGTATAATGGGATTTAATAAAATAAGATTTAGAAAGCCTTGATAATAGGAGTTATTCTAGTTTCTAAGTTATAGAAATAAAATGTGGAGGGGTGGCTTTTTATATAAAGAATGAACTGAACCTGTTGGAACTACAGGTATGCAGTAGGTTGAATCTATACTGGTTATAATTAGAGGATTTCAAAGGTAGAAAGCTTGTAATTGTTATGCACCAGTGTGAAACTTTTACACACACTTCCTTCCTGGCATTTTGTGACAGAAAGTAGACTCACTGGAATCAAGGATTTTTGAAAGAAGAAAGTGCCCTGTGCTTTTAGTTTGGTTTTTAACTGAAGTGTAATCACAGTCTACACTGTTAACACTTATCAGATTATCACAAAGGATAGAAGGGATAGGTCAAAATCTACTTATTGTTTTTATCTTTAGAAAAAAGGGTATTAGGCAATCTTGAACATTACAATATTATATGCAGAATTGAAAAGGTAAAAACCTTCAATTTCTTTGTGCTATATTTTGAAAATAACATGATGAGAGGACATAAGTTTAAGATTTAGCTAAGCTACAATTGAGATAGCAGAAGAATTTCTAACATAAAATTAAAGTTTTGAAGACTTAAAAATGTATTACTTCTTTTATTCATAAACAATTATTTCAGTTACAGTTAGTGTTAATTTCCAAGCAGGCTGGACTGATTTACAGAACAAATTTCTATATGCAATAGTTGCTCTTTACAAGATTTGAAGACAGGAGTTAATGATGGGCTTACATTTTAGCTTTTCACTAGAATGAGTGTGTAAGGACAGTTTTGAAGGACCAGGTAGTCAACTGTTGTTCACATGATTTATTAAGTATTTTCTAGTGAAACATAATTCCAAGTTTAAAAATTTTGAAACACTGACATCTGGTACCCATATGACTCATAGGTGTTGCTTCAAAGAATGTTCCAATAATTCATTAAAAAGTTAATACACTAGTAAGGAACTATTTTACAAAGTTAAACTATAACATTATTTGTGTATACTGAATAAAGTGAATGTTTTCTGTATTTTCAGGATTCCCAGACATTGGTTTTGGAATATTTTTGAAAAGAAATACTATATTTCATTGGAGTTTTTCATTCTAAGGACTCTACTAGTATAATTCCCAGATAATTGTGTTAAAATCCTACATCATACAGGATGCTTGCATATGTTCCATCTGAATCAATATAATACTGATTGAAATAACCTGGCTTCTTCTAAGATGATGGATAAATGGACAAGAAGGTGATTAATTCTGTATTTTCTAAAAACTTTGGGATCACAATGTGCTCACTAACTTGTGTGAGTGGCTAAAATGTATTAGGTATGGAACAGAAGCCCAGGGGTATTTGGACTGAAGGAATCTTCAGTATGAGCAAGTTGGTTTACTACATCTACCCATCAGCAAACAAATACAGTAACAACGAAACATATTGTGACAGGTGATGTTGTTGAAGGGAAAATACCATTTCATTGTATACTGCATGGAATAAGTGATACATCATGTGGTCTTGTTTTGGGTAAAAATTGGAGAACAGGTATATTTGGGTATTTTCCAGGTAGTGGCTGAGATGTTTTGAAAAACAATATTTCTGCAAAGATACAGGGACAGCTGTATAGATCAGGTTTTAATGCTTGTGGAGATATCACCTGTTGAGAAAGAGACATTTTCCATACACAGTAAAATGGCTGGAATTAACTGTGTTCCCGACTACATTGAGACTTCTTGTGAGTTGATTGATTTTATCATTAATTTCTTTTGGTTATAGGTGTTTGTAATTTTTAATTGTTTGCATGTAAGATTATTATTTAAATATGAACTTGCTCCTTAAAAGGTTATTTAACAAATACATGAGAAGCAGAAATGGGAAATAGACATGCTTATAAATATCTTGGAAAGTCTGTGGTCATAGTTAACATAGGAGATAAGGTGTCTCCCAAAGTCACATCTATATTGAATAGCTTACAGGTGCATGAACTGTGCAAAATATGGATTGAGACAATGAATACTTTTCATTTCAAAAACAGAACCAAACTAAGTGTTTTTTAACTTGAAGAAAAATTGCAATATTATATGTTAACTTACAACAGAAAATGTCTTTATTAAGACTGTAAATTTGCTATCTTTTCTTGGAATTTGCAATTATTGAAAAGAAACAATTTATATGTTAACTTACAGGTGAGTTTGTACTGGATTTAGATCCTTTCGTATAGAAAGGTTATTGACGTACCAGAAAGTGTGAAAATAGCGGTTGTAATGTAACATACAGTTTTAAGGCTTTTATTTGTAAAGGAAAGACTTGTAGCTTGGACTTGTGTGTACTAGAGCAAAGAACAAGTAGAGATAATTTAAATCACAGAAGTTTTGATGAAGTACCTGTGGAAGATCTGTGTGACATTTGAATGACTAATTGACAGAAATGGCTTAAATGAGTCACTAGATGTCACTTTGAAGGCTTATATACAGATGTAGGCAAAAGTCTTACTTTAGCTATGTAGTAGTTTAGTTGGTATTGAACAGAATGTGGTGTATAAGTTTATAGAATAGTTTGATGTGTGCTATGCTATTCATTATGAATTTTAAAAAAATGTATGGGTTGATGATGTGGTAAATAACACGGGAATCTTTGTCTTTACCCAATTTATTTATAACATATTACAGTATTCATTATTACCTTGCTAAACATTTAGTATAAGCTTAAAGAACTCAGTATGTATACATTTAAAATGCTGCACATACCATACAATGACCAGGTTGACTTTGTAGGAAGAGCTAGTGGGAATAGGGGTGCTTTGTTACCAACCATCAACACCTAGCTCTTAATGTACTTCCACAGTGTTTCACATGATTGACAGTCATTGTCCACAGAAGTGTTGTACAGGCTAAAGTTGAAAGGTCATGGGTCAAAGTAGAAAGTGGATGTAACTCGAGAAATGGCTCTTTATATCAGCTGAGTAAATGTAGTATTACAACAATGGTAGCCCCCCACCCCCCATTTTTCTTTTGCATTTTCCCATAGAGTGTACTAGTGCAATCTCTGAAATATATATAATATTTCTATGCCATTTCCTACACTGGCTTATGTTTTTTTGTTAGAAAACTAGCTGGAGTACCTGTTTAACAGACAGGTGAAATGAAAACTCATTTGTAACAAAGATAGGAAATTGTACTTCTATATTTCTTCTTAACATAATAAACATTAAAAGAACAATAAAAATAGATAAAGGTAACAACACTGGAAAGAAAGACAATGCTTTCAATAATTGCATCAACATGAAATTAGATCAGGGGTCTAATTTTCCTCTCTTGACCCTCCTCATGTCATCCTTTATCACTGTGTCAAGTTTGTTATTGATCAAAAAATGTGGAAACGTATAAAGTCTAGATACACATATTGATATTAATTTTTATAGATTTAGTAAAGTTTATATGTAAGGACATGGTCCCCTCTGTGAATGTGGTTAGTGTTAACTTGCATTACAGACAGTAAATATTCAGTAACAAGAATAATGGAAGTGGAGGGGTTTTATGAATCTCCCATTGACATGCTCCTTGTTTCAAACTGTCATCCAACAAAGTTAGGGTGAGATGGGCCCAGTGATCTAGGACAAACAGATAGACAGACAGATTTTTTTGTGTTTTTGTATATAGATATATGCTATGCCATGTTGTGTATTATAAGGACATTCTCTTGAAAGTTGTTTCCCTCTGCGCTTCTTCAGGTAAGTTTTATATTACCTTACAGTTATCATTGCATTCTTTATTTTGTAGCTCATTCAAGCTGTATGTATTCTCAGGACACAGGACTTCATAAAACTCCTTGTTAAATGTAATGGTGCCTATGATATCAATACATTTTATCATGCTCACCTAGAAATATAAGTTGAATAACCTTCCTCTTATCAGAAGATCACTTTAACGTTGAGCTGTGTCAGCGATAAGAGTAATTTTCTATTTATTGTAGAAAGAATCATATTACTGTAAAAATGACATTGTTTCTTATCTGTTGGTAAATACCTGCTTAACTTGGAAAAAAGAAATTGTTGAAAGGTGAAAGAGTACAGTAATTGGAAGACTGTGAACACTTTTCTTTGATACCACATAATACACTTTATTGTTCATTACAAATCATTGATGTTATGGAAGCTGGGTAAGTACAGTCTCTTTCATATTCTCCATTACAAATCATTGATGTTATGGAAGCTGGGTGAGTACAGTCTATTTTGTATTGTCCATTACAAATCATTGACATTATGGAAGCTGGGTGAGTACAGTCTCTTCTGTAATCATTTTTTCTTTTATGAAATGTAAAATTCTAATTACTGTAAGTATACAGTCATGTCTATCATGTTTTGGTTGGAGTACTGTGTTCTGTATTTTAGACATGTCCTCAGGCATGAGAAAATAAAGGATATGTAGTACAGTTTAAAGTGTACAGAATGTTGAACTTGCATGCAAGTTGTTTTGAGACAGAATATTTTAAAGTTTTTAAATGTATATACCATTTAGTTCTTCAATAATGAAGTACCACTATTGATATGTACATATATAAAACAGAAAAATAAGAAAAACAGACTTTTCAACAAAATGTTTTCATGTTTCATTGTTTTTAGGCTTACCTCCAGTTACTTTAAAGTTTTGGACCTCCCAACATCAACTGATGGAAATGTTTTTTTTGACTCCTGTCCTTTGTAAACATTGTAAGTGTTTTTGATGTTACTCATTTTTATGTTCCATATCACATTTACTTACAATTATTAGAAGCTATGTATTTATAATGAGGTAAATGTTTACAGTTACATACAGAACATTTATTTCCAATATAATTAAGCACAGTTATATGAAGCCTAACTTTACTCATCTGGGTTTCTTTCTTAGTCTTTTTTAACATTTGTGATGAAGTAATTTTTTACCAAAATATCTTAATTGCACCAACAAACATTAATTTTTAAAATTTTCCTTTGAAGGACAGAGCCACCTCTTCACACTCATCTTAATAATTATCTCTATCACTAACTTTTCAAAGATTTCTGTAAGCCTTTTCTTCTTCTTTTTTTTTTTTAAAGAGATCATATACAATACCTGGGGTTGTACTATAAAACTCATTTGAATATTAAAGAAATTATGGTTGTGATGTTTTTTCAACTTAAGAACTTTTTTTTAAATTTTGGGCTGGTGTTGCCTTCCTTCCTCCATCAGACATCCAGAGGTTACTTGTATTTTTAGAAAACTGGGACCAAGGAAGATTTATAGAGTATAACACTATTTATCAGATAGCTGCTTCAGAAAACTAAGCTACAGTGTGTCTAAATTTAAAAATGTTCATTGCATCAAGAGGAACTCATGGATGAGTTTGAAAAAGTGTGTCAAATAAAATGATGTGAAATTAGCTTGATAGTGCATGTCAAAATGCATGTTGTGTGTGGTGTTTTATGAGACAAATGTATTAATAAGATTGAACTATTTATGTATTTGTTTACCTTAAGAAGTTTTTAGAAATAGTTTTATATTTGAAGATTACTGGTCAAAATAATGAACCACTTCGGCAAAGATATCCCATAGAGAATTGTTCTTGAAAAGTCTGTAACCATATTATGTGATGAAGTTTGTTGTACAGACAATTAACTTGTGACATTTAAAAATTTACACACTTGTTGCTAGGAGAGAACTGCACATTACTCGCTAAATACTGGACTTACATAAGCATTTTCATCCAGGTACTTAATTCACTCTTAAAAAGACTAAATGAGCAAACTTCCTGTCTCGTGAATAGCAGGAAACATTTGTTTCTACTGGAAGCTCTTTGTGTATATGTGTTGGTAATCATTTATGGACTCATTTGTACTGGTTTTATAAGATCATTTTTTGAAAACTTTTCAGGTGAAGATTATATCTGGGGAACTGGAAAAGTTGGTATGAAATGTGAAGGTAAAAGAGATTTTTATGTAAGAATTCTTATAACCATATTTAGTTTAGTGGAACTGCTGGAACATGTATTTGTTGTATGTATAAAAGATTTAATATACTAATAGAATAAGTTCACACCATTTACAAATACTATAACAAGGAAATTTAAGACAATACATAAACAGGACAAAATTTCTCATAAAACCAGATAAATAGCAAGTGTGATAAGAACAAAACAAAAAGTGTCAAAACTGTGATGAAACAGTGACAGTTCACATATTTAATTATTTTGTAGTATTCTGAAATACTCCAACATCTCTTCTTTCATGATCTAATAGTTTAGCTGTCTAGTTACAAATGCTATCACTAGAATTTCCATTAACTTTAATTTATCAGGAGGGTAATCAGATTATCTTTCATTTATAGATACAAGCTTTTAAATTCTTGATTTTCATTTATTTACACTTTTGAACTGTTGTAAAATTAATATTGACAAAAGTTGAATTTCTTATCTTTGTATCATTAAAACTCCCTTGTTGTTTACTGGTAGTTATCACTGTGACATTTTGTAGTTTTAACCTTAAATTATTGTTTACTGGTAGTTATCATTGTGTCTGTTTGTAGCTTTAAACTTAAAATGTTGTTTACTGGTAGTTATCACTGTGTTTGTTTGTAACTTTAAAACTACCTTGTTTGTTACTGGTAGTTATCACTGTGTCTGTTTGTAGCTTTAAACCTATCTTGTTGTTTACTGGTAGTTATCACTGTATCTGTTTGAAGCTTTAAGCTCACACACTTGTTTACTGGTAGTTATCACCCTGTCTCTATGTAACTTTAAAATTGCATTGTTGTTTACTGGTAGTTGTCACTGTGTCTGTTTGTAGCTTTAAACTCTTGCATGGTTGTTTACTGGTAGTTATCACTGTGTCTGTTTGTAGCTTTAAGCTCACACAGTTGTTTACTGGTAGTTGTCACTGTGTTTCTTTAAGATTACTTTGTTGTTCCAAGTACCAGTGTTGGAAGTTCTCAGTGGGTGTTGTGGACATTGTGTCTGATGCTGGTGTTTGGGTATAATGCTCACGAAACCTTGGAGTCCCTCAGGGCTGTGTTTTGAGTGTCACACTTTTCAGTATAAAGATTAATGCCATCACTAAACAACTCCCTCTCACTGTTGCAAATGGGCTCTATGTCAACGACTTTCACATCTCATGTCAGTTATTGAACATGAGATATATTGAGTGGCAACTACAAACTGCCCTCGATCGTGTACTGAAGTGGAGCAAGGCAAACTGCTTTAATTTCTCTCAAACCGTTTGCATGCAGTTTTTCCTCCAACGAGGTATTCACCCTGATCCTGAACTCCATATTGGTGAAGTTTTGCTGCCTGTGGTCCCTGAGACCAAGTTCTTGGGGCTTATCTTTGATTGTAAGCTGATCTTTATACCACACATTAAACAGCTACAGGTCAAATGTACAAGAGCACTGAACATCCTCTGTGTCCTCTCTCCTACCAGTTGGGGAGCAGATCGATGTTCTATGTTAAAGATGTATCATGCTTTTATTCGATCGAGACTCGATTATGGATCATCGGTCTATGGCTCTGCCAGACCCTCGGCCTTAAAGACGCTGGATCCCATTCATCATCAAGGGCTTTGGCTCTGCACTGGGGCTTTTTGCACCTCCCCAGTTCAGAACTTATACGCAGAGTCTCATGAACTTTCTTTGCACCTTCACCGTCTGCAACTGTCTCTACCATATTCTTCAAAACTTCATTCCTTACCAAAGCATCCCACATGGGGTTGTGTTTTCTTTCCTTGGTGGGCCATACTTTTGCAGAGCAGATGATCTGCCATTGCTCCTTTTGGCCTTCGCATCCAGGCGCAGTTGGATGAATTGGGTCTGTCCTTGGATAACATTGCAGTATCCACTGGTCAGTCCATCCCACCATGGCTTATTACAGTCCCCAAATGTGACCTTTCTTTAAGTAATCTGAAAAGAGCAGATACTCCCAATTGGAAGTACCATCTTTTATTTACAGAACATCTTTTGAACAATCTTTCCATCCCAATTTATATGGATTGTTCCAAATCAGGTGACTCTGTGGGCTCTGCCGTGGTGTGCTGCAGTTCAGTGGTTGCATGCAGAATCCCCCTCTACAGCTTCTGTGTTCACTACTGAACTGTATGCCATTTCTCTTGCCCTAGATCATATTGAAGCTAAGCAGTACTTCAACTGCACTATTTATACTGACTCGCTTAGTTCTCTACTGGCTCTGGAATTGCTTCACGTTAGTTCACACCCTGTTCTTGCTGATATTCAAAACCGACTGGCCCATTTCTCATTAACATCTGCTTCTATCCAGTTTTTCTGGATACCCACTATGTTGGTATTTGCCAGAACGAGCTTGCTAAATGTATCTGCTCTGGCACTATCACCACAATGCCTATTCCACACATGGAGTACGGTCCTGTATTCAAGGCTTGGCTCCGTGCCAGTTGGCAGTCAATTTAGAGTGAACAACTCGAAAACAAGCTTTTCCAAATAAAACCCTTTATTGGACTTTGGCCATCTTGCTTTTGTAAGGATCGGAAGGAGGAAGTTGTTCTAACTAGACTATGCATTGGTCACAGTTTTTTAACTCATCATTTTCTTTTATCTTAAACTGATGCACCAGTGTGTAGTCTATGTAACACTCAAATCACTGTGAGCCACATTTTACTTTCTTGCCATTGTTACGACTCTCAACGACGGCACTATTTTAAACATGTTCTGTCCCAAGGTTTGTCCATAACATTAGACAGTGTTATTAGTGACTGTGACACTGTCCACCTTGATAAAGTTTTTAGTTTTTTAAAGGCCATTAATCTTTTTAATGTCATTTTAAGTGTTTTATATTTATTCATTAAACCTTTTTCATTGTGGTTCCCTTTTAAGAATCACAGTCTCTCTAGTTTAGTTGGAATTAGAAAATGGCCGTAACATTAAATAACTCAACACCAGGACTGGAAAGGCCAACTTCAGGTGACTAATGCTGCTGTTTGAACTACTCGTTAGTCATCCTGGTGAGTTATTACAGTTTTGCTGCATGTGGTTTAAAACTTTTATTTTACCTTTTGATAATGGCCATAGTGACACATAATCCGGAACCAGGACTGGAAAGATCAACTTCAGGTGACTGACGGTGGTTCTTGTACTTACCTGTTAGTCTTCCTGGCAGGTTATGATAATTACCATTATGCTACAGAAAGTCCTTTACAACTTCTCTTACTGTAGTTTCTCTCTCTACATTGTAGACTGGGTGTCAATATTGGTTTTATGCTATTTATGTTTTAAATGCTGTTTTGTTTTACCTTCATCTCCTATTATGGATTTTACTATATTTACTTTATTTTTACATTTTTACTGGATGTTTGGTGCAGATAGCCTAGCTGCTTTGTGCCATTAAATACTAAATCAACCAACCAACCAATCACTGTTTTTGCTTGTAGCTTTAAGCTCACATTGTTGTTTTCTGGTAGTTATCACTGTGTGTTTCTTTAAACTTACTTTGTTGTTTACCGTGTTTCTTAGTATTTTTAATCTTGCATTGACGTTTACTGGTAGTTATCACTGTATCTGTTTGTAGCTTTAAGATTACATTATTGTTTACTGGTAGTTATTACTGTGTCATTTTGTATCTTTAAACCTACATTGTTTTTTACTGGTAGTTGTCACAATGTCCATTTGTATCCTTAAAACCTGCCTTGTTTACTGGTAGCTATCACTGTGTCTGTTTGTAGCTTTAAGCTCGCATAGTTGTTTACTGGTAGTTATCACTGTTTTTGTTTGTAGCTTTAAAACTTACATTGTTGTTTACTGGTAGTTATCATGGTATTTGTTTGTACCTTAAAATTACCTTATTTTTACTGTTAGTTTTTACCAAGTCTGTTTGTAGCTTTAAACTTACATTATTGTTTTCTAGTAGTTATCACTCTGTCTGTTTGTAGCTTTAAGATTACATTGTTGTTTACTGGTAGTTATCACTCTGTTTTTATCTTGAAACCTACATTGTTATCTTTGAACTTACCTTACTGTTTTCTGGTTATTATTACTATGTCTGTTTGTATCTGTAAACTTAGCTTATTTTTTATTGTTTGTTATCATAGTTGTGTTAATTTGAATGTTGTAAATGTTTGTAATTTTATGACATTTTGTTTTGCTTTTTTCTCTCATTAGTGCATGTGTTTAGACTCAGGTGGTAAAAAGGCAGTTAGTTCAGACAATACTATTAGTCAGTTGTTGATAGTATCAAATGACTGTTAGCATGCACTCACTGCTTTTAAAGTAAATAAATATACATTGTTGCCTCAAGTATTCACACTGTTGTGGGAAAAGCAAGAAATGATTTATAATAGCATTACTAATTATTCTATCTTTAATCTAAATCAAAATATTCAATATATTTAGGTCCCTGGTTTTAGGTTTTAATTTTTTCTCCTGCTGTTTAGTTATGTTGTCATAAAAAATTTTAAAAAGTTGTGGCAATCATGATAATAAGAAGTTAACTGTCAGTTAGTTGGACAAACTCAGTTTATTGGAATCTTATGAGTTACATGATTCCAATTCCAGTTTTCATTCTGTAATAGTTCCCCTTTTGACTGCCTGTTCTGATTTTAATGAATTTAGTAACTAATATAGGTGTAAATAGCTCCAGAACTTTGGCAGTTTTTCTCCTATAAACATAGAAGTGCATTTGCACTTTATCAACACTTGTGAAAAATGATCATAACCTGTGCTTGAGAATTATTATGAGGAGCCTTTGTTGAAACAGATTAAAGATAGCAGTTACCTATAGGGAAGAGAATAATGCATAACTAGATGGCTCATATAGAAGCTGAACAAGAATCTGTGGTTATCCCTTCGTTTGCAACTTTTGTAAATCTTTACACAACCTCACATGTAAAGATTTGTGACAGGCCATTAAAATTGTTGCATGTTAAATGCTTGCTTCATGTGATGTTAACAGTGACTGTCTGTGCTGACATCATGTCAGCTGTACCTGAAGGGTTAAAGGAGGTGCTCTGTGTAGTATGAAACAGTGGGTGATAACTAAAGTTGAGTGAAATATTTAATGTATTTTTGTATACCATATTTTCAATGAGTAATCAAACTATGTTAAACAAGTTACAAAAATATTGTATTCATGGCATAAGTTAGAAATAAGAGAGGCAAGACTAGGCTTCAATCAGTCAACTTACGATTTGAAGTTGTCTAAGTCCTGCAAGCAAAAACTCCAGATATCGTGAAACACCTGAACTTTTACAACCAAAATTAATTTTATGAGTGACAATTTCACTAAAACATATAAATTATTGTCTAGAACAATAATGATACAATTACAATGAGAAAGGTTGGGAAAAAAGAAAAATCCACTAGTGTTACCCTCATTTACCATTACAAACAGCAGTGGAGTTAGGTTAGGCACATCTGGCTTATGAGAATTTGGGCTGGTTCTAAGATTTGAAAATAGTTGTTGAGGCCTGGCTTAATGTTAAAGATATATTTTTTTTCTAAATAAATTGTTTTTTTTAATATAACTTATTATTGATTTTTTAACACAGGTTTTAAAAGTTTTTGAAACCGAAATTTTGATGGAAAGTGATTTTTCTATCACATTGTCACAAACAATCTTAATACACAGTGCACTCACTAAAGAAAGGTACTTGACGTCAAATAAAGAAAGCAAATATTTTTCAAAAGTATTCATGATTTAGTGGTAGAAACATTTCCAGCCTTCATTAAAATTTCAGGATGTGTCTGGTCTGTAACTGAAAGTACAAAATACAGAAAGAAACTATAGTTGATGCAAATTATGAGAGTATTCCAAATAGGAATATATATATTCTTTATAGTGTGGAAATTGTTCTTAAACAACAAAAATATTCAATTCTAGTTGTTTTCCTTCAACCTTTATAACATACCAAATCTGTGCTTATTAAGATAACTTTTGCTTGTGTTATTCCTTTGAACTAGAGAAATTGGACTTCTCTCATCAGATTGTCATCTACAAATTTCTTGTCTTATTTTGTTCAATATCAGTGTTTGATGTATATGTTCAACATAAATGTCGACTTGGGAAAGAATAGCTACAAAATGAATAAAATATAGGTAATATAAATTTCATTTAACTTGAAAGCATCAGTTGAAGAACTTTATTAAACCCTGTTGGGGTTATTTACTCTTTGAAAATACCAGGTTCTTTAAAACTTGTTTTTTTGTTTCAAGATTTTTGCTTTTCCCACCTATAGAAATATACTGCATGAAGAATAATGGACAAAATATATCATTCAAAGTTTGAAAGTTATTGATTTTTAAACAATCTACTTTCTTATGATAAAAGACAATAAACCTGCATTCAGTAAACGTTTTGAAAAATTAAGTTTGATTCTGGTATATGTATCACGAATTGATTGTTAATGAATTTAGTTTTTACCATATTCTTATATCATTCTTATGCCTGCTTGTTTGTATCTACCATGTTATTTAAAGACAATAATGTTTCTAGTGAACATTAAGATTTTCTTGGGCCTACCTTTGTTTACAATATGTTGATGTGAACTTGTTATTTAATAGCTCCAGTAAAGCAAATATATTTGTTGTGAACATTGAAATTTTATTTGGCCTCCCGTGGTTTGGCGAGACTTGCAAGTTGTGTGTGTTAACTTGTTACTATTAGGCAGTATCACCAAAACATACAGCTTTTAAACTTTATTGTATTTCAATAATTAGTCAACTTTAATTGATGATTATTGTTACACGCATTATGTGTATAGCACTAAAGCCAAGGATGTCACTTTGACATTGAAATTTTCTTAGGGCTAACCATTGTTTGGGTAGACTTCCAAAGTGTTCACCCTGAAGATGCCACAGAAGTGAAATGCTGGTTTAAATAAAAATATATTTTATATTTACCTAGTGTAAAGGTAGTTATGTTTTTTACTTTTGTTAAAATGTGTAAATCCCTCCAGTATACACAACAATAAATTGCAAGGTGTTGTATAAATTTATTATTATAAGGGAGAGCCACCAAAAACAGTTTTTATACCATGAATCAGCAAGTACTTAAGTTCACTTGTTTACTGTTTTTAAACATTTTGTCATAAAAACTCGTGTAAGGCGGATGAAACCATCTAAAGAAATGGACAAAAATGAAAGGTTTAATTTAAATAAAATCCATATATTGTGATTTTGTGAACTGTGTATTGGAACACACACAAATGCTATCAGGGTAAGAATGTAGAACTGAACAAAGTAACATAACACCAGTGCATTCGGTTACATTTTATAACTTCCATTGCTGTGAACTACGATTGTTCATGAGGCCTAAAACTTTTGATTGTTCAGGATTGGTCGCATGTACAAAATAAAAAAAAAAAAACTTCAAATATTAACAAGTGAGTCCTTTACAAGTAATTGTATACTTATATATTAGTTATATTATGTAAGTAATTTGAGTTGACATATGTAAAGTAATATACACACATAATCAAATATCACTGCTGATAAACAGAAATCTTTCATTTAGATTTAATATGCTCCTATTGTAAATGTATTATTAAATTTCACATCTTAATTGTAGCACTTATTTGGAAAATCTTGAAGCGTTTTAAAGAGAGATAAAAGACATTTTATAGGTTTTCACTTTGTGTTACTAAGTCGTATCAAAATTAAACTAAGATCTTTTATTTTTGATGTTTTAATATATAACGGTTGTAAAGAAATACAGCTTTTTGTATGATGTTGGTTTTCCTGTATAGAATTTTATACACTACGTTATGTGGTCACATATTTATGGTATACAAATACATGTACCAACACTTACCCCTAATTGTGATTACTTCGTGCAGTCATTGGCCATGCCACGATATCTTTATCAGCCAAATGCTATCATTTGTGACTTGCTAAACAATGAATGATCCAGAGTAGTTCACTGAACTTTCTTAATATTTTTGTTTTATCAAATTATGGTGCGAAACAATCGGAACAAACTTTTCCCAAATTATTTTCGGCTTTAACACACTTTTTTATCTTCATAATACGTTGGTCAAGTTTGTATCAGTTGTACATGAGCAGGATATGGCATAGTGCGAGTGAGTCTGGATCATGGATTCTAAAACTTGTGGTGTTTCATACGTTGCTACTAAACACCTGCATTGTTCTTTGGTACCATGGATTCCTGGGATAGAAATGATGAAATATAATTACATTCACTCGAGGGAAGCTATCAGGAAGATTACATTCTCTCATATAAATTGCATTTCCTCGTGATTTTTGTTGTTGTTTAATCCAGGCAGCATGCTCACTTTCATTGGTCAATACTAAAGTAATACGGATGGACCATGCATTTCCGATTCGGAAAGGCAAGTAGAAAGATGAAATTCCTTGGTAATTCTGGAATGTAATATTTCCATCTCTGGATGTTCTGTAAGAGGGACGGTCAGATTCTAACATAAGTAGCCTTTTTTCCTCTTAGGACGACTATCAATATATTTCCTCGTGTAACACTGCATGAAATTCTAAAACGAAAGAAAAATAAATTATTTATTGTTCACCTAAAGTAGAAGAAACAACTATATGTTACGTACACATGATCAGATATTATTGTATACTAATTTATATAACTTATAACACTGTAGACTAAGATATTTCTCCTCAATTCATTATTAATAAATGGTTTTTCATTTCGAAACATTTGTCATTAGTTTTACAAGTTAAGGAAATTAACATATTTTTAATGAAATTACTAGAATGTTGGTAACGAAGCGTTGCTCTATCGATCGGTTTAATTAAAATTAATAAAGGAAATAAACTTTAAATAAATACTGATATTGCTAGTCGATGATGGATAAAACGAGTTGCTACTAGAGGATGATACCTACTACCTAAATTTCTGAATGTGGTGATTTGTCAACATTTGAAGAATTCCACACCCAGTTCTATAAATTTATTACAATTATGTATATTTACAACTTAAACTAGAGATAATCTGTTATATTTTTCCTTACAAAAGATAGGGGGAGCCGTGACGCAGCCGTAACTTTGCAGGTATATAACGCTTTTAGTATGGACACAGCTCAGATAGTCCGTAGTGCAGCTTTATCAACCACTGGAACTACTTTTCGTACTTTTTAGCCAAAATCGATCGTTTATTTTGTTACCTGGAAATTCCACGTGCAATTTATTGCGCAACATTGTCCAAGTTTTGGAATTAACCGGAATACGTTTTTGATTTAAAAAAAATTGAAAATATGTCATCAGGAGTAGCAGAGGAAATAAAACCGTATACATGCATAATTATTTTGTCTGTTGTCTCTTCAGTGGATTGCACTCTATTAAAAATATATATATATATATAATCTAGAAGAGCTGTATGTGCCTAACCACATCTGATATGAGTACTTTAAACCTCCATTAAAATTAAGGAACCCTTCTTTTTGTGTTTAATTCACACACTTAACGTCTGTTGACATTATTTCAGGGTAAGTAGTGCTGTTATTAAGTGTCTAAATCCAATGTTTCCTAATTACTATAAATATTTATCAGTTTTGACTTTGGTGAATCGAATTTTTTTATTTGGTACCAGGCCTGATTCTCATACTGGTCTCAACATTAGCCCCTTACTGCGCCTGCTTGGTTTCACGTGCGTGCATGTACCTCATTTTCCAGTCTTGGTTGAGGCCGCCTAGCAACTAACTACTGCGCCGTCACCAACCAACCCTAGTGGCTCTTCTCAATTCTATTATCATTCAGGCAGTTCTAATACCCGTACGTCGTCGATCTTTTTTAGCCTGGATTACTGTATATACTTGCGTGTTCTCAGGCGAGCGGTCGCATGGAATTCTGGGAAAATGATCACTGCCTGCGAGGTCACGGAAGTTGCTGTGCGTACCGTTCTTAAAACAAAATCTGTCTTAGACTAGACAGTGAGTGATTTGTAGTGAAATGTGCAGGCAGTGTAGGGGTAAAGTCAGCTTCCCAGCGACAAATATGCCTGCATGAACAACACTGTCACAGAAATACTGACACGTCCATCAACAAGCTTAGTGGTGTAATTAGACGTTAAAGTATCAAGCTTAACGCATTATCTTAACAGGTGTTTTTAACCTAAAACGTACGAGAAACTGAACATCTATTTCCTCGCCAGTGTTTATCTCCAGACAGATAACAGCAAAGAACGAATTCACCTGACTTAACTGGAAGATGCATCCACCTTGTTTGATGTTGGCTGACGAACGGAATGATCTGACGTGTGGTGAACCTTGCAGCTTAGGGATAAGCGGCTCAGCCAGTGGCACCGCAGCCACAACTCCTGTTAACAATCGTTGGTGTTGTAATTGCCCTTGCTTAACGGATTGTTCGTTTCTCCCAGTGGATGAACACTCACAAACTATTCATCCTCTTCTCCCTACAGGCTGTCAATCGTGTTTCCACAACATGTGCGTTTCCCATGCCGGCAGCCACTCGTGTCGGCAGGTCCAGGAGACTCTTCCCCCAGTCACCATGGATACGGAAGTGGTAAGTGATTTTTTTCTAATAATTCTGTAACTTAGAAATACCTGGGTTACTCGTGTTTTCAAAAGAAAAAAACGCATTTTAGGGTTTTTAAGTGTTATTAATTTTCGTATGGGTAATCTGACAAGTTTATCCTTTCTCTGTATAAAGAATTAAAAACTAAATAAGTGACCATCACTGAATATAGAGATATAAGTTACGCAGACTAAATGAAAACGTAAACAGTGAAACTATAATAAATTATGGGGCGGGCTGATAGAGGAAGTTGCTATGGTACGTTACGACCTGTGGATTCGAAACCTCTGTCTCTGAAGAAAGATCCCTTGATACTGATGAGAGTAATTATTGAGATTTGTACTCGTTTGTGTCCTTGCATAAGATTGTTTTTTAAAAAAATTATCGACTACACATTTGTCTACACATGATTTGACCTTTAGTTCTTTCAGCGTAATTAACCTTGACCTTTGGGACAGATTTTTGATCGTCAGTTGTCACTAGTTTTTAAAGTTGAAGCAGATGAAACACGTTTTTGACAAAATATAACGTTTGTTATTGTTCATTACCGGTTTGCTTATGTATGCGTGTGTGTAAAACTGTTTCACTGTGGTTTATTATCAAATGAAACATTCGATGAAATACACATTTTGTATTTCTGCACACGGCTTATAAGTTTTAGTACGGATTGGCACCAACCAATAACGATAACTCTTTCATTGGTCTAGTGTTTAACGTGTCAGGCTGTGTATCGGAAGGTTTCTTTACTTTTACCTCTTTATTCAATCCGAAACAAAGGTTAAGAACATTGTTATTTTGTACGTTTTTTTAGTACACCATAAATCATACTTTTCTGTGATTTTTTATTTATGATATTTTTTGTATTTAAAAGAATCTGGATCGCATGATGTCTGATGTTTGAATTGTCCAGTATTTGTCAATCTCCACACTAGAAACATCTTTTTCAAATTGATATTCCCCCCCACGCACATATGATCTCTGACCTTTGTCTTGATTCGTAACAAACAAACAAAAATGAATCGATTGATATTTGAATGTACTTTATTTCTTCAACAAATTTAACCAAAGTTTATTTCGCATTGTTATTTACAAAAAAAGTGTAACTTATTTGATGTGAGAATGGCCACATTTTACGAAAACATAAAGGATTGATGCGTGGATAATGAATAAGACGTTAGACCTGAAATACCGGCAACTTATTGTATTAATCTCATCTATTAACATGTTTCAGGTCGACCTAAGACAGAGCCCAACCTCCCAGAAAATGCTTAATTGCTGTAAACGAGGCAAGAAAAATCATAGTTCTTAATCTCCAACTATAATACCTATTTAGCATATTCATGAAATTGGGCCTGGTGGCCCAGTCTGAGGTTCGCAAGTTCGAATCTCCGCCACACCAAACATGTTCACCCTTTCAGCCGCGGGGACGTTATTATGTGCGGTCAAGCTCACTATTCGTTGGTAAAAGAGTAACTCAAGAGTTCATGGTGGATAGTGTCAATTGATTAACTGCCTTCCCTTTTGTCTGTCACTGTTAAATTATGGACGGTAGCCTTCGTGTGGCTTTACATGAAACTCAAACTAATAATTATATTTACTTTGTAAGTACTTCACACTTCTTTACCTAAAGGTCGGACTATGATGTTTTAAATAGTTAAGATCTTGTTAATTGTTAGATTTACAAAGATCGGTTTCTATTGTTAGCCTAATTTAGCTATAGAAGAAACCCAAATCTTCTACGGCCGATAAACCTAAAGAGGTTTTACTGGGCTTTATCCTGAAAGTAAAAGTTTAGTCCAACTCGTGTTTTAGTGCATTCTAATTAAGATATTCTTTTTCTGTAAATTTAATTTTCTTCTGATTAGATAGTTTGTCTACAGAAATGGGTCTGTTACCTTATTTAGCCTCATCTTTATAGTCAGCTTGATTTTTGATCTGAAGTTACTTAGTAAATAAATGTACTTTTAATATATATCGTAAAGCCGTACAAGTGACTTTAGAAAAGTGGACTTAGATAACTGTTGGAGAATAAAAAAAACAACTGTTCACATCATTAGATTTCTAAACCGATTTAGTACCTTTGAGTCAATTTGTCAACTAGTTATTCTTGGCACGTGATTTTGTGGGTAGAATGCGGTCGCGGTTTGTTAAAACCGCAAAATCGCGAAGAGTCCTTGCTTGGTGGGCTAATAAAAAGGACGGGGGAAACTATTCTAAGTGCTAAACGATTTGTGGTGTGTTGGAAAAGCGGTCTGTTCCGTGTTAATCGATTTTTAGCGCACATAAAGCGAATTGGTATTTGTATGTTTTAAGTAGTTCGTAAACGTATTCTTGGAGACCCAAAAAAACGACTGCGAAGCTTCTAATTAGATGCATTTGCGGAAGGTACAGCATTACTTAGCAAATCGCAGTATTTCACAAATATCATGTATATTGAATGATTATAAAATGTCGTCACAGTTTACATTAAATGTAAAGCTTTGTGAATTGTAACCAATTAATGTAATTCCCCAAAATAATTCCAGTTGGTAAAAAAATGCGTTCATAAGTGGTGGAGCGCCATGTGAGGTTGTTTATAACGAAAATTAATAACGCATCTGGTGAAATAGACATGAAAAGGATCAAGTGAAATTATCCAGTTGTTACTTTTATATTTATTGTGTATAACGTTGTACGGTTGTTACTTTTATTGGTGTATACAACTTTGGAAGCTAAACAGTTTGTTATTTGTTGATGTGTATATTCCTGAAAATGAACTGTACGAAACAACAAACAGAAGTTGAGATTTGTCCAAGGGTGGTGCATCAACCTTTGAATTACGTATCACTAGGGGAAGTGGGGATTTTGTAATATTCATTGTTTTGAAACCTATTTGTGTTTCAAATTGTTTGTGAGTTCGTGATCTGGTTGGTTCACATGTTTAAAAATGTAAACCACCACGGTCACTATTGTTACACGTTTAAAAACGTAAACCACCACGGTCAGTATTATTAGACGGTTTTACGTATGTTTTGTTAATTACTGACAGTAAAAATGGGGTGTAAGTGTAGAAACAAGCCAGTAATTTGAAAGTTTATTCGTTAGTTGTGGGTTCTCTAGTGAGGTCTTTGGGAAATGGTGTGATGGTTATTCAGGGACGTAAGACGTCGAAAAACTGACAAGAATTTGTGATTTCGCATTTCAATATTAGTGTATTTCACGTGCTGACGTGGTTTTGGAGGTTAGAAACGTTTGATTCGAAATCTGAGGGTGGCGGATTTCACTCCCGTTACTGAACATGTCCGTTCTTTCAGCCGTGGGGTGTCGTATAATTACGGCCAGTCCGACTTTTCTTTTGTAAAAGAGGCCCAAAAGTTGGCGGTGGATGATGTTGACTAGCTGCCTCCTCACTAATCTATCACTTCTAAATAGCCCTTGAGTAGTTTTGCGAGAAATTAAATAAACAAACGAGCTTTACTCGCATATTTTCCCTTAAATTGAAAATGAAGCAACATGGATTGAAACTAAAAACCTGGTTCTACATTTCGTACCACAAGTGCTTAGTAGAAACTGTATGAATGTACTTCTGCGGCATGTACTGGTCCACTTTTTATTTTCTGCCCTTTCTAAGGGGGCATACATCCAGTGTGGGTCATTTGTTTACGTGCTGCTGGAACAATTCAGTGTTTTTGTGTACAACTTGATCATTTCCCGTTTTCGACTCGTGCTGCGTCAGACAATAAGTAGAGCGTATGCCCTTAAAAAGTACAAAATGTCTGAAATCAAAATTATAGATTACCTTATTAATAAAAATGTATTAATTTAACTGAGAGATTTGAAGCAGCAAAAACCCTGTATGTGTACGTTTTCGTTTTTTTTTAATATATAGTTCGTCCCTAGAAAGAAATTCTCGTTATCACTCAAACGTCATGCGAATAAGATGTTCGTATCATTGGTGCATTCTCAACCATGGTCTACTGAAGGTCATGTTTTAAGCAACGGAATGTTGCCTTATTTATTACCAGTTCCTTCATTTAATTATATATATAATCTGATTAGTCTGAATCACCTTTTCTCCCATCTTTCACCCAGGGGCGCCGCCTGGATGGGGCAGGGAGTCCCATCTCTAGTGCTTAATGTCGCTAGATTATTTTGAGAAGATGTATTATATGCACTGTTTGAATGGTTATTAAGTACTCTAGGGAAATATATTATCCTGAAATAAATTGTTTTACGTCTTTTATTCAACCTAAAAATTGTCCCATCGACCTGTAGACTGCCATTCCTTCTCCCAACCATTGATAACTGAAATGAGAGTCTACAATCAACCTGTTTCTTTTTAATTCATTCGTCTGGTCGATAGTCTGTCTATCGTTCTTTTATGGGGCGTTTATGATGCACTTCTCTCCATTACGTTTGATGTCTGTCAACTTTTGTAATTATTCCGCGTGTTCTTTACTTTCCTTCCTCTGTTTGTTTATTTTCCAGCACGTCCATCTTTTCTATTGTCGTTTTATTTTTTTAAATGTTATGTGTTAAACAATGTCGACGTCTACATTTGTTACACGTCTCCATTTTAATGTTCTTTCTCTACTTGGCGACACGGATATCAACTTGCCAGGAATACTTTTAGGTTACTATAGTTTGTGTGGGTTAAAAACTGAATGTAATTGAATAATTAAAAGTTGGAAATGGCCCTACACCTCCCTGTCGTCAGTGAGCGTAACTAATCATGAAAAGCTTTAGGTTAGCGCAAAGCTACACAGTAGACGGATAATTTTAACGCTGTAAGTTCTTAAGTTTATCTTTAACCCAATAGGGACTTGGTCAAATTATTGTACTTCAGTTTAATAATGACGCACTAAAAGCGAGAGACCTTGAAGTGGTAAGGCCTGTCTATCAGTTAACAGAAGTTAACGAACATAATTTAAATTTTATGTACCTATCATCAGTGAACGTTGCTGTTAGAAACACGCAGTTTCACCTTAATGATGACGAAGGGTCTGGTGATTAGAGCGCTGGACTCGTAATCTGAGTGTCGCAAGTTCGAATCCCCGTCGCCGAACATCTTGTCCTATATAGTTACTGTCCGGGTCAGCTATTGGGATGTACAAATGGTTGACTTACTAAACAACTGGTTGGGATTAAGATCCTTACGGAGAAACAGGTCAAAACGGTGAGTTCTGTCCCATCCAATGACGCGAAGTCTTTTTCACGGTGAGAACTGTCCCATCCAATGACACGAGGCCTTTTTAACGGCGAGTTCTGGCCTATCCAATGACGCGAGATCTTTTTAATGGCGAGTTTGCCCCTGAAGAAGAAAGTTTCATCTTTTGAAGGCGCTTGGATTATAAGGTTTTAATTTTATGTATTATCAGGTCAATATTGAAATCCCTATCAAAACTTCTTAAACCTTGAAAGGTTAATACAGTGTGAAAATTTCACGTAGACTGGCAGCGAATTACGATAATGTGTTTAAACTAAAGTATTTCTACCTTATTCTGTATAACAGAGTAAAGAAGTACTTAAAATGATACTTGCATACATACGGTTGTGAAGTCACAATTATTAGTTAGTAACGGCTGGGTAATATGTAATTGTTTTTGTAATTTGCATGAATATTTGTTTCAGCTCATTGTCGTATCATGTCACCATAACGAAGAATTGTGCATGTGTGTGTGTGTGTGTGTGTGTGTACAAAAATAGTTACACACATATAAATAAAAGAGAAAGATACACCATGAAATGAAAGAATCTCCTAAGGAAATCCTGACGATTTTAATGTTAAGCCTTGTTTATTTTCAGAAAATGATTTTTTTTTGTTTTAATATTAATGCAGATATAAAAATGCAATTCGTGCTTAGTGTTCGACTACAGTGATTGAAACAGAAACAATGCCCGTGGTACTGTCGTTAAAGAATGGACCTTTATGTGTAAAGTTGTATTGTCCTGTTGTATACAGTGACCTGGTAGCTTTTTGTCAGATTTCTTATCGTATCCTTCGTCAACTTCTAGTGTTTATTTAGACTGTTGATCTTGAAGAAGGATAAAAAAAATTATATCTTTTCATTATCCCCGAGTCCCTTCATAGTGATCACAGCGCTACCTTTCGGAATCCTCTTGGGCAGCAGATAAAAACAAAGGATATGCATCTCTTGAAAACATCCGCGAGTGAGTCGGAGGCCTCAAAAAATGTTTATTGCTGAGAAATTAGGTATGGCTTAGTTTGGGTAAATATAAATAAACTTACTTTGTATAATATTGGTAAATTGTCCATCACTTCGTTATATTTAGATAACAAACTAAATATGCGTGACTCCGAAATTAAGTTTCATTTCTGTAATGTGAGGTCTCCAGTAATTAATATACCTACTTATAAAACTAAAATAAAAAACAAACAAGCGTGTAATTAGTATAGGTAATTACATATACTTTTCTTACATTTCCGCTTATAAATATTATAATGCAATGTTGCATGAATTGAGTACTTTCTCTGTTGACAATATTTTCGGACGTAAACCCAGTAATAGCTCTAAAGGTTTGTCCAGCGTGAGTGATTTAAGTTAGTCATAAATGCATATGTCAAGTTAACAATGTAAAACAAGCTAATAAACATAAAAATAATAAGATTAGAAATATGAAACCTTCTAATCAATACTACTAATGGCTGTAACTTACACTAACAGTAGCTTCTAGTACTGTCATAGTTTTAATTCTTGTTGAACAACATTTCATCAGTATAACCGTGTGTAAACTGAACTTTCCACAATCGTTAAACTTGCCCTTCAGTGAAGAAGTACGTCAGCGGGGGAACTAGGATTTAGATTAGCGCCCCCTAGGTTCGTGATATATAATTTTTTAAGATTGTACCTGGGAACAAATGCCGTTTCATTTATTTATTGAATTTGTCATTGTTATTTTTTGATATTGAAAACAAGGTTTCATTAGGAAGTACTTTAGTTACTTACACTTTTGAAATTGAAACTTTAAATCCTAATTTGCTGTTGTTACGTGTATACCGTACATTATTATAGGGACCATGTAAAAAATAAACTGCAAGGAATTTGTGCATAAATAGTTAAGTAAAATTTATTTATGAAGTCCAGTAGATCTACACGCGCCAGTAACCTAGGTTTAAAAAGTGGTGTGTTGTGAATTGTATGCAAACATTTTAGCCCTTCGTATATTTCTCACTTTATTTATTATTTAGTTAATATTAGTAGCCATTCCATTCATTTAATGGTTTACTGTCTGAAGGTAACGTGTGAAGTTTCAATTTAGTGGAAACGTATTTTTAGAGAATATACGCAAGATTTTAAGAAGGTTAGTGATGGTGATGACGTGAGACAAACTTGATGTATATAACCGTCGCAATTTGTACAGGGATACGTGGACACTAAGTAGTTTTATTTCTGTATAGAAATTTGCCGTGCCTATTCTGACCACTGCATCTTCTATTTCTATTGCTAGAACGTTCCTCACAGTTTGAAAGTTGAAATAGACGTCTCACTCTATCGTCTTGTCTAGAGCAATGTTTGTTCATAGTAGGCTACGCCTAACTACAGCATCCTACATGTATTCAACTGCGCAATAACATCAGTTTTCAAGGTCACATACGTTTACACGAAGGAGTGTTTCACCACTACGACTATCTCTTTTAGAAAACGAGTATACGGCCGTATTTCACCAGTACCAATATCTTTTTTTTTTTTAATTAATGGCCGAAAATTAACAGCGAGTGTACTTAAGTGATGAAACCATGCTTTCTATTGTTTATATGTAAGAACTAAGTTTGTCTATTTATTAAGCTACGCTGTTTGTGATATGCTATTACGGGTATCGAAACCCGAATTTTAGCGTTATAAGCCTTCAGACTCGTTGCTGATCCATTGTGTAGCTAATAAAGCAATACCAGTATATGAAATTAGACAAATTAAACGTACTTCCGCAAGGTCACGATCTGTTTTCTGTTTTTGGAGTAAATAAAACCAAATTTAAAAAGCAATAATTACTCTTATAGCCTACAGAAAACATCATTCCTTGTGTGACGTCATTTTACTGACTGACTTTCGTAAAAATTACCTGTATGTGCTAGTCACGAGACTTGTATGTATTTTTATATTTAACTACGTAGTCTATTATGGTAGGTAGGGTAATAGTAATTTGTCATTTAATTTTTAAAATTAATAAAGTATTCGAAAAAACGTGAAAACTTCAGTGAATATTATTGAAATATTCACTTTTAAAATTAATTATTAATAGTTGTGCTACTTAAAATTTTTTATAGCTTTCTATGTTTGTCCAGCTAACTCCTACCACAGTTATGGAGTTAACAGGACAAAAGTTGTCAGACGACTCCGTGTGTTCCGGAGGGGCGCTAATTTGTAAGGCTAAACGCTCCCTGAAAGGCATGATGGGGACCTAAGAGGAGGTTTTCATGGTCGTTGAACCCGAATTTGGCTTCGGATGTTGTGAAACTGTTTTCATACCCCCTACTCACAATCCAATGCACCAAACTTGGCAGACATGCCCAGATACCGCTGGAAGGTATCCTCATAAGTGTTTTGAGTATTCATAGAAATGTTTGGTGACAACAGTTTGGTGCAGTGAGGATTTTGTAAATTACAGGGAACGTGGGGTTTTACGTTTCAATTTAATCAAATGTTTACAAGAGTTTTGTAACTGACAGTATTAAACCCCGCTATGTTCCTGTGTCAGTACCATGGTAATTGCGAACCATGTTAATTAGCTCCTGTGTTAGGACCATGGTCATTTGGTATTGCAAACCATTTTAATCTGCTCCTGTGTTAGTACCATGGTCATTTGGTATTGTGAACCATGGTAATATGGCAGGATGAGATATAAGGCATTAGGGTATATTGTTATACATCAAGCTATCAGTGAAAGCCGACTCATAATGAGAGATGTTCTGATCAGTGATTTTTTGACACACTGACTAGTTGACTTTAATCTGTGAGAAAATGACTGTAGAAACAGTATTGAAGAGTAAATGAGTAAGAATTTTTTTAAATATAAATTAAAATTTGTGTTTAAATATGTTTTTGTTTAATATGTTATTACCAGTTTTGATTATAGCCAACAAAAAAGCACGTGTTCAGTGCTCCCAAATTATTCTTTTTAATACATTATTTCTCCCGGTGGCTTAGTGGTAACCTTGAGGTCTTCTATCACTAATATTTTGTGTTTGACCCTTGTGCTGGGCACAGCATAAATAAAAAGTTTTATTTAGTGTATGAAGAATATTCCAATGTGAAGTAAAGAGTGATTCTTATGTAAAGTAATTAATATATATTTAGTATAACACCTGTTAATGTTACGTGAATTATTAAGTGCTCTGTGACAGTTCAGTAGCGAGTGTTTAATTGTCAATGTTTGTGGATTAATTGAAACACTCCACAAAAGTTTTTTTTTTTTTTAAATAAACTTTAATACAGTATAGTCTTTCTACAGTCACGGAATTGCTGGAAGGAACAAATTACCACAAAGTATACTATTTTCTCCAATATTTCAGTTTTGTAATTTTGGGTTGGGTAGTGGTTAGCGTCAGTCTACTTATATGAGGATCGAGGTTCGAAACTTGAGACCACTCACACGTTCACACTTTCGGTTATGGACACGTGGAACAAGTGACAGTAAATTACTTTATTCTGTTAAATATATATACAAAACCCCAGAAGGGCGAGTGCTACTGGCTGATTGCCACTTTTCTGGTCATTAGTTTAAAATTAGGGACATCTACGCCTGAATTGCACGGGTCTCTGAACTTTTTTTATTACACGTGAACATGATGCCGTTCTGGTTGAAATTTCCAATAATAGTACGTCACTAATTCAGACATAACTCATTTGCATACACATGAACAAATATTTTCTTTTGAAGATATTATGCAAACGACAATGCACGAATGAATGTAGGGCATGCTTGGAGAAAGTTCTGAATTTTTGTTTAACAGTTCAGACATATTACACAGAAGAAGAAGAAAAAATAGGTCGTTTAGTAGCTATGCGATATCACAAGTTTCTTGCTCTCTGTTTGGAGGGTACGTGTACCGTTTTGAGTCGGGTCAGGATAAATAGGCCACTTGATCGTTTTATCCTCCTGTTAAATCGTTTGTATTTATTTGTTGTCAGATACATCGATACTAAACTACGTAACTTATAAATTAGACTAAGGTCGAAAGACGTGCCATATTTACCATTAACATGGGGGTTACGGCGGATAGATATGTAGCCTTCGAAAAATCGTCGGTTCGTTGATAGTTTTTAGTGGCGAGCCTGATTGGTTAAGGTGTCTGGATGTTGATCAGAATGTCCAAGGTTCGAGACCGCGATATGCTGAATGAATTGTTCCGCATTTTCAGCTGTGGAGGGGTTTTGAAAGTGACGATCAATCATGCTATAAAACAAAGAATGTCGTTACAGGCGCCGGATGCTGCTGATATATGTTTGAAACAAATTGTGTTCTTATTTCGCTTAGGCTTGAGCATAAGAAGGTTAAGAAGGCTGAACTAGTATTGCACAATTTCATATGTTTACAGTTCTTGTAGGATGAGGAACTTTCCATGGTGGTATTACACTTAAATTTGTAACTACTGGTTTGGAGCGAACTTTGTGAAAGTAATGACTCGTCACCTGTCTTTTAAGTAGTTAAGATATAAACTTGTGTATGTAGCCAGAACAACAAAAACAGATTAACAAGTAGTTTAATTGCGAGTGGGCAGGAAGTGATTTGATAAATTGGAGTTTAAAAAAGAAAAATGGTTGAAAATCTGGAAACGTCAGGAGAAGTTGCGCCCCTTCTCTCAAACCCCGTATTGTTTCTTTGTTTTTACTATGCATTTATAATGTATATAAATTATAAACGAAATATGTTACATGTGGATTCTTGTGTAATCGTTTTCTGTTCGAAATTTTATTGTTTTTCCAAATGTCAATCATAAGAGTTCTGAACGAACCACGTGTTCAGTTTCTTTTCATCTGCATCTTGGAGGTTCAGGATTTGTGTGTGCTCGGGTGATACAGCGATTTGTCTAGAACCTTACAACATTAACATCCGGGGTTAAATTCTGAACAGAGCAGAAACCTAATGTGGCTTTGCTCTTTGACAAACAAACGGGGCCAAAGATGGAAGTGTTGAACAGATGATCTGTAGCTGCAACACCACGTTATTATTACGAGACTGACGTCACTGTGACGTACGTATAGAGAAACATTACACCGAAAAAGAATGTATGATACGTGTGTTATCTAATCTTTCGGTATTTTTACATGTATTCCTTACCTTTCAATAACTGATCTCTTTAGTGATGGACTTTAGAGTGACCAATGTAGGCGACAAACACTCGTCATGTCAAATGTTAGTATCGTAATAGAAGTTTATACAAAAACGAAACTTGATTTTTTCAGTGGGGAATGCTGTTTTTCATATTTTATTTACAAGACCCGAACGCCCCTAAGAGTTAGCGTGTCGGGCTGCGGATCGATAGAACGTGCTTCCAATTATGGGAGTATTATAATATGATAGTTATTATTTGGTTCAAAGATCGGTCACGGCCTGTGTTACAGTGGATGTTATAGACTACCAAGCAGTCTTCTCTCTGGTCATTAGCTCAAAATTAACTATGGCCTTTCCTAAATTATAAAGGGACAGTATCTGACATTAAACCAATGATTCTCAAACTTTTCAGACATCGCTGTCCTTTCTGTGGTCTGTAGTAGTGTACTTATTCCGTGGTTTCCACATGTTCATATAGCACTCACCATAAAAGTTCCATCTGGTACTTATCTGACAAACGACTTACCACTCCATAGAAGAGTACTTCGTTTAATAATACTCGATACACATATAGCTCTCTTTACATGTTTTAACACTCTAGGAGGTGCCACCAATAAGATTTGCTTTACTTTATAAACGAGGAAAAGAAGTGTTAGCTCTGTTTTTAGGTTTATATCCTGAACCATTTCCCTTCCCAGTTTGAAAACCACTGGAGCATATATATCATCGTTCAGGATGAAGGTTGTGATTTAGATTCCTTACTTTTGAAATAAGAGAATAAAAGATCTAATGTACTGATTCCAAGAAACCATAGGTAATGCTGATGAATAATATACAGTGCCGACGAGACCCTTCGTAAATACCGGTCTCCAGGTCTGACAGTGGTAAATTTACAAACTTGCAATGCCAAAATCTGGTATTTAATTCTCGGCGGTGGAAGCAACAGCTATTTGTACCAAAATCTCTATATTTTACTGTCCTTATGAGTTTGCCTTTCTTTCTGTGATACAAACACACAGACAATGAAGTCAGCTCTGTTAAGATTTTTCGTATCACAGCATACCACGTATAGGTGAACATGGTGTATAGTAGAAAGATATAACAGTATTTTGGAGCTAGTTACCTGGAGTTTCTAACTCTTACCGCGGAGATTCATGTAGAAGGAACTGGCTTATTTCTAATACAGTACTCGTTCAACTGGTTTACAGAACGTTAATAAGAGTTCAAGGTATAAATAGCAGTTTGACAGACGAAAGATCGTTCTGTTGGGTTTGAGCCCTAAGAGCCAGAAATACCAACAGTCGAACAAGTTAACTGGCGTTTTTTTAACATACAAATAAGATTCGGTTTAGTCTAGTCCCAGGTTTTCAGTAATCTCAAACCATCAGACATCAAATGTTTAAGCAGACGAAAACGTAACTTTTGGTCGTAGTGACTCTCACCCAACATACACCAAGCAAAAATTGTTTTTTTTTTTTTTTAATGTGTTATTGGGTTACCGATTTCTGAAAAGAATGCAGTGTCTTTAATTACTAGGCGCCTCTATAAAACCTCACCCATCTCTGCTTAGCCGTGTTGTTTTCGTAGCCAGTCACAGCAAGATGCAATAAAATGTCGAAGCCTCTCAGTAAGGTTGAAGTTTTAGCACCCTAAGGAGAAAATGAAATTGTAACCGTGAGCCTTGACAACCGCAAATATTAAACGAAACTGTTTTACAGTTTTTAATGAATTTAATCGCAAATCTGTGCTTCTAGCTTGTGTAAGCTGTTCCACGACGCGAAATTTGAATTCGAACTTATTCAC
This sequence comes from Tachypleus tridentatus, assembly GCF_004210375.1. Lineage (NCBI taxonomy): Eukaryota > Metazoa > Arthropoda > Merostomata > Xiphosura > Limulidae > Tachypleus > Tachypleus tridentatus. The sequence continues at coordinate 112,428,659 of NC_134837.1, forward strand.
CGATTTAAGAAATGTCACGTTAAAATACAGTACGTAATTAATTTATGACACCCAGTGAAATATATTCGCCAAACTGATAAAGAATTTTGTACAACAGACAAACGTGGTTGTAAAATACACTTCTGTTAAAATGCTGATAACACGTGTTTGGTGCGGAACGAAGAGAGAGAATGTAAACCTACAACTTATTATAAACAATAATTAAAACATTCACAAATAAACAGACTTTCTAGAGCTTCTTAATTTAAAAGATATCATTCTACTTGTTCTTAAAAAAATATCATCGTCTCGTGCTCATCTACCCCCACCCCTCGCTTCAACACTTTTAGAATCCGAGAGTGGTAGAGAAGCGGGTGATATCTTAGAGTCTGCACATCCAAATACAGTGTAACTGAATATGTTGTTGGAACAGATGTTCGCTCCCCTTAAGGTGGGGGAAGATATTATTTTTACTTTTATACCATTACTTGTTCTCTGTTTCCATTATGCACCGTTAGTGGCGCTAATTTTCTATTTTATTCTCTTACTGATGCCATTTTACACTGTTACTAGTGTTATATTATTGTCATTTTTTTCCATTTTACACTGTTGCTAGTGTTATATTATTGTCATTTTTTCCATTTTACACTGTTGCTAGTGTTATATTATTGTCATTTTTCCATTTTACACTGTTACCAGTGTCATATTATTGTCATTTTTCCACTATTATTGTTTAATTTTTTGTACAGTTATAAAATAATAAGTGTGTTACCTTCTAACAAGTATTTACTTTTGAAATCTAACCAGTCTGTTCTAAAACATTTATTTTATTATTTTTCTGGTTTGATATTGACTAAAACTATATTTCTAAAGATATTAAAAAGAGTTATCAACTGACAAGTTTTGTTTTACATTCAGAGTTGTAGAGGTGATTAAACGCATATAAGCACAGTGTCCAAATCATTATATCATATATAAACTACTTTAATAAAGAAACATGTTCCTTGGTTCACTTTTATGCAGTGGACATAGCAGATAACTCAATGTTTCTTTGCTTTACAAATAAACTATAAAAAAAATCACAAAATTAGAATAATATGAGACTATCAGATGTTTTTCAAATCGACTCATTCTCGGTTTAAACCACGAGGTGAATAAAGCCCATTTTTTAATGTCTCCTAGTTTGTCCGTAAAGATAATTTTAATATCGTTCAAAATTGTCCAATCATTTTAATGTGAGTAAAATTAATATTACTGTACGCTTGCGGAGCTCCTCACCAAAACAAAACGTTCCAGATGTACAGTCTAAAATATTAAAATGATTTTTGTCTTAAAAACATATTACTGAATTGGTTTTGTTTCCAGTGTGTAGTGACATATGAAACCCTTTCAGTCACTAAAAACAGTTTTTAAAAGACGAATTAATAATTTGTTAACGAAGGAAAATAGCTGTGTAGATTAGGGCTTTCTCAGCTGGAGGTTACAGTAAAGTTTCAGGTAGAAAATAGACAGTGCTGTTAAGATACTTGATGTCTGTACGTTCATTTGGTGGTGGCTTATTCAGGTAGTGAAGCTTTCTGGGAACTCGTGGCATAGATTACAACTACAAGTTAGTAAATAGTAAAACTAACTCAATTGGATTGACCTGGGTACCTTCGCTGTGATCAGTGTTTTTTACCATAATCCCAGTAATATCTAACGAAGTTTTCGTATGGTGACCGACCATGTATTTTTTATTTTGCTCATTTCGCTTTTTAAGAAGGTCAAACCATCAAAGAGAGTTTTAAATTGAAAACTTATCATGAAAATATACTATGATGTAATTCGACATTTGAAAAATAAAATCCATAGTTGTGACGTCGATGAAACTTTCAAAATTTGTATGGACCTATTAAATTTTCAAATCCGTTTATTTAGATTTGGAAATTGTTCTTTAATTTCATGCTTGTTATGCAGCAATCTCAGTTGTACATTTTTCATTCATTTTAATTAGTAACATCTAACTTATATCTGTTAAATTGAAGAATGGTCAAAGATTTTGTGAATCGTTACAAATGCCCATAACTTCTGAGCGATAACTGCATGAAGCACTTGTGAACATTGGTTCTTTTCTTTTTGAACTCTCAGTTTTCATAGCGAAGAATACAGGCGGGGATTAGAGTGCCCAGACTGTGAATCTGTTGGCTCAGATTTCGCGTCCTATTGTCGCAAAAATGCTATTCGAACTTTATTGAGGCCGTGGGTGCGTTATAAGAGTGGCCTTCAAATACTTTTATTCAGTTAAGAAAAAGTAACTGAAGAGTTGGCGGAAGGTGGGTGCAGTTGTCTATCTGGTTTTCATCTAGCTCTAAATGAGGGACAGCTGGGCTATGCGTAGATAGCCCACGTATAGCTTTGCGCGAAAACTACAAGGAAACCAAGCATACTAGCGTTATCATCGGGAAAGCAGTAGTTGTGATAGACGAAACTGGAGTCGATAAGTCGTATGTGTTGTGAAAACTGATGATTTAGAAAATTGTGCCAGGCCAGATAGTGAAATATAGAAAGGATGTACACATCCCGTATAACTCCGTCGTTGAAGCCATTAACATCCGCTGTGATTGGTGGACAAACTAGTCAAACAAAGTTATACATAGATCAGAAATAAAGATGGATATAAATAATTATTACACCACTGTTTATTAACAGAATCGAAGATACGTATAACTGTAGGGGAATATCAGTTCTAAAGAATGACCAAATGATGACCCTCCCTCCAAAAAAAAAAAAAAAATGGGGGGCTTTGTCAGAATTTGTTCTAATAGTACGTTATACTGTTTATATATGTATAACACAACTGCATAATGTATATATAATGTACTTACAACGGCTTTGTTGTGCTAATCGTGGCCATATTCGTATTAACGTTTAAGCATTCATTATTTTAAGCTTGTATAGATCGTTAAAAAAGCGCTGAAGTGTGCATTTACTTTTAAATCGTTTAACCACGTCATATGCTAAGTCATCACTTTTATTGAACTGTCAAGGTGTAAAGACACCGATTCACACGAGCTAGGGACGTGATTGGAGCACTCTTAGTTGGCTGGAGTACAGCTCTTTTCTCCGAATTTTCGGTTGTGACACGACCTGCTGCACGTTCAGCGTGTTAGGGGATCATACAGTTTTAGAATGTAAGCTTAGAACCGAATGTTTAACATTAAGAGTTAAATGTATTCTTCGGGGAGGCTACCAAAAAGTTAATTTTGTACGAGTTTTTTGCAACTTTCCAGTAATCTAAATGTAGGGGAGATGTGTACATTTGTTTTATTCTATCCATCTATGTATGTATGTATGTATGTGTGTACGTATATATAGTTACCGTAAATCTTTTGTTTGTCTTAATTATCCTTCATTTCATCTCGCATTAAGTCTACAAACACACAACACCTTCCTAGATGTCTATCATTACCTAAGATATTTATAATAGAAATTGTAAAAGTAATAATACGTTATTAAACTTTTCATTACTGAATTATTAAAAATTCTTTTAGGTTGACTGAAAGGTGAAGGAAGTAATATAAGTCGTGTTTGTTTTAACGAGTATGGTTTGTCTAAGTGATGTAAGTGAGAAAGACCAGATACTTTGCGAATATGTATTTTTTTTTTTTTTTAGAATGTAATAAAATATTGGTTTTTCTTTATTTTACACCAAAGTGTATTATTTTAGAAAAATTTAGTTCAAATACAAATCTTTCGTGGCTTCGGTGAGGTCTTGACTCTCACTGTGGGAGCCCCTATCTAAAGGTAACATTATTTTTGTAGAAATAATATTACTGTGAAGGAAAACAACTTTGACATTCTAATATGAATTGTTTTGTAGATGTCTCGAGCTTTTAAACTTTATCATTTAGTGAAACTACCAGTTAATGAAATTATAAAAGCTATTATGCGAGAACCACGTAACTGATAAAACCAATAATGTATGTTATGGTAAATTAACAGAGTTATTGGAGGAACCCCACAAATTCAACACTTGTATATTAAGAGGATAACTTGCTATAGCTAGAGGTATTCGTGGTAATTTATAGTGTAATTTAAAGTCGTTCCTAGTCATCAGATGGCAGCACACATCAGAACTTTTGAAGCATCAATTTCCATGTCTCGGAAATAATTTTTCTTTACCCTGTCTCTAGTCATATGCATGAAGAAATAAACCAAAAATAGTTAAACTGCATGTTTCAATCTTCAATAAATTAATGTTATTTGTTCATGTATTATAGGATGCCCTGAGGAAGGAAACTTCGTTTTTATAATCGTTTTTCCCCTAACGAGAGTATTATGTAAATGAATAATTTTAAGACCTGTAAATATAATTAACTAAGTTTTTATTAGTCATAGTATACTCGTAAATATGAAACCATTAAAATCCAAAACATTTATTTTATATAGTATTGATTATGGACACAAGTGTCCTGCAGATCCTATAGGAATAGCATGTTGATTCGATATGGCTTATAGCTATGAGAATAAACAAGTACGAGGCAAAGTAATGTCTGCCATGAAAACTTTGATCTATATACCGCCAGGTAGCACCACAGATTAGACTATTGTAAGTTACCTGAATAAGGTGATTTTGCCCTAAAAATTTTGTAATGTGTAAATAACGCAGATGAAAGTTTTGTTGTTATTGAAACCCTGGTTTCAGCGGTATTGTGATTTCATTATTTTTAATAAATGGTTTTGTTAGTAACCCACATTTACATTGAACTCTGAACATGACTCATGGAAAATGTAATTATTAAAACCAAAATTAAAATAGTTTTGGCCATCAAGGGCACTTTGATAATAATAGAGGCAGTCCTGACTGTGAGGGTGCTTAACACACAATCAGTATTTTATCGGACTGAAATCCTTTGTTGAATGTATTTGCATTTTCATCTATGGAAGTGTTATAAATCACAATCATTCTAACTATTCTTTGGTAAAAAAGTAGCCCGAGACAGCATGGTATTAACAAGGTGCCTTCCCTCAACACTATCACTTCTAAATTAGGGATGGCTAGTATTAGGGTAGCCATTCAATAGCGAAATGTAAAAATGTGATTGTCCCTAGTACCATGGAAAAGACCTCATTAGCTCTGGATATAATTTTATTGTGATATTGTTACATTCCTTTCTTTGCTCGTATGATCTTGTAACCAGGATTATTATTGTTTGTATCTAGTGAGTCATACCAATGTTTGTGTAGCTGAATAAATATTTATCTTTTATGGATTTTTGATGAGTTGTATTAGGTGGGTTCTGTCCATTTACTCATTTTAACATATGATCTTGTGTCATTGAAATCAAAAGTATGAAATATGTTTGTTTGTTTGTTGACATCTTCAGTCTTTTGGCTTGCTTTTGAGACATTTTATTGGATTCCACAACTAAACCCTTCATCATATCTGCTTCTTTGCTTCCCATATGGACTGTTTATGGCAGCAGTTTTTTCCTTTCTTCATTTTTTGAAAAAAGATTTCATGTCTTCTTAGAGAAAGTGTCAGGAACTAATGAATTAGCCCCTGAAGACAATGTGTATGTTTATACTGGACCTTAAGTCAGTCATAAGTCACGAGTTTAATTTTGGGTTAGATTTACAGTTTTGCAAGTTTTTTTTAACTGTATAAATTTAGAAAAGTTTGTTATAAAAGTGCTACAATGCTATTGTATATTTATTAATTGTTCTGAAAACACCTACATATTACATTCTATCCGTCACAGAAACCCAATTGTAATGGCCTAACTGAGATTAAATTGACCAAGTTAAAAACAGTATTGGTGATTTAACTGTGTGAAGAAGATTTGGTGTTAACTGACTTATATTTTTAAAAGTTCATTTTGATCCTTGATGGGTTAACAGTGAATAATTGAAAAGACTTTATGTTTACGGGAACCCTTGATGACCCTTCATGTAATCCTGGGGTACAACAGAACAGTTTGGAAAGCAATCTCTTAGAAAATGTTGGCACTTTGGATAAGACAGCAGGTTTAAAATAATGTATAACTTATAAACTACTTTATGTTATGATAGATTTATACATTCATCGTTTTAGGATAATGGTGATCAATGTATGGTTTTACATTCCATCGACAAACAAAATGTGTAAAGCATGTGAATGTACTACAGTATATAGATATGAAGTTCACAGAATGTAGATAATTTTATATATAAACTTGTAAAAACAAGTTCAAAAGGATTTTTATTATATAAGTATCTGTTCAGAAAGGATTATGGGCTAGCAGTTATGATTTATTGACATAGAAAATTGTGGTATTTCTCTCTTTTAAACTCTGTCCAAAAGCCCCATTTTACAGTTTTAGAAATACATGTTTTTTAAACAACAAAGATTAGACCACACACAAAGTGTAAGATTTTGAAAATATACAATTTCTAACTGGAAGACTTGCATATAGTCAGGATTAAATATGGACAGAAATATTCTAGGAACATTTCCATGTTAAATACAAATCATGAACAAATATACTTAGCTTGTATTGACATGACAGCAGTTTTGTTATGTTGTGTTTAATATATCAAAGTTTTGCAGCCTGTCACTCAGTGGTCAACAACCAATGTTGTGGAATGGATGGCTGCCTTAAACTTGTACCACTATGCAGAACTCTTCAAGTTTAAAAACATAAAAGGGTCTGACCTGTTCTCACTGGATAAAGAGAAATTGCTTGTAAGTTAAAAGTTTTTTCTTATCTGTTGATATTATAAAGTGATAAATGTATTATTGGCTGAATTTGTAATTTAGCAAAAGTGATTCTCATAAAGATAAAATTGTTTTTTTAATAGAAGACTGTTCAGCCATTTTTTTGGTTCATTTGAAAATCTGGTTAATTCATAATTTAACAATTTGGAAACTTACATTGGTAAAACAAAAGAGTTTAAGAATGAAATTACAAAGAACTTATTAGTGAGCTGTATTCTCATAAAGTAACATTTACAACGTGATAGTTCTGTGACATAATAAAATATGTTTCTCACATTAGTAATAATCTAAGTAGTTATTTATGGCTTCTTCTATTGATTAAAAATGAGTAGAAGCTTTTCATAAAAATTTAAAATTAAGTTTTCATCCTGAACAGTTTGCTAGTATAGAAATAATAATAAAAAAAAGATTTGAATTATACATCTGGTAAGGTCATACAATTTAAACACATTTTGGAAATGTTGAAAGATGTAATGATATTATTGCAATTTTTTTATATAATTTTTACACCTGGAATTAGTTAAGAAGTGAAATAAAATCATTTTATAGGTTTTGGTGGAAAAAAAGAAACCAGTAAGAAGTAAAGATTGTCTTTATGTTAAAATTGTGATATCTATATGAAGGCAATGTTATTTAGAATTAAATATATGGTTTAAGTGTTAAGGTATTCAGACAAGTGCTGCAGTCAGTGTGGATAAAGTGCACTGTTCTGTGACTTTGTTAATGAATGAATTCTTAGGTAAACACTAAGTCACTGAAAAGATAATATTTTATAATTTATTATCATTTAAACAAATTTATTTTCTATATTTTTGTTTATATTTTATTAATAACTGTTTGACTGTCTCTCTATTCACCTTTATGCTAACTGATGATTTGTTTAGTGTTTTAGACATCTGTTCAACTAAGATAAAGGAAATGCTACTGGATTAAGTTTTCTTCTCAAAATTTAAAAGTAATTTTGTGTTATGGTGTAAATGTAATATTGTGACTTCAAAAAACTGTATATTGTTAGAACATGGGTATCAAGGATGAATTCCATCAAAAAGCAATCCTTGTTTGTGTAGAAGAACTTTGCAGGGCTAGAGATGAACTGGTGAGTGTTATATATAAAGTTTCAGAAGAAATGGTATTTAGAATTTTCCACACACTGTTTATCATTGTCTTTCAAGTCAATTTGTGGTTCATCTTTTTTACAAAGCTTAAATATTGTTTTGTTTGAAACACTGGTTTATTTGTAAGCAAGTTAGCTTATTGTAGATGGTATTACAATTGATTGTGTTGAAATGACACAGTAAACACAAAACTCTCTAAATGACACACTAAACACAATACTCTAAATGACACACTGTACACAAAGCTGTAAATGACACACTGTACACAAAGCTGTAAATGATACACTAAATACAAAACACTCTAAATGACACACTAAACACACAAGTCTAAATGACACACTGTACACAAAGCTCTCTGAATCTGGTTTGCATCTGATATTAATTCTTGCTTACAATTTTTTTTAGCAGAGAGTTTTTCCTTTAATTATTCTTTCAGATAACCTAGTTTGGAGGATTGGTTAAAGAATGTTGGTGAAAACTAATTATGTGTATAAATAATTCTTTAAATAATAGTTCTTTTTGAACATGTGCAAGTATATATGTTTGTTGCGACAAAAGTGTCATGCAGTGTATTTTTCACAAATCTGTTTCAGTTTTAATAGTGAGTTTCCCTTGATTCAGGATTTCTTACTTCAGATGAAAATTTTTTTCATGCTGTATTATTATCATTGTTTTGTTTTATTTTTACAGGGATCTGTTAGAGAAACACCTACATTTTCTGACACCTTTTCTAATAAAAATGATGGTAAGGTTCCTAATGTTTTTTTGTTTTTATTATTCTTAATATTGAAACATGTGATAGCAGTTGTGTGATTTGCCATTTATTTCTCTTCAACAAAGTGGTGTTTAATTTTTATTCAAATTCTACCAGTGAAGCTTTCTCTAGGAATTACTTAATAATTATGGTTGAGATAACATTTAACTTGCATGTTAGTATTCACTATGAACTAACAGCATCCAGTTGAGTTAACATATTTAAACTTGCATGCTAGTCTGTGTTATAGAGTTAACACATCCTTTACAAATAAGTTTTCACTGTGAACTAACAGCATCCAGTTGAGTTAACATATTTAAACTTGCATGCTAGTCTGTTTTATAGAGTTAACACATCCTTCACAAATAACAGTATTCACTATGAACTATCAACAAAATTTTATTAAATTTATCTTGTGAATTTTAGAAATTATTCTATACTGGAAAATTAAGTTAAAATGGGTAATCTAAGCTACAATAATTGAACTTTGTGTATAATTTATTGTGGTTTCAGTAAAGAAGCTGCAAAGTTTTTGTTTAAATTCATTGCTCCACCTACCTTTTGTTCAACACAAACTTAAAAACTACATTTAGTTTGTCAAATATTGTGAAAAATTAAAGATTTTGTACAGTAAGAACTTTTATACTAATTTTTCTTAAGTACTAGTATAAATATAAGAACAGTTTTGTGTGAACAAGATTAAGTAATAAACATTTTTTTATATCCTTTGTTAGTTTTAATAATAAAAATATTTTTCTTTGCTTGCTTAAATAATAATAAAAGTACAGATCTTTAATGTTTAAGTACTTTAAGTAATAAAGGTTTCAGAATGGTTTGGCTAGGCTAAATAATAAAAAAAAAATAAACATTTAGTTGCAATCTTAATTACTCAAACTTTTGGAATGTCTTGAGTCGCTTAAATAATAAAATATTGTAATTAATTTGTTTTTAGAGTCACCACAAGGGTCTCATCAGTTAGTACAGGAAAGCTTCTCCACCTTGCTTCAGTGTCACAAATGTCATGCCTACCTAAGAGGAATTGTTCATCAAGGCCTTGTGTGTCAAGGTTAGTGACCTCTAGGACAGAACCTTATGAGATGTAACAATAATAATAGTACAAAGTTTAACTTGCCTCTGTAACTGTTTGCTAATGACCTCTAGGACAGAACCTTATGAGATGTAATAATAATAATACAGAGTTTAAGTTACCTCTGTAACTGTTTGTTAGTGACCTCTGGGACAGAACCTTAAGAGATGTAACAATAATAATAACAATACAAAGTTTAAGTTACCTCAATAACTTTGTTAGTGACCTCTAGGTCAGAACCTTATGAGATGTAATAATAATAATAATACAGAGTTTAACTGTTTCTTTATAGATAAACAACTTCCTATTGTTGGGGGTAAATTCCAATAGACAATAAAAGCCAAGAAGACTTTATCTAATATTTTATTAATTATATCAAAGTAGTAAACTTTAGAAAGCTTGAAGGGGAATACTCCTTCTTTATTGTTCTACAAGATTTCAAGTTCCCATGTTAGTACTCTCAAAACATGTATGTGCCCTTAGTAGTGTAAATGTTAACATTATTTTTAACTGCTGGATTATTTCTGTATGCATAAAATTATTGTCAGTATATTTGATGGTTAAACTTGAGTGAGGTTATAGTGTGTGAGTGTACGATGTGTAAATGTTAAATAAAATGTTAAAACCATACAAGTCTAGTAACCTTGCATTCATTACCTATGTAACATAGCACAGCAAATAATTAAAAAACATGTTTTGATAAGAAATATTTTTTATCAAAATTTTTCAGTTTTATTTGTTATTGTTTGCCCCAAGGTGTTACTTAAATTAAAATGTAATTTTATTATTCTTATGTGATTCTTTAACTTACAAGAACTTACACTGAAAAAAATTAGACTTTTGTTTTGACAAATATTAGGATTCAAAATAAAATTAGAATGAAAAAATAAGAGATTTTTAAATCAGACAAGCTAATAAAAATATATGAAGAAAAAAAAGGCATTAATCCTGAAATAATATATCCAGAAATGACCTCAAATGTATTAACATCTGTTTATAAGTTGAGTGGAAATTTGATGTAAAAATATTCTCTTTATTTGGACTTTAAGTTTGGGTTTTCTGCATACCAGTAATGTCAAAGTTCAACAATCTTGTTTCAGAGTGTGGGCTAGTCTGTCACAAGACCTGTGCTGCCACTGGATTACCACCTTGTCAAGGAACGGGAAAACAAAAGAAATTTCTATCTCTTCAGAAGGGTTAGCATTTTATAATTTATGTAATATTTAATCATTTAGTGAAGTTTCAGTTTTCTTAAAGAATAACTCAAAGAAATTCCTGCCAGTGTAAATAATTTACTTTCTGTACAGTTTTTAAATCCAGTAAAAGAGTCGTGCAAATGTATAAGTTCATGGGAATGACTACAGTACTTTTTGTATTTATTATTTTGGCAGTTTTTATTTCTTTCTTATTTATTTGTATCTTCAAATGCCACTTCAGAGTGAATCTAGCTCTCTTGTACTTCGTGAAGGTGAAGATAGGTAATTAGAAGCATCTGGAAGTTGACAGGTTCTTTACTGGACGTGTAGAAACATTTCATCCTTTTGATAGCTCATCAGTCAAAGAGTGGGTAATGACAAAAGATTACACTGTAGAGCTATTAAAAATTACAGGAACCAATCTACAGGTTGTAAGAATGAAAGTAATCATCTGAACTTTGTTATATGGTGTGTGTTTGCTGTAAGCTGCTATAATTAAACATCATATCCTTTGCAGGCAATGCCAAAAAGAGGTTTGTCCTAAACAGTATCGGATAAGGGAGAGCAATTTATGTGTAAAACTTCAAGTTGGTGACTTGTTTTAAATGGTTTGTTACTGGTGAGGTTCATACATTGTATCTCATTGAGTAGCTTTATATTTTTGCCATTTGCAAAATCCAATTTAGAGAACTGAATGATATGTTTGAGTGGTACGGGAATAATCCATTTTATATGTTAAGTATATAGGGGAACTCTAGCAGTTAAGGAGATTATTTGGAGTATTTTTATGTCACTCATGTAACTGACAACCACAAAAGTTTGGAACCCACAAGATGTTAAAATGCTGGTGGGATTCACTCATCAGCAGTGTTTGGGGTTAAAAGTCTTGTTGGTTCTTTGAAAACATCAGTATCTGTTTTTATTGTTTTGACCTATAAACTTTTATAGTGTAGCTGTTTAATAATAAGAAAGGATAATTGATAATTGTCATTTGTTCAGTTGTGTTGATTATATACTGTCAGGAAGGCTCAAACTTCTCTCTTGTTATACATTAACAAGCCGTGTGTTATTGGATAATTTTTAACATCACATCTGATTTGTGGTATGTCTTTTGCAAGAGGATATTTAGTAGTTGATCTTTCTTTAACCTGACATCCCAGATAAAAGACTATAAAGTACACCATCAGTTAGATATTTTAACTTCTAAGTTGCAGCATATTTAATATTTCCATAGATTAGGTTTTCAGTAAAAGGTATTTCAAGTAAAGAGTAATGGTAATGTTTCAGGAACACATTCAAAACGGTTCTTTTGTAATGAACTTGGAATACAGGAGATTGAAAGTTTGTTAAAATCCAAGTACATCTCAAACTTATTTCTTTTTGTTCTCTGTATTTCTCAGCTAATGTATTTGGTCAGGACCTCTCAACCTCCTTTGATGTTGCTGAGTTACCAGCCCCCAAAGTTGTCTTTCTGTGTCTGCAAGAAATAGAGACACGGGGACAACAGCATAACAGTAAGTGCTATATTAATATAAATCAGTGTTTTTTGTGAAGGTGTGATTGTTTATTTGTAGTTAAACACAAAGCTACAGTAACTGGTGTGTTAATATAAATCAGTCTATTTTATACAGGTGTGATGGCTTATTTGTAGTTAAGCACAAAGCTACAGTAACTGGTGTGTTAATATAAATCAGTCTATTTTATACAGGTGTGATGGCTTATTTGTAGTTAAGCACAAACCACAGTAAGTGCTATGTATGATGTGCTCTTTAGGGGTACTGAAACCTGATGTTTAGTGTTATAATCCTCAAGACGTACTGCTGAGCTACTTAATTAAACAACTGAACTATTAAAGTACAGACAAGAATATCAAATCATAATGTAGAGACAAAATTGTTACTTACATTTATTGTCAGGAATATACACTTTGGACTAACATGGGTTTGTAATTGGTCAAAAACTTGGATCATAACTAAGGTGGAGACATTTGTTCATTGTTTATATATTGTGGCTGTTATTTCTGGCCAACCAGCTTGGATACTTTGTTTTTTTTTTTTATAAGTAGGAATATCATTTGAAAAAGAAATCCATACATTAGTAAAGTACTAATAGCACTAGAAGCACACACACACACACACTTTTTGGCTCTGTATATGAGATCATTTATGGCAGTATTATCATTTGTGAATATGTGGTCTAATTGTGATGTTTATTTTGTTGTGTCTTCATATATCGAAGTCATAGATATAAGTTTTGGAAGGTTTCTTCCTGTGACAACCAGGATTTGTGACTGGGTTTGGTAATACAAGTCATATAACAAGTCACAGGACTTTTTCATTGTTTTAAGACACATCTTTACATTATTGTACAACTTATAAAAAAAAAAAAAAAACTGTTAAAACTTCTTGACATTTAATTATGAACTGTTCAGTAACAGCTATAAAGAACAATAATATAGGTTGTATCATCCTTTCTTTGACTGAAACTGGTTCCTAGTCCAAGCATTTAAATACTTTAAAATTTGCCATTTAATCTGACAGACAGTGAAAATGGGGTGAAGTCTTCTGTAATTCAGTGTCCAGTGGTAAGAGATCAACCCTTTCCCTTTAGGTATTCTTTTCTACATATGTCATAACCTTGTTACAGAGGTACATTCAACATTTAATTAAACTACTTCGTAATCAATGTATATGAATAAACTTTGCATAAAAACATAGTTAACAAATGAAAATTTAGTTTAAGTTTTAATATGATGAATTATTTTAAAATATCTTTAGTCTTCCTTAGTATCAGTTTTGTAATGTTTGTTCTCCAGACATCCTCCTTTTCTCTAATTTACTTACTACCTCCTTCTAGAAGTTCAGAATTTAATGTAAATTATTCTTTATGGTCTGCAAACTAGAAAATTAGACTTTTTTTTTTTTTGCCACACCCACCTGTTATGGCCTGTATTTCACAAATTACCATTAGCTTTCAATGATGTTTAATTCTATATTATTTAGAATTAACAGAAAGTTTTTATCTGTCAAATGACATGTTATAATAAGTTTTTTTTCTATACTTTTTTTTCTATAATTTTTCTAAAAATTGAAAATCAATAAAACTAGAAATATTACGATAACTGACTAAATTTAATAATTTTGTGAAATGTAGGAGCTGTTGTTAGTTATCTTCCTTGTTGCCTTTCCATTGTTGCTGCTACATTTGTTTTTTGTTTCTTTATAACAGGTATTGATTTGTACAAAATATTTATGTCTTCTGCCTTGCCTGAAAAGGTGAATGAACTAAAACAGAAATTCAGTAAAGGTGTGGTATATTTTGTTAAATCATAACTTACACTAATTAATAGTTAGAGTTAAATTTTTCTTTTAAAATGTGGAAGTCATTATTATATCGAATCAATTTATACAGTTTATATTGAATTACAGAAGCCCTTGGTAAATTTTCTTTTGATGGCTGACTTTGTAGTTAAATGTGTAATTACAAAATGTGAAACTGTTATAAAAATAATATATTTCTACATTATCATGAAATTTATGATGAGTTCAAATCATTTTATTATACATACTGGTAGAATACTGTAGCCTAACATGTTCATTCATTTCCAGATGCAGATACTGTAGATCTTCACAATTATGAGCTGAACTGTATTGCTGGTGTTTTGAAGAAATATCTTCGTGAGTTGCCAAACCCTGTGATACCAGTAGAAACTTATGAAACATTTGTGGAGGCGTCCAGTGAGTTGCTTGCTGTTTATACATCTGACACAGAATATGTTTCTTGATCAAACATATGAGGAGTTTTTTTTTGTTTTCACAGCCATAAAACTAAAGGCAGTATTAATTAATGTTAAACATTATTCCCTAACTGATTCTCTAAAAATTTACATTTTTTTCTGATTGAAGTTTTCTTGGATTTTATCACACCATATATTATGTCATGTAGTGAAAGGGCTACCATAGAATTTTGCTTCAGGTGATCATATAATGAATGAATAAATGTTGTTAATTGGTGTATGCTCATCAGGCATTAAGCAGGGACAATATAAAATATATAACATGTTTTTCTCTGGTTTTCAAACACTACAAACTCTTGTCTTGAAAATGTGGAGTAATTTTTATAAATAGATGAAAAACAACATTCAAGATTATAAAAGTGCTTTAGATTTAGTTTCTTTATGTTTCAGAAATAGGGAATGATGACCAGTGTGCTATCTATCTGAGTCGGCTAGTTCAACAACTTCCTGTCCACCACAGGCTTACACTTCAGACATTAATGTCGTGCTTCTGTCGACTGTGTCAGTTACAGCACATGCGGGGTATCAAGGACTCGCCTACTGTTTTAGTCAGAGTTATGTGTCACATTTTACTTCGTCCACCATGGGAACATATCATGTAAGTATTGTATTTTACTAATGTCATGTGCAAATTACTTTGACTGTTACTTGTATAAAAGAAAGAAAAATATTTTGTCTGGTTCATTTGATTGGTGAACCAAGGTTTTTAAATACTCTAAAATAAGTCAATTTGACAGCTTGTGAAAATAGTCAAGCTCAGACACTTCTTTAGTAGTTTAAGAAAAGAAACATTCACTCATCATATATATATATATATATATACACCACTTTCAGCCAGAGATCAATTTTTATAAATTCATGATGCTAGCAGATATTCTAGTTCTAGTAAGTGGTATGTACCTCAAGAAAACAAGTAATCAGATTGATGAGATTTTGACAGTTTCAGATAGAGCATCTCTGATATGTTTTTTGGCATAATAAACTAATGAGAACTGTAATGAGATGACAAGAAACTTGTTTTTATATTTTATTTGTACCACTGAAAAAAAGGGTATATTGGTTTGCTTCTCTCTGTCTGATCTCTCATGATTGAATATGGAACTTTCTTCATCAGGAACAGACTAAGAAACCTGCCCCTGAAGAGAAACGTCCATGTTTTGAAAGCATTTAGAATACTGGCTATTTTATCACTTTGTATCACTTTTTACTGACATCATTAAGATTGGATCAATGGATTTTAACTCGTGCAACAAAAAATACCACGTACAAAATTCTTGGGTCAAAGATCAAGATAGATGTTTCATAAATGATTTTTCGCTTATGTTTTATAAAATTCAGAACTTGTTAAATGATTGGATGAAATCCTATTTAAAGAAATAGGTACCCCATCAGTAATTAGTGGAATTCATTCCAATATTCATGGTCTTTTAACTACTTTATGTGTGTAGCTCATCAGTGATCCTGTGTCTAACAAAGTGTTCTGTTGTATAAATAATCTAGAGAAATGTGTGTATACCTATATTTTTCTTACTAATCCATAAATTATGCTAGTTAAGGGCCTTTTATAAACAGTGATTGTTATAACCAGAACTGGGCCACTGATTGCATTTAAACAGCTTTTAGTTATCAATAATTCCTGTAATTTTTGTGATTATTATGTATATATTTTATTATTAATATACATATATTTTATTTTTTGTTTCAGAAAAATAGTTCACAATACAGAAGCACACATACGCACAGTGGAGTTGTTGTTGTTCAAGTGTGACTGGGGTGAAAAGATGCCAGTTTTTGATTTAGCACCAGGTAATTCAGTTGGATAAGAAAAATCATTTCCAGCATACAGTATTTTAAAATACAAATGGATAATTATTAGGGATAACAAGATTGTAAAGGTAATTATTATTTTATTGGTAGTTTATTTAATAATATGTTATTAATAGCATAAGTATAATATAATTTGAACTCTTGAAATAATTTTAGTTTTCTTTTATAGCAACTTTGTTTCTTAAAGCATACATTTATTTTCTTTGTTGAAAATAAGTTTTTGTTATTACTGTTGTGAAATAAAACCAGACTGAAACAGTGTCATGTTTTCACTTGTTTCTGATTCTTTCAAGGTTGTGTAAGTGCAATATACAAGCTGTATGTTTTTGACACTAGTATCATCTTACACTTCAAGTTGCTAAATAGTAATGTTATTAATTTACAGACGTGTCTCGAGTACAAACACCCTCGTGACACATTTGATGTTTTGTGTACAACTGACTTGTGTATTTTACTAACAAGTTGCCACATTCTTATAGATATATTTATCTCTTTCATTATGCTAGCAATGCTTATTTTCTACATGAATTCTGTTTGCTTATTTATAATTTTATTAACTTGTGAATTATATCTACATAGTTTTAAAGCCACTAAGACAGGTTGTTAATAGCATCAAGGTAGAATCCTTTGTTTTTGATGGGTTGTTGGTTTATGATTTTATAACTCTTAACAAAATCATTTTTCAACATTTTTACAGTTGCTACTTTCAGTTACATAACTTATTTACTTTTATGTACATATGCACAGATATTTAGTACAGATAACTTGTATGTGATAGGATCTTGTGTTACTGAGAAGATGGAGAGAGCTGTTGAACTAGTGAAATCAATATTGATTCTTTTTTTTTTTTTTTTTGCTTTGACATGTTTATGTTGGCTAAGAGTGGATATTCAGTTGTGTTAAATTGACATGTTTATGTTGACTAAGAGTGGATATTCAGTTGTGTTAAGTTTACACATTTATGTTGGCTAAAAGTGGATATTCAGCTGTTTTAAGTTTACACATTTATGTTGGCTAAAAGTGGATTTCAGTTGTGTTAAGCTGACAAGTTTGTTGTGGCTATGTGTGGATATTCAGTTGTGTTAAGTAACACAGTGAATAATAGAGGATCTACGTGATTTATTATTAAATTGCTGTGAAAACACTATCATCGTAAATATACAAATATATAGTTACATTATTTTTGTGTGGTTGAGTATAACATATAACCACTAAGAATAGACCCACGTGTATTCATTGTTTACTTGGGATTCCCAGCAGGTATTTAAACTGGAGTTTACGTGATTTCTTTGTTTTCTAGCCTGTGTAGATCATACTGTTCACTGTTTTAGAAGACGCCTTCCTTGCATATTCTGTTGATACTTGCGATGTTGTTACAATGCCAAAAGGAAAAGCTTATACCACTAAAGAAGTAATCAATATTATTTGTAACAATGAAGAGAGTGGCAAAGAGTTTAAGCCAGGTGATAATGAAAGCTTACTTGTAACAGATGAGAGTGATAATGAAGACATTCGTAGCCTGGAATCTGCCCCTGCTTTAGGTAAGCACATGGTGTAGTTAGGGTCATATAACTTATTGCATAAACTGACTGACCAAGGCTAGTTCTTGTTAATGGATATATAATATATTGTATAGACTGCAAGAGCAACTGTGAAAACTCGGTATCTCCAAGACTATTCAGAGAGCAGATTATTCAGAATTTGCTGGAGGGATATGTCAGCAAAGCCAAACGAAAAGGAAGACCAAGTACTGATAAAGGTCAGCGTTTGGTGGAAAGACATAGTATTGGAAAATATGAGGACAAAAAACACAAACCTGATTGTACTGTTTGCAACAATAGATACACAGCTGGATGGAAAAGAAAGCAGACTAATTATTTCTGCAAACAGTGCAATCTCCTCATGTGCTTTTTACCATGAGATATATCATAACCATAAAGACTATCGACGGGCTGCTGCACAAATTGTATACAATTTATAATAAATTATTGCACTTTACATGGCACTTCTTCATTGTGTATCAGGGTGTCTTCCTTTATTCCTGTTATTCTAATGTATTGAATTTAACATATATAGTATTGGGTACAATCACTGAACATTTCAGGGACTTTTCTTGAGTTATTGCCGAGATATAATGCTTTTAGTACTGATACCGTAAGTAGTTGAAGTATCAAAAATATATATTCAGCACCATGCCAAACATTCAAATTTTTTATTCAGTTTCTGAAAGGGTTAAGCCACTTTAAAAAGAAAATCAAATGAAACTATAACAATTTCAGTAGTGGTACTAGAGAAATATACAGGTCCTTTACTTTGACAGTAGATACGGAATATGCTATTAATAAATCCAGTAAAGGTTGTTTTTGTATTTTTATTTTCTTGAAAATTATGTTTTCCAGCTCAGGTTAACAAAACATTTTATATTAATATTTATCTGTAATGGAAGTATTTCAATAGTTGTGTTGCAAAAGTACGCTCACCAAATGAGTTTTATTGATATGTTATGGAACTTTGTTTAGTTAATATTAGTTCTACAAATACTGTTGTATTCATACCATTATAATTGAGTACATTTTGTGATTGTAAAGTGGTTTCTTAATACTTTATACCAGTGATTGTAATACATTCTTTTATTGGTTTTTTTATCTCAGCAGTTGGGTTAATATTTTGAGATAAGAATATTTTATATGTCTTACACCTTTAATTTTTAAATTATGTAGAGTATATAGGTTGTGCAGTTCTTGTAATTCTAACCTGTATTAATATTTTTCCATTTCGTTACTGGTTTAAGTAATATTTCAAAATGAATTTATGTCAATTATAGAATGTACTAACATGATTAATCATATAATCAGAAAATTTAAATTCATAATTTGTCTAAAAGCCACTTTTACCAGCAATGTCTTGAATTTAGATCTACTTTCAAAAATATCTTTCCAGAAATGTTTAAAATATTCACGACTGAGATTGGCAACTTAGGAATATTTGTAGCCAATACATCACACCTGTGATAAGCTTCTTTTCATTTCAACCACAGTTGTTTTAATGTCACAACCATTTGTTAGAATATTTTCTGTTCTTAATCATTATGTGCTTACGATATTTATTGTCTGAGGATGTAGGTTAGGAACAATGATCAGTGAACAATCTAATGTCCAGTAACAATTGTTTTCAGTACTGTAGCTCTTTCAAGATATAATAGTTTTTTGTTTGACCAGTCTTTTAACATTTTTTTAGCAAATTAAATTTTGTTTTATTTTGGTTGAAAGAAAAGATACTTAAGTGATAAAGGCTAAAGAACCTCATTCATGTTTCTACCTGGAAGATGCACTTTTTTTTTAAACATCCCAGTATTTATTAACATTATTTTACACTCAGAAAAATAAATCTAAACTTGAGTATGTATTTCAAAATAATTCAGAGTTTGAATCGAAACATTTAAAATGAACATCTGGTATTAGAGACAAAGGTGTCATCAGTACATTTTGATATTCTGTATTTCACATTATATGTTATGACAAATTAATCATTTATTTTTAACCTAACAAAAATTAAGAAAATTATAGAGGTAAAGGATTTTGTTGACAGTTCTTTTGTAAACCAGTTTGCTCTGTTAAGAAAAACATTTCCATGAACCAGTTAAGAAATGTTAGAAAAACAGAGATCCATTGCATAATTGAACAACTCAAATGCAATTTATCTAAGAATAGCTTGGTAAGAGAACCACAAAATAAAACATTTCCACAGTTATAGCAGTGCTCTAGGTGTAATAGTCGAACATGCTGTTAGGTTGAATGTAGATGCAGGTGCTGTTGACTGATTCCCTTCCCAGCAGTAATAAGTCAGGGATCAAAACTGAGTATCTTGGGGGAATTTTAGCCTATGTTCTGTCACGTGTGAATTTTAGCCTATGTTCTGTCACATGTGAATTTTAGCCTATGTTCTGTCACGTGTGAATTTAAGCCTATGTTCTGTCACGTGTGAATTTAAGCCTATGTTCTGTCACGTGTGAATTTAAGCCTATGTTCTGTCACGTGTGAATTTAAGCCTAGGTTCTGTCACGTGTGAATTTAAGCCTATGTTCTGTCCCGTGTGAATTTAAGCCTATGTTCTGTCCCGTGTGAATTTTAGCCAGTGTTCTGTCCCGTGTGAATTTTAGCCTATGTTCTGTTAGAAGTATAAGAAATTTCCTGTGACTTTTCTCATGTTTCAGGTACTACTTGAACTTTAAACTTTTTGTTTTCTCTGTTGCTAATACAGTTTTCTTTTCTAGCTTTACCACCTCGTCGCTCATCTCTTGTACCAAGCCAGTCACTCTCAGAGACATTTACAGTTGGCAACTCTAACAGTGGGGGATCTGTAGGAGATGGGTCTGAGATGAATCTTGACACTCCTGGAAGATCTGTGGAAGAACCAAGTACACTAGAAGAAGCGGAATGGTACTGGGGGGAGATTACAAGGTCAGGGAAGGTTTTTTGTTGCTTTAGTTTAGTAGCTATTACAGAATTCTCTTATTCATTTTACATTCTCGGTTTTATTTACTCAGGTTTCCAAAAGATGTGTATGTAATTTTGTAGTAAGTCTTGGTCCATTGGAGGAAACAAATACTCAGGTTTCCAAGAAGGGTTAATGTAATGTTTTATAAAATCTTGGTCCATAGGAGAAAACAAGGATGGTGTTTTTGTGTTTTATTCTGCTTTAGTAGTCTCTGTCATGTGAAAATGTTTGGAATTACATTTTTGAAGTGTGTGTATAACTGAAGATGCCAAGCATTGTATGCATGCACAAGTTGTTAAATATTTTCTCTGTAACTGAAGGTTTTAGTTTTAGTTCAGTTTCAGATTAATAAAGTTTGTTTTGTTTGCCATATCTTACTTTAAAAAAAATGTTTTTCAACCAGGGAGGAAGTGAATGAAAAACTGAAAGATACCCCAGATGGAACCTTCCTCGTGAGAGATGCTTCTAATAAAGGATCTGGAGAGTATACTCTCACACTTCCGTAAGTTCCTTAACTTCTAGAGCTTTTGTTATTTCAGTGGTTAGAAGCCCTGAGGTCAGTGGAGTTGGTAATTTCTATTTTTATTAACTTTTTTAGTTCACTGTATTGAGCTTCCTTTAAACCTGGCTGCAAATCAGAGGTTCAAAACTTACTTCTGAACAAGTATTGTACTTTCAGTTGTGGATGTCTTATTGAAAATCCCATGACTTAGCTGTAAAAGGGTTAATGAAGTCCTTGTTACTGGTAGCAAGTGCTACAGACTAGCAGCTTATCCTCTGGTCAGTTGTTCAAGATAAGGGACGTCTACGTACTAAACAAAAGGAGTTGGGTTAAAGATATTTGTGTAAAATATTTCTGAAAGTTAAATAATGCTTATATTTAAAAAAACAAACAAACAGGAACATGGTAATCTGAGAAGTTGGATACTGCAAACAGGGATAGATATCATTCAAGAAGTTAAATAATGCTTGTATTTTGGAAAACAGGAGCATAGTAACCTGAGAAGTTGTTAACTAAAAATGGGGATATTCATGGTGTGCTAAAAACACGTAGGTCCAAGAAATCCTGATAAAACTGAAATAGAAACCCTTATAAACAGAGTGCTTTTGAAAGATGGATCTTTCTGAAAGATATCCTTGTTCACACAAAAATAAATTACATCCCACCCCAGAATTGTTGTCTTGCATACAATAAAGTCGATTGTCAAGCCTGCAAGTACATAAAAACCACTGATTCATTTTCCAACAAGCACAATCAACAAAATTTTAAAATATCTAAAGAAATCACTTGTGAAACAAGAACACCATTTATCTTATGCAGTGTAAAAAATGCAATTATCAATATATAGGACATATACAAACAACTCTCAGAGAATGTTTTTACAATCACAAGTCCTCTATTAACACAGAGAAATCTCTCTGTCGCTCAACACGATCATTCCATTAACGATGTTACTCTTACTAGCACTGAAACAGGATTCAAAATTATATCAGACACAGAAATAAAAGAAGCTTATTGGATTGCCAAACTAAGCACTGTTGAGCCATTTGGAATTAATCTAGATCCAGGAATCAGTGATCTCTGGTCATTAGTTTCATCTCTGTCAGATATATAACTTTTATTCTTCATGTATTTTTTCATGAAATAGTTTTTTTTCCTATTTTTCAGTTGATTTATATAACGTCTTTCTCCAGGTGTTATCTTTACTTAAACAACCAAGCACAGTTCTTAGAAACACACATATTTTATCCATTCCAAAGTTAAAATATCACCAACACATTTTCATACACATTAACACTATCAGCTACATAACAACAGAAATGAGACATTTACAATGCTACAAAGAGAAATAAACAATTCCTGGAAAGTCTAATGACCTCTATGACGTTACTAAACTAAATCTTTATATATCGTTTGTTCAATTATACTGGGCATTCCCAGATTGCCCCTGAAGAGGAAAGGTCCACCTTTCAAAAGCACTCTGGTTATAAGGGTTTAAAACAGTGATAGGTATCATTCAAGGTGTTGTGTGGATATCACTAGTTATAGAACTTGAATGTTAGTTCATCACATCATCTAATGTTTATGTTAAAACAACAGAAGGTTGTATTCCAATGGAATTTCTCTTTTGTTACTCAGATTCTAGATTGTTATAATATACACAGGTCCTGAAGTCTCTTTTATAACAATACACCTTGAAGTCAGCCAATTAAACAGTAAGCAGTCCCAGTGAACTAAAACTTTCATTGCTATTATCACTGCTAAATATGGTCTTGAACAAGTAATAGGTATTACAAATTAAACTTTGATTCTACACCTCATAGATGATCTAGAAAATAGAAGTAATTTTACCAAAAATAACTTCTTTATTTGGAGGGTTACAGGAAATTGGTACTGAGAAAAATGAGTAGTAATTTTAACTCTGAAATACAATAGTTTCTATAGCAGTTGTTTCACCTACCACTTTTTAAGACAGATGCCTCTGTTTGAACATAGACTGCTCGTTGTTCAATGTTTGTTTGCATTTATAACTTGGTATATATAATTTTAGAATTAAACTAATAGTCAGTCTCCTGGTTTTATCGAATTATGCTTGAAAAGTTATTATTTTTAAGTCTGTTTATTTTGCATTCAGAGGAAGCTGTTATTTCTTATGTTATATATTTTTCCACAACCAGCAAAGGTGGAAGTAACAAGCTAATCAAGATATACCATAAAAGTGGGAAATATGGATTCTCTGAACCTCTGAAATTCAATAGTGTCGTAGAGTTAATAAATTATTACAGAAGTGTCCCACTTTCCCAGTATAACCGAACATTGGACCTAAAACTGCTCTATCCATTATCCAGATTTCAACAGGTTGGTGGCCTTTTTATATTTGTTTGATGGCTTAACATTTTTCAACCAAGACAGAATTAGAAATGAATTACTATTTATATTTTTATATTTGTTTGAATTACTATTTATCAGATTTAAGCTCAAGAATGAAAATAAACTTAAAAACTTTAGTCAATGTATATATATTTTTTATTATAGCCTCTTAATGGTGTAATAATGTCTGACATACATTGTATTTTTAAACAAGTGAAATTATAAGTTAACACTTCTTAATGCCTGTAATAATAATAATCTCTAACATATGTTATGTTTCTAAACAAATTAAATTATAAATTAATACTTCTTAATTTCTGTAATAATAATGACTGGCATGTGTTGTATTTCTATACAAGTTAAATTGTATGTTAACACTTAATGTCAGTAACAATAATATCTGTGTTGTATTTCTAAACAAGTTAAATTATAAGTTAACACTTTTTAATGGTTGTAATAGTAATGTCTGATATATGTTGTATTTTTAAACAAGTCAAATTGTAAGTTAGCGCTTTTTAATATCTGTAATAATAATGTCTGACATATTTTTGTGAACCTGACAATGACCGAAAAAGGTCGAAACGTTGTTCACTCCTCTACTTAAAATTTTCTCAACCCAAACCAGCCGTTTTTACATGTATAATGCCTGGCATATGTTTATTTATATACAAGTTAAATTGTAAGTTAACATTTCTTAATGGTTGTAATAATAATGTCTAACATGCTGTATTGTCTAAAGTTAAAATGTTAACACTTCTTAATGTCTCTAATAATAATGTCTGGCATATGTTGTATTTTTAAACAAGTTAAATTGTAAGTTAACACTTAATGTTTGTAATAATAATTTCTATGATATGCTGTATTGCTATACAAGGATCATATTATTAATGTGTTTCTTTACATAACTCAAATTGGATGTCAAGGAAAATTAAGTGTCAAACAATAGATCCAATACTCTGTGACTCAAACCCATCATCACAAAAAAAACAACACTTTGGAAACATGGTTACATTATAATATTGTCAATTACATTCCACTGTTCATTCTGACAAAAATAGGCCACACATTTGTGTAGCTGGGGTGAATTAACTGCTTCCCCTCTGACATATCAGTTCATAATTAGGGAGGACTAGTGCAAGAAGCTTTCTAGTAGCATTATATATGGTTCAACAAACAAACAATGCACATGTCTTGAATACTATAGTTATTAGATAAGTGTAAAAAAGAAACCTGGTATAATATTGGTATTACATTTAGGCAGAAGATGAAGAGGAGAGCTCAGTTGATTTAGAAATAGTAGCTCAGAAGCTAATGGAAGTGAACAAGGAGTATCTCCAGAAAACTAAACAGTATGACCAGTTCTATGAAGACTACAACAAGACCTTGCAGGAAATTCAACTGCAGCGACAAGCACTGGATGCCTTCAATGAAACGGTAGCAGTGTTCGAAGAACAAATTGAATTACATACTGAGCATCAGAAAGAAGCCATGCAGCATGAAATGACCAGGTGAGTGTTGGAAAACAAGTAAAAGAATATGTATAGTAAAGACACACTTGTTACGTGTTCCTCCTGGGGTACATTTAAGCACAATTTTAACTACTTATGTAGACCATATAGTGAGAATAACAGTAGTATAATACCTGAAGCATCAAACACCTTTTTTTTTTTCTAGGTTGTTCTTTAATGAGATATAACTTCTGACTAATTACCTGCTGCATTTATAAGTGGTAGGCTTAATAAAAGACTCACTTTACAGTTTATATAATTTACATGTGATAAATGAATACTCAAGAGTTAGGGTAACTTCTACTGTATGGAAGTTTGTTCTTGGCACAACATCAGTAATGAAGTTGTGGTGTACATACATAGGTTAATTACTCTTCAGGTGTCATCATAGAAATACTGCTCTAGTTGTCACTGCTGCTCATTCTTATAACAGTGATTATGTAGTCTTGGCTGTCACTACAATTTCTATTGTAACAAGCCTCTGCAGAACACAGTCCACTACTTGTCTAAAATTTCAGTGTGTATTTTTCACCTTGTTACCTCCCATAAACAACTCAAACACTTTGGATCTAAATGTATGCTATAGAAATGAAAGTCATATTTCACAATTTTCTCAGATGAATGTTGCCCAAGCATTGGCACTGGGTACTGTTGGCCTTTCCTTTATTATACCAGCAGTTGGTTCATTGACTAGAGACTTTTTTTTTTTTTATATTATATTGACAGTGGGTGCTGTTGACTACTCATTGTCCCTTTATTATACCAAAAGTGAGTGCTATCAACTCATGGCATTCTTTTTATTTTATCCCTTCGAAATTATGGATGGCTCTATATGAATATGTCTCACATATTTTGCCTGAGAATTCCAGTAAAGAAATTACCAGTCTTCAGTAAAATCATTCAGTAGAATATGATGTTTATAGTTTCTTGTACCTTTTTTGAACTTTATAAGATGAGACTGATATACAAATAACAAAAACTGTTCTTCCATGTTTCTTTCACACATATATGCAGAGAGACTTTTGTGTTCAATCAATGATTTGCATGTCAGTAAATGTTGTTACAGAAAATTTATTTAAAGTGAGTGTAAAAATCTCTCTTGGTTTGAAAAAAAATATACTCTCTCCACTTCTGTTTCCTGCTTAGACTTATAATTTTTATATCTGAAGAAATGTGCTGTTGACATAAAGATGTCAAAGAAAATCTATACATTTCTTATCCTGGAATGGAAGGATATCAAAGACAATCTATACATCGTGGAATAACAAAAACAACAGATGTTATTTTTTATGTTTCTAATTAGAAAGTTAGAAAAAAAGCTTCTAATCCACAACCTTCACAGCAATGTTTAATGTTAAAATGATCAATAATATTTGGCAATATACCCAAATTTAAACAGCTACCCACACCTGGAGACTGCACATACAAGTGTACAATAGAATAGTTATTTTGTGATATATATAATCAGACTCACTGAACATTATAAAAAGCAAAATATTTCTCTTGTGATACTAGTTTATGATATTCAATGAGTCTAATTATATGTATCACAAAATAACTATTCTATTGTACACTTGTATGTGCAGTCTCCAGGTGTGGGTAGCTGTTTAAATTTGGGTATATTGCCAAATATTATTGATCATTTTAACATTAAACGTTGCTGTGAGAAGGTTGTGGTTTAGAAGCTTTCTTTCTAACTTTCTAATTAGAAACACAAAAAATACAAGCTGATTCAGAAATATGTTTTTAACATTGCAAACTTTATTATTTCAATGTTATATTTATGTAATAAGTAAAGATTGAATTCACTCTTAGCTAGACACATTATTAACTTTAAAGTTTTTTTTTGGTTTAATTCTAAAAGTTTAAGATGATCATTGTATAAAGAATTTTTTTTTCATGGAGTTTTATAATGATATAATGATGTATTATTGCTAAAAACCACATAATGATGATAAAAAGCCACTATCAATTACTTCTTAAAACATTGAGAGCTGTTTTGAATCCCTTTATTTTAACATTCAAAGTTTTATTTGAGACCAGAATGTAAATCTAAGAGCTGTTTTTTGTTTTTTTTATTTTGTGAAGCCTTGATGAAAATTTTGTTCTACTGAAGAAAAGGTTACTCACAATACAGGAATGTAAAACTCAACTGGAGAGTGACTTGAAACACTTAGCTGCATACAATCGAACCTTAGACAGGGAGATGAACTCTTTGAAACCTGAGATAATTCAGTTGTACAAACAACGGGAACAGTATCAAACGTAAGTGATTTTCTTTAATATGTTTTGATTTTAAGTGTACTGAAAGTTCCGTATGTTTCTTTGGAAACAAAAACATTGAAAATGTAAGAACTGTTATTCCAATGAGTGGATTATATAGTTGGTGTTATGAACATAACTGTTCTTGTTATATTCAACCCAGCCCGAGGAGCTCCAATATTGAGTGAAACATTGTCATCAGTGGATGTGGTTGAAATATTATCATATTGTTAAAAGAAAAAAAAAACCCTTAAGGAACCGAGTAAATAATTTTTTTTTATGACAGATGTAATTGATTATATAGACTGTTAGAATATTTAATTCATTATAAATCATAATAACAATGAAAAATCTTAAGGTTATCATTAAATGCTATGATTTTAAAGACGAATAAACCTGTCCATCTAATTTTTTGTCTATTTTTGTTTAAAGTAAGTTCAGTATTTTTGTGTGACTACAGTTTGGAGTATTTGATTCATCATTGGGCTCATAAACTTATTGCATTCAGTAAATGTATTTTTCTCACATGAGACTTGGATAGTTCAAATAGTACAACATGGTTATAATTGGAAAAATGAAACTGTTAGTGTATTATTTCCATGAAACTAATTTTATTAAGCTCAATAATCTCAAATTAATAATGTTGAGGAGAAACCATAATGGCGTACTTCACTTGGCTGTTTTCATGATATTTATCAGTTTATTATAGGTGAAACTAATTGAAGTACATTACTTATTATACCAAACATTAATCAAGTTAATTGCCCAGTAATACTATTACTTGTAGTTTGTTGAAGGTGGTTTTTATTTTGTGTGAATTAAGCTTTTGTAAAAAGAATCAAGTAACAAGCTAGATCTGAAGTGTTTTATTATCTCTCTATGATACAGATGATCAGCTATTCATAGTGGTGGAAATCAATTTTTGTATTTTATTAAAAAACTAAACATTACTTGAACTCATGAAAGTAACATTTAAGTATGTCAGCTAAGAAAATATTAATTCTCTTTCATTATGTTCTAACCTGAGATGTAGTACCTATCCTTAGTGCCAGTTTTATCTTTCATTTTTTTTACGAAACATCTCTTTGAAAAAAAAATATATATACATATCTTAGATTCATAAAACTTGTGTCTAGTTGTGTTATTAAAGTACTAAGTGCTTAAACTAATGTCTAATAACAAGTGGTCATCTAATATTTGTTTCCAGGTGGTTGTTGAGCAAAGGGTTGAAGAAAGAAAGAATTGACAAATTACTTCAGGATTCATCGGCAGATGCTAAAGATCTGTCAAGGTATCTCTTCTTCTTTTGACATACCTAATGACTTTAAAATGATAAGAAAGAATCCATTCAATATTTTCACAATTAACTTATTTATTAGATTTTATACAGATGTCCTTCTGTAAAGACTCATTGACAACATTTGGCTTGACATTAAAACAAAAAGAGACTTGATTTTGATTATCTAATAACTTATTTTAACCTTACAGTTACCAGTGCAGAGTACATAT
Organism: Tachypleus tridentatus; assembly: GCF_004210375.1. Lineage (NCBI taxonomy): Eukaryota > Metazoa > Arthropoda > Merostomata > Xiphosura > Limulidae > Tachypleus > Tachypleus tridentatus. Next base: position 112,457,797 of record NC_134837.1, read on the forward strand.
ATTTTTCAAACAAGTTTTAGTAAACTATTAATACCTCAATACTTGTACTCCTTGACTTCACCAGTTACAGTCTGTAATAATGTTCTAGTCATGTAAAATGAACGCATATTAACATTTTGCAAAGCAAATAAGTGATTTGCTTGGTTGTTTTGGTCAGTGGTTTACACTGAGTGTTGTAATAGGCAAAACCTGAAGGATTAGCAGTTTAAAGGAATTAAAACACATTTAGAAAACAAATGTAATTTTTTTTTTCCAGAGATTCGGCATTCATTCAGGATTACGACAGTTTGCTCCATCATGATGAGTCCACGTGGTTTGTGAGTGAGTGCTCAAGGCAACAAGCTGAGAACTTGCTAAGTGGAAGGCCTAATGGCACCTTCCTCATCCGTAACAGTCGTACCGGCCAGTTTGCATTGTCGATAGTGTAAGTGTGTCTAACCTATTGCAAAGCTTCACCTATCACAAAAGAGCATCCATACACCAGTCGCCACATTTTAAAATTGTGATTAAACTAAATGGATGCTTTCTTCCTGCTGAAAGTTTGAGTTAATGCATTTTATAATGAAAAGTTTAGCATAAACTGTTTCGTAGTAAATATTTCTCTGTATAAGAATAAGTAAGTGACATATTTTCAAAGTTCTGAAAGTAAGTAGTGTTACATTTCACAGTTCACTCACTTTCCTTGGTAATATAAACCAGAAATTATGATACTAAAAATGAATTTGATATTCTTGTTGCATCGTTTGGCATCTAAAAAGGTTTTTGCTTTGGTTTATTGTGTTACATGTATGGTTCTTCTATCTTCTACTCAAAGTAAACCTTTATTTATGTATTTTAAAAATAAAATTTAACCTCGATGTTACTGAATTATTTTTCTGTATTATTCAGTATACAAACTGTTTAAGGTAATATTTAAGTATTTTTTGTATTTCCATTTGTTCATATCCAAGATTATGCATGAGAGGTGGGATTTCTACAGGTTTAACTCAGTGACAGATAATCTAGTCTAGGGATCATATTTCCTTCTTCCTGAAATTTACCATTTTAATAAGGCTATCTTAAAATATATTACCATGTGTTAGTTAGTGCTTGACCAAAACTGAAGGGTTTCTCACTTCCAAGCTAGTAGTTGTCCTTGTGGTAGGGTACTAGATTTCAAAATAAGTGAGCTAGGCTCAAATCCATGCAATGCTACAAAATATTCCCTGCACTTTACACTGCTCTCCCACTGGTACAGTGGTTTGTCTACAGATTTACAGTATTAAAATCAGGGGTTCAATTCCTGTCAGTGGACTCAGCAGATAGCCCAATGTGGTTTTGCTATAAGAAAACACTTTAAACTGTGGGCATATTATAAGATTCAGCCCCTTAGCATGGATGGTAGGACACTGCTCACTGTCTAAAGACACTATAAATGTTTTTTCAACATATATTTGCAATAATTTTTATAGACTGTTTGGTGTATGGGTAATATTTTGGAATGTTCATCAGACTGTGTAATGTATATTCTGACCTCATTAAAAACAGACAACTTTGTTTTTTCTGTATGTGGCTAAGTTTGATTGATTTATTTGGTGTTATTCTTTTAACTTTGTAAAGTTTTTTATGTTTGTATCTATGTAGTTTCAATCTTAGTTTCTGTTAAAAACAATAAACTATTGTTCATTCTTTTCTTTGTTGCTGCTTGAACTTAAATGTGTTGTAGATAGTAATATTTGTTGAAGTACACGTGTTTTGTTATTAAAGATACAATGTTTGACTTTTGAAAATGTCTACAGAGCTGATGGGAAGATTGGCCACTGTCTGATCCATAAGACTGGGAGAGGGTACGGGTTTGCAGAACCATATAACATCCATCCAACATTGAAAAGTTTGGTACTCCATTATGCTCAGACTTCCCTCGAAGAACACAATGATTCTCTACGAACAACTCTAGCACATCCTGCATTTGCACCCCAGTCAGATCAATATGTTCGCTTTTCTAAATGATATGGTGTAGTGTGCTACAACTTAGATAAAAATAACCTGGTCATGTGTAGATTGTTATGCACTCTCACAAAACTGAAGAGAATTAAGGAAGTTAGCATCTAAAAAGCATCTTTTACCAACATAAGTTCCTACCATCTGAAAAGTTTCTTCAGGTCACTCACTGGAACTCTTCATCAAGTTCACTTCTAGTTTTAGTAGGTGTGCTGTGTATATTTGTACAGATAGATCTCGTTAGTTGATATTATCTTAACTGAAATCACCATTGCTGTCACAAAAAATATTTTTATGCCTAACTAGAACTTTTTTGTAAGATGCTTGACAAACTCAAACTGGTGCAAGTGTTTGTTAGAAATGATTGTTTTTATGTGATTCACATAAGTTGATATGAACTGAAATACTTTAAATATGTTCAATGTGTGTATCATTTGTTTTTTGACAGATTTTTTATGAAATTAGTGTAAAACTAATCGCTGAAAGTTTGAAGAAGAAGCATATACTGTTAAAATTGAGTTTGTAAGTAGTTTTACATTGTTACAAACCATGGAGAAATTAGTTTATTGTTTCTTTATATAGTTAACAATTTTTCAAAAAATGACTTAAGACATAAGTGTCTGTGAGTTTTTTGTGTTTTCTTTGCAAAGAAATAAAAGTCTTGAAGTGTTTGAGTGTATATGTGTGTTTGGGAATGGATTAGAATACTATGAAAGTAAACTATTTGGTCTAAAAAATTTTTTTTTTTTGCACAGATTGCAAAAGAAATCTACTGTGTTGTTGAATCAGTTTTTATTTGCGAGTGTAATATGTCTTAAACATCAGTTGAAACATTCTAGAGCTTTCTGCTTCTCTACCACAAACCTTGAGATTCAGTTAGGGTAAATAAATTTGTGGTTTTTCAAATAATTATTATTAGTATTAATAGAAGACTACAATTAGCTGAAGATTTTGTATTATGTTGTAAGAAATAGTGTTCCAATACTGATTCCATCTTTTTTTCCTATCAATCCACATGGTTACTGAATACTTGTAGAATAATTTAACAACAAAATTTATGTATATGAAATATATTTTAATAACTGTATTCTAAAAGTGATTTATACAACACAAACTGTAGTTATAATCTAGACTTTACCAGGTCACTGAATATTATATTTCTAAGAATAGTGTCATTATGCAATCCAGTCAGTTTCCTAGATATTGATATATTTTAATAAATGATTGTACTGTTTAAATCCAGTTGAGCCATTTGATTTGAAATTCTTTTAATTTTTATGTAGTTATAATGGAGTCATTGAAAATATTTTTGAAGTAGTCTCAATAATGGTCCAATAAATTTGTTGAATATTAATTAAGCCAAACTTGATTAATCTCAGATTCTGTGGTGACAAGACTGAATAACAACAGCAAGATCTACCTAATATTATTTTTTACACCTTTTTTAAACAAACATCATTGTTGATTAATAAAAAAAAAAGACAAAGCCATAAGAAAATTAATATTTCAAGTTAATTACACTTGATAAAGGAAATATTTTAATAATAAAAACAAGGTTCGTAATTACACAGAGTTAAGGTTTGGTTTAGTTATTTTTTGTATGTATTTTGTAAGATATATTTCCATGTACATAATATGAAAGACGTTTTAGTTTTGACTAAAACAGAGTTCTTTATTAACATTTATTAAGATTGTCAACAGCCAGAAGGTTAATTTAACCATTGCTGGCACGTGTTTATCTTGTTGGATTGATAATACACACTGTCCAAAAGTCCAGTATTTTAGACCTTTACAAGAAAAGATGAAACCAATATATTTTTATTTGATTTGTATAGGTCTATCAGTTATGACTTTTATTGTTAAATTTGAAGTACTTAAAGTAATCCTAAATTACAAACTAAATTGCTTACACTGATCGATTCACTCCCCATGTTTAGTGTTTAAAAAGTTATATTAATTATTCCGAAAATGTAACTTGTCATTGTTTGGTAAAGTATATTTGTGGCAAAAAAATGGAAGTTTGTTACAAGATGACGGTTTGCTAAGTATGTGACATTTTCACTGAAACTTGCAGCACAATGTACTTCATATGTTACTGATTTTTATTTTCAGCTGTTATTTCTGTTGTATAAAACATCGCACAACCTAGTATTGCTAATCCCCCTGGTGGACAGTTCCGTGTTATGGATATTAGGATGGTGTAATAAAAACAATTAAGATATAAAATAATGTTAATCTAATGTTTCTCATTTCATATTACTGTGTTTTGTGTGCGATACTTTTTATATAACGAGAAGAATATTTCATATAAGTAAAAGGTTATCTAGTCATTGTAGGTTTGAATGTTTTCTAAACTTGGGTACACAAATCCTAACGAAAATAGATCATACTGAGACATAAGGTATCGCTGATTAAACCTTTCTTTGTCTAAAAACAAAAGAAAATGTGACATATAATGTAAAGAAAAAAAGAAAGTTGAATAAATATTTCGTTACATGTTTTTTGAGTGTTTATTTTAAAATGTCCAGCATGGCCAGGTGGGTTAAGGCGTTCGACTCGTAATCTGAGGATTTCGGGTTCGAATCCCCGTCGCATCAAACATGCTCGCCCTTTCATCCGTGGTGGCGTTATAATGTGACTTCAATCCCACTGTTCGTTGGTAAAAGAGTTGGCGGTGGGTGGTAATGACTAACTGCTTTCTCTCTTGTCTTACACTTAAATTAGGGAAGGCTAGCGCAAATAGCCCTTGAGTAGCTTTGCGCGAAATTCAGAAACTTGTTTAAAAATTACAAAAATAATGGTTTGAATGGCTATGTTTCTCATACAGTAAAGCTTCAAATACAATTCACTATATAATGTAACTGTTTAGTTTAACATACGTGTTCACGTGTACTGTTTTGCTATATAAAGAAGTTTGAAATGTATGAGTTTATTAACTGTTTATTACGATCAAATCAAATGGTTCAATATTTGTTATCGTGTTTTTGGTTCACATAGCCTTAGGCAAGAGTTAGACCTACTGTCCTCTGACATACATTTGTAGAAAATGATGTAATACCAGTTAAAGCCACAATAGTTTATCGTGTACGAAGGACAGACTTTGGAGATGTTTACTATAGTCATCTGTAGAATAAAACGTCAGATAATTTTCGGACACCATATTTATATTTATTTAATGATTTCTTACAGTCTGGTCAAATAGGGAAAGCCGGTTTGTTTGTTTTTTGGACCTCACTCTTTTACCATAAAAAAACAAATCGGACTTTAGTGCTTGACAAGAGCAACACTCAAATGTCTCTATTCAATTAGAGTAGTTCAAGAGTTGGCGGTGGCTGATGTTAACTAGCTGCTCTCCCTGTCATCTATTATATAAACATTAAGGACATATAGTCCTGGAGTAACTTTGTGAAATATTCAACAAATGGACAACAGTATCATTTCATCGTCCACTAGTGGTTTAAATGTAAGTCTGAAGGCCAATACCACATGTAATGTATCGTGTAACAACAAAGCAGTTCGTCGTTTTTCATTTTTCTTTTTAGACTTGAAAAAATAAAATAAAAGTTAGAACTTTTCTTCCGAGTAACTTGAATAGTACATACAAGTAACATTCTTACAAAACCTCTAAAGACAACATAAATTATACATTTCCAGTTATTTAAAAAACGCAATTGGAAACAGCCATACATACGCAACTCGTCTGTGTGTTTGTTGTTCCACAAGTTGATCGTACAATTCACCCGTGTATTTCTTGTTCTTAGGCCTTACAGTTAGGCACTCGATAAACGGTTTTAGTTTCAGACATTCTCTAACGCGATATCTATCACTGACTTGTAGATAACACTTGCTTGACGATTCGAATAATATGCTTTGTGATTCAGTACGGTTTATTGTAATGTTTATGTATTTTTATTACTGCTATTGCTATGGTCTGGTGGTTAAAGAACTTGACTCGCCACTTACGTGTTCGGGTCCCGTCACCAAATGTGCAATCCCTTGTTTCCTAACCTATGTCTTCCAGAACTCGATATTTCTAATGACTGCATTCGGTTTTGGTTAGAAGAAACGCCATACAAATCTAGCGTTGATAAAATCAATAGATGAAATATTTTCTTTTGTTCTTTAGTAATAAGCTCAAGTTTGAATTCTGTCACTGAATATACTCGCGAATTTAGCCAGGGGCGCTACAAAGCGATGGTCAATCCCACTTTTCGTTGGTGAGAGAAAAACCTAAAAATTGGTGGGGGTGGGTGGTGTTATCTTCCTTGTAATCTATCGTTTCTAAATTAGAGACAGCGCAGATAGCTTTCGAGTAGCTTTGCGCAAAACTCCGAAAACAAGCAAACAACGGCAGTAAGGTAAATTCTCAATCATCTGGGTAATTAGTTCCCCGTTGGTAAAGCGGTAAGTCTACGTATTTACAACGCTAAAATCAGGGGTTCGATTTCCCTCTGTGGACTCAGCAAATAGCCCAATGTGGTTTTGCTATAAAAAAAACACACACATCTAGGGGCCCGGCATGGCCGAGCGCGTTAAGGCATGCGCTCGTAATCTGAGGGTCGCGGGTTCGCATCCGAGTCGCGCTAAACATGCTCGCCCTCCCAGCCGTGGGGGGCGTTATAAGTGACGGTCAATCCCACTTTTCGTTGGTAAAAGAGTAGCCCAAGAGTTGGCGGTGGGTGGTGATGACTAGCTGCCTTCCCTCTAGTCTTACACTGCAAAATTAGGGACGGCTAGCACAGATAGCCCTCGAGTAGCTTTGTGCGAAAATACAAAAGAAACAAATAAACATCTAGGTAGACTGAAACAACTGGGTTAAAGTGAGTTACTTAGGGGCACAACAAAAAGTCTCAAACTCCTAACCCACTGATTATGAACCCAAACCACTAATTGTTCTATCGATATAAATTAAAACTTTCAGTATTTTGATAAAATTACATTTTTAAACTTTACGATGAACTGTTTACTTGTTGTTCTGCACTTGACATGTTAAAAACAAGTTCATAAAAACTGAACTAATATAATGTTTTATTTCACATTCTGTCTTTTTTAAATGCACAGCAACAACCTTCCATAGTATCCGCCAGTTAGAGTAAGAAATAAACCGGTTCACAAAATAACAGGATTAATTTCTTTTTTCGAAATTCTAAATGTGCCATTTAAGTTATCAAAATCCTTACTACAACATACAACATCTTTTTTCGACTTAATTGTTCGCCATGCAGACTGTTCCTCTGCAATTTACTGGTAATTTTACGAACTTAAAACGCTAAAATCCGGGGTTCGATTCTCTGTGATGAACAAACGCAGATAGCCCTATGTGTAGTTTTGCGCTGAAATGAACAAACATTGTAGGCTATATATGTATATACAGTACTGTGTAACAAACCTATTAGGACAGGAGAGTATTTTGACATTCTTTCTATTTAATGGTACTAATTCTTCCATACCATTACATAATGTAAACTTCAACACTATGGTAATGCATCACTGATCCCTGTTGATAACTGAACGAGCCAGGGTAAGAATACTTATAATTATTTTAGAATTCCCATATACTTGTACTAAGGGCATGTCATAACTGTTCTGCTAAAATTAACATACTGATCAAATTTAATTTTAATTTAGAGTCTGAAATAACTGTCACGGTATCCTAGGTAGTGCCTTAACTATCAGGTCATCCCTTAAGTAATGTCCGATTTTAGGTTGAGAAAAAGGAAAAGGATTTCAAATGCTTTTAATATTATTTAACCAATAAAGCATTTTCCATTATTATTAATTATTTCTTGCCAACGATTCACATGTTTCTGAATGCCACTTCTATAATGTTCTTGGGGTTTGGGGGAAAATAATGTAAAGAGGGTAGTTTTGACATTTTCATGTGTTCCAAACTCTTTTTTTCCATCAAAATAGTTCTGCAAACTTCAGAATAGATGATAATCAGATGGGGAAAGGTCTGGAGAATAAGGAGGATATGAAAGTTTTTTTTCTGAGTCTAGCTCTTTTATATTTGCTGTGTGAGGCTGTGCATTATCCTGGTGTAACACAACACGTTTACAGTTGATCAAACCAGGCTTCTTTTATTTCAGTGCAACATTCAAGTGCCATAACTGTTGACAATAGAAGTCTAATGTAATTGTTACATTGAATGGCAGCAACTCAAAGTGGATCACACCAACAATATCCCACCAAACACTTAATAAGACTTTCCTAGGGTGGAGGTCCATTTTGGGCTTGCTTTAGCCAGTTTACCTGCACTGAGCCATTATCTGCAGCACTTAACATTTTTATAAAATATCCATTTTTCATCTCCAGTCACTAACCTATCCAAAAAAGGTGAGTTACGTTCCCGAGAGTACAGAGAAGTGCAAATGTCCACTCTTGCTCTAAGATTGGCTTCTGTAAAATCATGGGGGACCTATTTTCTAAGCCTTGACACCTCTCGAAGCTGTTGCTGATGGTGGTAAATTGTTGAATTAAACTTTTGTGCTAGTTCTTCAACTGTTACAGCACAATTTTTATTAAGTTCATCCAGCAGCAAGTCATCATTAAACTCAACAGGATGATCTGAACATGGCACATCACTTAATCTGTAGTCACCTGATCTGAACTTCTGAAACCACCTTTGACATTTTCTTTTATTTAGAGACTTTGCGCCATAAACACCTTGAATGTTTCGTGTAGTTTCTGCTGCACTATTGCCTTTTTAAAACTCATAAAGCATCACATGTTTAATGTGCTCCTCAGACGCATCCATCTTCATAAGGGTTTATTTCATTAATGATCTGAAAAAGTGGAGTTGGGTTAGTTTCTTTTATGTGTCTGAACATTTTTATACATGTCCTACTACATATTTCAGTCATTAAAGCCTTCTACAATGACAGAAATGATGATGCACTTTCTGTGTTAAATGTTTGGATATTACTTATGGGATGACCTGGTACATACATGTATGTATGTATAAATAACCTAGCATATGGTACCAGTATGCGTTAGAATAAATCAATTTAATAGTACTTACAAATAAACCTTGATAAAACAAATTGTTTAATACTATATATTAAGTTGTTGTTTTTTTTTGTCATGCCACGGCCCAAAATGCGAGGAGAATTGCCAGTAGAATAGAGAATTCGCAAAAAAGCTTTACGTGATGCTGGTTGGACTCTCCAAATTAAACGTTACTTCCAAAGAAACTCGCCCTGCATGGCCAGGTGGTTAAGGTACTCGATTCGTGATCTAAGAGTCGCGGGTTCGAATCCCCGTCGCACCAAATATACTCGCCCTTTCAGCCGTTATAATGTGTATGGGTCAATCCCACTATTCGTTGCCAAAAGAGTAGCCCAAGAGTTGGCGGTGGGTGGTGATGACTAGTTACGTTCTCTCTAGTCTTACACTATTAAATTAGGGACGGCTAGCGTAGATACCTCACGTGTAGCTTTGCAAAAAACCAAACCGAAGACACTTTATGGTAGTCTATTAGAGGCATTAGAGTAAAATCCCAAAGGACACGGCGATTAGAAATCTTTTAACAGTGCCTGAAAATTGTCTATAGTTACTAAAGCAAAAGGGGGGACATAGACACAAAATATTAGCTGTTTGCTGAACTCAAGCACTTCCACTAAGTGTCTGTTGTACTAAACATGAAGATTAATAAACATTTGATGTTTCATCTGCGATTTACCTTCCATTATTCTTTGAAAGTAGCCTGAAATCTAATTTTCACCTTGTTTTAACATTTTTCATGATATTGTATTCGTGTATTATATGGCGGTTAGCATAATTAAAAGTTTTGATTATTCTCTAAAATTGTATTCACCTTTTGTTTGTACTACTCTCAAACAATGTAAAACATTGGACTAATAAATGCATCTTGTACACGTTTTAAACAAAGACATTATATATGAAACTTTTTAAAGTTAATTTTTTGCTTCAAATACAGTTTTATGATGTCAAAAATAACTACACATAAGTTTATTTAGGTAGAATTACTTAAATACATTTTGGTGCACTAATAACAATAATGTAATTTTTTCTATCGTTTAATAATATGCAAGAAATCAAAATCTGAGCAAGCAAAATAAAGTACGTGTACTTATCGTCTTCTCATGTCGGATTTTTGGTCTTGTAATTATTGCAATCCGGCAGATAAGTTATTCATGTTGCGATGACTTTGATGCGTGGATCATTTTGATTGGCCCACGTTTACAACCAATGAGAGCATTCCAGCTGTAAGCTCTCACGTGGACGAAGCCAACTATCTTAACTACGAGCACTAGGGTGTATTTCATAGTTGTAGATTAGCTTGTTGGTGTAGGTTGGAAGTTGTCTCGCAGTTCCATTTATTCATTAATAGTTTTTTCTGATTTTCTAGTTTTGTGTATATTTAAGTAAAATGATGTATTTACTTTCAGCTATACTGATTCTCCCATTAGTATGCTGTAAAACAAATTATTTTTTTAAAGAACAGTTTAATGATGGAGGTAAGTATGACATGAAGGTAATTTGATGCATATATTTAACTTCCTAGATTCATGTCTGATCGCTTTAGTTATTGCACCTACTTGTTGATATACGTTGAGGTTTGCGTGATTAATTTGATCAAAAAACATTTAAATCTAAAATAAAACGTATTGTTTTTACTGCGTTTCCTAGCGCTGTGCCGTGTTACGACTGTAAAATAATGTTAGTAGTGTTTGTCTTTACAGATACTGCGCAGACCTAATATTCAAATACACAATTGTTAGAAGTTTTATGAGGGGGGGATATAGTGGGTTCGATCATCCATAATAATCTGACATAACTGTTAATTTTATGCTAATAATGATTATATATATATATATAACGTGAAAACAGTTGATATATGATCTCTCTGTCCTGTGTGGTAGGTGCAGAAAGTACTATTGTAGTGTTTAGGAAGTTTTGCCTTAAATTTATCTGGCTAGTTTGATGGACGTTATGTTTAGATTTCATGGTTTAACTTTTAGAAGTTTTTTTTTTTTCTTTTGGCTTCATATTGTTTTTAGTTTAATTGTATTAATAACTTGAACATTCTCCATTGTGAAAAGTTAAGGTATGAAATTCGGTATTGTGTTAAGTATTGTGTTCTTTTTGTTAATTTAACACAAAGAAGAGAAAGCTGCTCTTAATTGTACTACAGTCATTTGTATAAAATCTATGATTTTGATGCTATTTCTCTTGTTCAGTTTTTACATTGTAGAACAAGGTTATTTGTACATGTTTTCTAATATATATAAAAACTATTTTAGATCCATCCTTGTTTTAGTTGGAGAATCAAAATATTTTTTTTGCAAAGTCAGCTGTGAACTTTCATGTTTTTAATTTTCAGACCAGTGGGAAGAAAGGTGGGTCCAGTCTGAACACAAAGGTAAAGAGTGGGGAAAATTTGTTCTGTCAGCTGGAAAATTCTATGGTGATGAAGACCTGAATAAAGGTAATGAACGTTTTAAAAACACTAGGAGATTTTCTTGAGAAGAAAAGAAAATATTTCTAATGAAAGATTCAGTTACTTAATAAAGTGTTTAGATTATGAATAATTAGTTGTTTTTTTTTAAATATGTACTAAATACATCTAATTGTTAATTATGATGTAACACTTCATCAACCACATGTGATTTTTTTGTTTTTTATTTATCTTTACAGTGAAATTGGTGGATAAATTATACAACTATTTGTGATAATTCGGTTATTTACCTTTAGTGTCATAACATTGTCGAATTGGATATATCTGTGATCTGTATCTTTTTCTAATATTTGATGTTTACTGACAAGATGAGTAATTTAATTATTTTCTAATACAACAACAATATTAACAGAACATTTTATTATTAATAGGAATTCAGACATCTCAGGATGCAAGGTTTTATGGCATCTCTTCCAAATTTGATGCATTTAGCAATGAGGACAAGCCCTTGGTACTACAGTTCTCAGTGAAACATGAACAAAATATTGACTGTGGAGGAGGTTACATTAAAATCTTTGATTGTAGTTTAGACCAGAAAGACTTGCATGGAGAATCTCCATATCTGATCATGTTTGGTATGGTGCTTTTATTATGTGAACAATGTTAGTTTATGATGTATACTGTTTAAGGAAGAACTGTATGTGTGAAAAACAGGATAACAACAAACTTGTGAAATATATTTGTTTAAAAAGTTTCCAAGAAATATTTTGATTATGGTATGAGTGTATAACGTTCAAATGTGATGTAGAAACATGGTTTAATAGTATTGTTATATCATAAATATGTTTCTTGTTTATTAATTAAATAAATATATAAAATGTATATAAGTCAGACTTGCTAGTGTTCTTAATGTAAAAAATTAAGACTAATTGTGGTGTTTTAGACTATTGGTTTTATCTGTAGGTCCGGACATCTGTGGACCTGGCACCAAGAAAGTTCATGTCATATTCAATTATAAAGGAAAGAACCTTCTGATTAACAAGGACATTCGTTGTAAAGTAAGTAAAGGTGATTTTTAAAAAGAAAGACCAAATAAAACAGTATTTTAAGACATCTTGTATCAGTTAATATGAAAGCCTTTTCTGTATGTCAAGAGCAAGTAATGGGTACCTTCAATTTGATTAAATAAGTTTATTATCAGTGTTAATAAATGTTGCATATAATTCATATATAATGTTAAATCTCCACTTTTGTGTATCAAGTGACATATCTTTTATTTTCTTTAAGTTTATTCTCTCTAGAAACACTACATATTGACAATCTAGAACATTACCAGGATAAAATTAAACCCATTGTTTGTCTTCTCTCTGACATTAGTGTTAGTTTGCTTATAAATGACCATTTTCTGTGATATTTCTTGTGCTGTAATTTCATTTGTTACTCCAAGACATTTTAGCGTTGATTTGTTTTTCTGCTCCAGTTAGAAAGCTAGTTAAATTACAGTAGTTCCAGAATAAAAAAAACATTAATGGAACTTGCTTTTAAAAACTAGTGTTAAACAAGTATGTATAACTTACTGAATTACATCATGCTGTTGTAAATTAAAGGTCTTTTGAATATATTTTTTAACCCAAATGTAAAACTAACGTGATTTATATTTCATGTACTTTGTTATTTACCAAGTCAAGTGATGGTACTTTTATTGGCTGTTTTCACTAAGTTTTCTCTCTGATTAATTGTTGTCACTGACGAACATCATGAATTAATAAACTAAGACTGTTACAATAGATAAGTGATAATTACTCTGGAATCAGTCATTGATTTTATTTCAATTTTTTGCATTGATTTTCCTGTTGTTAGAAAAAAGGAAATAAGTTAGGCTTAGTTATGAGAAAAAAAAAAAAACTTCTTTTACCTAGGTTCTAGAAGTAAATTACCTTCAATTCTCAGCATAATTGACCTGTTAGTCAGACTGCCTTATTAAATTGCAGACAAATATTTAATAAGTACATCATTATAGTCATGTTTTTGTACATGATGGATGTGTTAAGTTATGTAGACAAGTATAGTGAACTCGGAATTATAGTAAATGTTAGTGTGTAACTTCACAGGAATGTAGGGGGGGGGGGTTCAGTCCAGTGGACCAACAATGGTAACAAGGTCATTCCTTATTTAAAAAAAAAAATAAAGGGAATTGTCTGAAATGTTGTCCTAACAACAATGTTACAAATGTTTCTTTATTCAGTCATAATTACCTGTACGTTTTATGACTAAAACTTAAATTTTAGTTAAAACTAAGCCTTGTAGTTTGTGAACATATTTTAGAACTTGGTATTTCTGATATACAAGTGTGGAAACTTAGCAACAAACTACATCTGAATGCAGTGAACTTCCACTTTTTTCTTTCTAAGCTGCAAGAACTTGTATTTCATATGTACTTGATTTTATCTTTCAAGTAATTTGTCAGTGTTTCATTGCACGGTACTTAATGTATGGGGTAGAAGAGGCTTGTGCCATCCCTTCTGTTATATACATAATTAGTAACAACTGTATTGCAAAACTTGGCCTTTTCTCACATCCTCCTCTTGGTTCTGTTTCAAAATAATCAAATTACATTAGATTATTTGATGTGTTTAACTTATAAGATTCAAATTTCTTTTCTAAAGGGTTGCTTTTGTTGTTTTTCTCAACTCGGATATCTTAAATTTTTGACTCCAATATTGGAAGTGTAAAGCTACAAAAACAAATTTAATGTTAACAACATTATTCCTAACTGCTTTTATGAATGTTTTATGGGTAAGTTCTAAAGAAGTGATAGTGCTCTTTATACAGAAATTATAGGTTGATTATTTCATGACAGATTAGATAGAAAGTTTTTAATGATGGTATAGATAACCAATAACTTCATTTAACTGTTGGCAGAAACTGAACTTTTTAAACAAGTAATATATTTGTTTGCCAATCTAGCATAAATTTGGACACCACCAGTAATATAACTTAACATTTACCAAATTTAATTCTTTGTGATTCATAGTGCCACTATTAACCATGATAGCATATAATTTATGCACCTCATCAGTTGTTTAAAATAAATACTTCACTACATGAGCTATCTTTTAAGAATGTTCTTTTGTGCTCTAAGTATTTCATAATATGGTGGAACTTAATTTTACAAACCTAACGTTTCTTTTTCAGGATGATGTTTATACTCATGTATATACACTGATTGTTCGTCCAGACAATACTTATGAAGTAAAAATTGACAATGAGAAGGTTGAGAGTGGTAACTTGGAAAATGATTGGAACTTCCTTCCTCCTAAGAAGATCAAGGACCCTGAAGCTAAAAAACCTGAAGATTGGGATGATAGGGCTAAAATTGATGATCCTGATGATACCAAACCTGAAGTATGTTTTCAATATTACCAAAGATGTTTCTCCTAACATGCAGAAGTTTTTAACTTTGTTTAATACTGCATGGTTGGTTAATTTCTTAGTGTTAAGTTTATTTATGAATATTTTCAATTAGGCAAATTGCATTTAATTTTTACATTTCATATTTGCAGTAAATGTGTTTTTGTTCCCAATACATGTACTAGTGATTATGTACTGCTACAAACATGATAATTTTATATTAACTGTAATAACTTTAAATTTAAAACCTACATATTGTTAAACTGAACTATTTATCTAATTTATAAATGCCAGTCTTCTTAGTAATACAGGTAACTATGTCTCTACTTTTGATGTGTCCATTTTACAATTCATTTTTGAAAGTGCTTTCAAATTAACTTTGCTTGTATGATTAAAGTTACTAATTCTTTGATATTTCTAGGATTGGGACCAGCCAGAATACATTGCAGATCCTGATGCTACAAAGCCAGAAGACTGGGATGATGAGATGGATGGTGAGTGGGAACCACCAATGATAAATAATCCAGCTTATAAGGGTGAGTGGAAACCAAGGCAGATTGATAACCCTAATTACAAGGGACAGTGGATCCATCCTGAAATAGATAATCCAGAATATACTCCTGATTCCAAGCTGTATAGGTACACAGAGATTTGTACTGTTGGGGTTGATTTATGGCAGGTGAATTTTAAGTTTTTTGAAACTTTGTTTGGAAATAAATACTAAAAAAAAAAACAAAAAAAAAACTAAGTGCATAAATCTAAACAATTCTCGGTTCTTTTAAAAATGTATATTGATAAGTCTACATCTTGTCTTTGTGATATTCAATGTTTCATGTTTAGCAATCTTTAATTTCTTTTGTTCTTTACTCTTAAAAAAAACCCAGTGGTGGAGGGCACATAATGGATTGATACTACACTTGTTTATACTTCAATTTAAAGTTGAAGAAGCTTTATCCAAAATCAATGTAGTTAGCTGGGAGTGTTTAAAAAAAAAAAAAAAAAGTATCATCATAAAGTATATCCTGCACTTTAAGCAGTGGGTGCATTATAAGAAGAACAGTTAGTTGAAGTAGGTGGTAGGGTTCTTTTGAATGGCTCCCTTTTCTCTGGTCAGTAGTTTAAAATTGTAGATAACAGCAAGTATCTGTAAATACAAATTACAAATACCTTCACCTGTCAGAACAAACCTTATTGATTTTCTTATTTAAAATGAGTTGTAAATGGTACTAGTTATATATTTTAATCTTTAGCCTTGTGATGTGTTGCTATTGTTGGAGATTTGGTCAGACGTTTCTTGGTGTTTTCCTCATGCAAGATTCAACTTAACTGACCCTTTATTTGTGTTTGGATGTCTCTTAACTGCATAAGAAGTACCTCTGTACTTAGCATAAATTCATTTTATCTTTTTACAATTTGACAGTTAAATGTTTAACATGTTGATTTGTGGCTTCTTTTAAACATTTGATTTTTGTAAGCTGTGCAACACATTTGCATTCAACTGTTATGGGTGGACTGCACTTGAAATGGTGAATCAGCAGTCAGTGGGTTTAACCTTTGACCTAATAATACTAAGTACTTCGCTATCTTCTGTCAACTAGTGTTACTTGTAGTTCTGTAAATTCTTTCATTACTGAATTAATTGATATTACGTACAATGCTTTATCATTACATCATACCTCAGTAGAGTAAACTGCTTCTTTGAGAAAACTGGGTGTTTTGTTTTATAATTTCTGTTTATGTTGACCAGTAGTGTAACTTTTTATTTCACTTTTGTAGGTAAAATCTGGAACAATATTTGATGACGTACTTATTACTGATGACCCAGAATATGCAAAACAGTTTGCAGATGAGACCTGGGGAGCTACAAAGGTGAATTACTTTTGTGTATATTTTTTTTTTGAAATTTCAATTCAAAGTACACTTCATTTGATATATTTTGTACAGTGCTGTCTTACTGTATTTCATAAACTATTAATTTCTTTTTAAATTTTCTTTGTGAGATAGTACTAAAGCTGGGGCTCATTTCCCTGTAATTGAGACAGCAGATAAAGTATCGTAGATTTGGTTTAAATACAAATAAACTGAATATTTTTCAAATTTTTGCTTATTTGCATAAAAAAGGTTGCTTTAAATAACCAGATTCAAATGTGTTAACTAAAGTATAATTAATATTCATTATAAATGGGTTGATTTAATAAACTAGTGTTCTTTAGTACTGAGACCTATTTCATCTTCTAGTGACACCACTTCTGTGACTTGTGATAGGCTATTCTAAAAATAAATACTTGTGTATGTGTACTATGAAGGATCTTTTCTATTTCCTTGCTGCCTTTACAGTAGTTCTGTCAAGTTATAAGTAATCTGTAAAAACTAAATATGAACTACTGGACATGTATTTAATTTTACTTTTCTATAAGAAGACTTATGTTAGTTTTCTTTGCCATATTCCAAGCCTAGTGTGCTTAGCTGTGGTTACTAGAATGTTGCCAGGCTTTCATTAGCCTAATTCACATCATAAGTCATAGTTTGTGAAAATTTATCATAAATATCTCTACCACTAATGTCATATCTGGGCTAGTGATATTGTTGGCACTGAATATGGGATGTTTAACATTGTTGAAATATTTTTAGTTACTTTCACTCGTGCTCTTAGAAAGTTGACAGAGATCTGTATTTTTCATTATTTTGTGTATACATTTTTTATCAAGTTTCAGTTTAAATTTTTCAACAATGGTCCTTTCTTATCAGCTTTAAAGTAAGAATATAAATCAAGTGTTGAGACTTAATAGTTAGTGTTTTATATAATTCAACACTGTGGCTGTCATAGTTTAAAACACTGTACACTTTGGACTAAACCTCAACTTTTATGTGTATGATGTAGTTTTGGAAAGTAAATAATTTTAATAAAGTAAGTTCAAGAATTAAACAACTTTGTATGAAATTAGTCTCAATTTATTTCTGGTTAAATGAAAACTTATCCTAACAAATAGGAAGCTGAAAAGAAGATGAAAGATAGCCAAGATGAAGAAGAAAGGAAGAAAGCTGAGGAAGAAGCCAAACAGTCAAAGGAAAAGGAGGAGGAGGAAGAAGAGGAAGAGGAAGGAGATGAGGAAGAAGAGACAACAGAGGTACACATCCTTTATAGTGAATTAAATGTTTAACCCTGTTCCCTAATTTATTATTTATTTTCAGAAATGTTATTTTTAAATTCCTGGTTCTAATCTTCTACATGTTCTTGGTGTAATATTAAGTTGGTTATGTTTTGTTTTTAAGGTTTTTGTAAAATGTTAACATAATAATGATTCTACTAAAATCTTATTCATTTAGTATAAACATTTGTATTCTCATTGTCTTGGTGGTGATGGTAGAATCAATAAATTTTGTATTTATTCAATACTTTGATTTAGTTTTGAGTTTACAGTCTGATTTCAGAGATGTTTTTCTTTCTCTTTCTAGGAACCTCATGAACATACAGAGTTGTGATGTGCCTAGTGTTATGTTCATTTATTTTTCCTTTGCTGTACATAGTCCAAGTCATGCAGACCAGAGTTGTGAAGCTTTAACATAAGGTTTTTTATTTTTCTTACCATGGATACTATTTATCGGTTGTGGATAGTCACTTAAAATATAGGGATGCACAGTTTGAACAAGAGGTGTACATGATATGTGAATAAACAAGTTGGTTGTCTCTTGTATTTTGGTTTATGTATTAGAAATAAGAATAGAAATTAACAAACCAGTCCAGCATCTTGATGTGGATCCAGATTAAGGAGTTATTATAGAAAGGATTGGGTTGTTTCCATTATGTCATCAACCAGACTTTAGACTTGACATGACCATGTTGAGTTAACATGGAGAAGTAAATTTGTAAACCAGTGTGGCAATGAAATGCACTCAAAATGTTCAAGATATGCTTGTGAACATGATGACTTGTGTAGCAATTAGGCTTAACTGTGGGTACAGGTAAGATGAGGAAAGACATTCAAAGATATCCCAATTAACTTGACATCAAAGTTGAATTGGAGATTTATTAATTAGTTACTGCATTGATAACCAAATATATACCAGTAGTCCCAATAGTATCATTTAATTAAGGATGGGATAATGACCAGTATGGTAAGAACATTATATCAATTTCATTGTTTAAGTTTTCATTTTAAAATTGTGCTGATCTATCAAATCACTAGTTTGTTTCTGGAATGACCTCCCCCATCCCCTTGTTCCCATTGGTCCTAGTATTGGTCTTAGTATTAAGAGATACTGAACTAGCTCCATGGCAGGTTTTTAAAAGAAAAATACATAACTGAAATATTTTGAACATAATGGTACAAAGTGAGTACATAAACATAAAGATATTAACAAGTAATGTCATTTGTTCCCTGTAACGATGAAATAATTTTTGTTAGAAATATCTTCATTTAAACTACCCTACACTTTAAGGAAGATAAACAGCAAATTGTTAGAGTAGTATGTGAAGGGAAGGTAATTGATTTATTTTCTTACTAAATCTCTACCTCTGGTTTTATACCTTTTTTTAATTCTGATATAAATAAGCTAGTATTTTCCATCAGAGTGAAATCTATAACTTGGTGTGTTACCCCTGAAGGGCATCTTGTCTATAGTGTTGAAATTCTGATTATTTCTAGCTTCAATATTTTAATTTCCATTTAACTTTTAGAATGTTTGTTTTTTTCTCATCTTGCTGTACTTTCATATAGCTTCATTCTTCTGTAAACTGCAGTGTTTAAGTGTTTGCAGAAATACTTGTTATTAAACAAAAGTATTTGTTAAAATAGACATTTAGTTTTGTCAGAAAACAATTTATTGGCTTGACCACTTCAATACAAAACTGCAGGTTAATCTTATTACATAAACCTAGATTACTCATGTAGGTATCTTAATAGGACTGATTCAGATTTGGCATTACTGATATGCTGGAATTGTTTATTTGCCTTTGTTAAAATATTTTCAGAAGCAGACTACGTACCCATAAATTTGTATAGCAATACTAATAAAAAAAAACACGAAAGGATCTGTTTATATAGACAACTTGTTATAGTGTCATTGTTGAGGTTAAAGCTCAATTTCTTGTGTAGAAAACAGATAAAGCCGATTTTAAACGTGATACGTTACTTACTAGTTACCAAAACGAATGGTTGTTTCTGGATCCTAGATGGGAAGGCTAGTAAAACGCTTGGTTAAGAGTTTTCATAATGTAATATAATACAAGAAATAATGCATGGCTTGAAAAAGTCGACTTATTTCAATGCTGAGATTTTTTTATATAGGTATGTTGTTGTCCAGTAGTTTCAATACTGTTTAAAACAATGTCAAGAGGGGAAATAAAACCTTGATTTTTACTGTCAGTAAGTTTTAACGATTATTGAGATTAAAAAGGGATGAACATTCTGTCAACACATTAAAGTTAAACGTTTGTATGACTAGCAAGTATAAGATTGTCATGACATATTGACAACTGTGCAGCAGAGATTCAATCTCGAACTGTTCATTTGTTAGTCTGTCATGCCAAAATCACATTTTTATTCACATTCTTTTCCTTATTCCATCTAGTGCAGAATGACTATTTTTCCAGTGACTGTTTGAAAAGTGATGTCTCGAAATGTAGAGGCTCTGTATCTGGTAAAGTTGCTAGCATCTCCTAAAATGGAATTTCATGAATATTCACTTTTCAACTGAGTTATGCGATAGTTGAACAAATGTGTGAAAGAAAATTATGGAGGGGTAACTTTTGTTGCTTTTACAGAAGATAGAGATTTTAATTATGTTGCTACTGGTCATTCATACTCGTGGATCCTCACCTGTTATAAAATGTCGCATATTACCTAATGAAGCTTGGGTACGACTTATTGCTATTCTCTTTCTAGACGGTCCTGGGTCCCCACGTTGATTCAATTTCCCTTATTTTCAAATGCTATGCGGAACAGCGTATATCTTTGTTTTAAAAATTTTGTAGCGGAACCCATGCTTACCATCTGATTGTTAAAATATTTCTTTTCCGACAGTGTTTCTTACACACCTTTCTTCAAATCGTAATTTTCTTTAGTGGCATTTCGATACTCACGAAATGTTTGTATATTTCACTTATGTTATCAGATTGTAAAAACGAAATAGAATAATTATCTATTAAGCCTTATTATAATAATAAGGCTAATAATAATTTTCTAATATAGAAAACTAAATATGAATTGTTCAACTAAAATTGGCTTATATACGCTGCCATAAGTTTGAAAATAGAACTGTTTGTGGGATTGGAATAACTTGTTGTTGTAGTTCAATATCATTATATACTTTTGGTGTCACTCACGGAAGAGGTCATTGTAGACAGACACTGCATGGATTAACACAATGCAAAGATTATACATTAAAGGTCTCAATTACATGGGGAATCTCGTAAGATCTCGTAAACACGCGTTTTTTGATGAAATGATTAGATATGATGTGGTTTGGGGATGCGGTCTGGTAAAAACGACCCAATTATGTTTTGTAAGTCATACTGACATACCTAACATAACTATAATATAGAACGAAGTATTATTAGACTTGTTAACAAAGAACTTTTTGAAGATGTCTTTTCAGTTTCCAGCATCTAGCCCTCGATTTTCTTTAGTCAAAGATTAGTTTTGTTTTTTTTTTTTAATTTCGCGTAAAGTTACTTGAGGTTTATCTGTGCTCGCCGTCCTTAATTTAGCAGTGCAAGACTAGAGGGAAAGCAGCTAGTCATCGCTACCCACCGCCAACTCTTGGGCTACTCTTTTACCAACGAATAGTGGGATTGACCGTCAAATTATAACACCCTCACGGTTGGAAAGGAAAGCATGTTTGATGCGACCAGGGTTCGAACCCGCGACCCTCGGATTACGAGTCGAACGCTTTAACCCACCTGGCCAGGCCGGGCCTGTCATAGAGTATTTTCATAATGAATTTTGATAGATATCAAATAATTGTCACCTGTAAGAGAATGAAAATTGCCTAAGATCTGATCAACAGTAAACATAATTCTTCAATTCGTGTGTATATCAGCATAGCATCTGCTTAAATTTCTTTTTCACACCCTACTATTTCTACCTTCTGAATTGACCAGTTCTGACCTCCCGATTCAATAATGTACATTTTATATTGTTTTGTGGGACGCTTCATATTTACAGAGTTAGGGCATGTAGTTCTTTTGTTGAGAATTATTAAAATAAAATGAAAATCGACTTCTCGGTCAGAGAGTGAAGCAGCTTCTCAAGATTGTTTAATCAAGTGAAAGTTGCGTCATCTAGCAAAACTACCTTTAGACAAGCAAAATGTAAACAAAATATCGCGTGACAAACAAGAGGTCAAATGGTTCTTTCACAATTTCTACATTATTAACTACTAAAAAGTTGTTTCGATAGATTATTACGTGTGAGAAAAGAGGTGGAATGACTCCATGAAAATACATTTAGTCTAAAATTAATGTGGAGAACTCGGACTCCATCGGATTTTCAGATACGTTTTTTAATTTTTTGTATGCAACGAATTGTTGGCAAATTCGTGAACTTCTTGGTTACATGATCCATCGTAATCTAATCGCGCTCGGACGATATGCTGTCAGTTTGATTTAGTTGTCCTGTAGTAACAGTATTTCTAACAGAATGTCACACACACACATATACAAACTAAAACTGATACTACTGATCCATGATTGTTCGAGCGCTCTACTCGCAACCTGAAAATTTCTAAACATGCTTCTCCTTTTCAACCTTTGGCCCTCATAACGTCACGGTCATTAGCTCAAAAGTTGGCGGGAACTGGCGATGACCAGCTAGCTGCTTCACCTTGATTATATTACTTCAAAACTAACAGTTGGTGGCATTTCATTAAATTTCGATAAGAAGAAATTTCAGTAAGATGTCGCATGCATTTTGATTTTATATAAAACTGATAACATAAGCAAATTTGTCAACGATTTCTATATAATAAAAGTTTCTTAGATTTACAGTTTGGGTAAGCTAACCACAAGATTAAAAGTATGAAATATAAATAATTTCATTTCACACTGGGTTAACTGTATTAAATTTAAAAATTTTGAATACACAAATGAGTAACTCACGTCCCAACCATAACTGATATAAAATCGCCGTGGAATAGAACGCATCAGATCTATATGTTTACACTGCTTAACGTTAAGTAAGTTATGCTATGGACAATTTATTGCTTTTAAGAAGAAAATAGAAGTTTCTTCAGATGCAAAATATTCAGACACCTTGACCATAAAGACGTGGTAAATCGTAGATTTAGGAACTGAAAATATCGACTGTACTTTTTTTAAAAAAAGCATCAGCTTGGAGTACCAGGCCCATCTAGAAAGAGACCAACAAAAAGGTGTATCCCAAGTGTGATGAACAAAGTGTGGCGCCTTACAACAAATAATAATTCAGAGATACAAAGATAAGTGAAAAAAGCTGTATGTGTCCAAGGTAATAGTACGCAATGTGATCAAGAAGGATGTCCTTTAGGGAAAGCGACACATGTTGTGAATACAAAAGCTGATTTCACGATATGTCCTTTAAACCATTGCATACTTCAAGAAATTTAGACCACTTGTGTTGGAATGAAACGACAGTTGGAAGTATTTGAAATGAAAAGTTATAGACAAGTTATGAAGTCCAACAATATAAATGAAACATGGGATCATGCCATGGCAAAAAGAATAATTGCTGAAAACTGAAGATGTGGACCCAAGGGGAGGTTGGCAGAGATTAGTTATTTACGTTACTTTTCCTTGCTGTGTCTACCGTGAGATGTAAAGGGGAACACGTAGAAATTTTTGAGGTGTTCTACCCAGAGTTTTTAAAGAGTAATTCTAATGCTATCATGACTCCACCTCTTTCCCTTACCTTGTATCCAAGATATGCCAGTAAGGTACAAAAACATTTTATTAGTTGATTTCTAACATGTTCTAGAACTGATCTTCCTCCCAGTCTTTCTCAGATTTTTTGTTTCTGATTCTGTTTCTGCTCTGAGGGATCGTCTTGGTCACCTCTTTCTGTTGTAGTTATTTCACTCTTCTGTGAAGTTGTTAGAGTCCAGATGTGGTATTGATAACACACTATTGGAAGGAATATAGTTGTTACAAACTGAATATCTGTGTTGATTGCGATATGTTTATGTTGCAGCAGTGGCGAAAGTTGTCTTAAAACCTAATACGCTTTGGTGCAGCTGATGTTTATATTCCTCTGTTTATTTTACGATCTTCCGTAAATATATTTCCCAAATACTTAAAATATTCTGTCCGTTCGATGTCAGTGTTATTCACCCGGATTTTCATTTCTTCTCTTTGTCTTCCAGTAGGCATTACTTGTATTTTCTCTGTACTCATTTTCATATTATTACATTCTTAGCATTTGATATCCAATCAATTCAGATGATCCTGTAGTTTTCTATCTCTTTTGGTAATGAGGGCTTAGTCAGCAATCAAAAAGGAGCTTACAGATGCCATCTCCTTCTAACGGGTTGAGCGCAGATAGGCCTCGTGTAGCTTTGCGCGAAATTCAAACCAAATCAATTTAACGGGTTGGCTTGTTTGTAGATGTTAATATTGAAGAGAAGTGGACGCATCCTTGCCTCACACCTGATATTGCTTTGAAGAGTGTTTGGTGTCCCTCTCTTAGTTCTTACTGTGCTCATACTTTATATATACTGATCCTGTTAATTTTCCCACCATTCTGTTTGTTCTACTCTGTCAAATGTTTTTACTTGATCGACAAATGCTAGTTTTAAGCTATGATTGTGTTCTATACTCTTTTCTGTCACTTGTTTTAGAGTGAAGATGGCGTCTGTGCAGCTTCTATTTGATAGAAAATTTACCTGTGATTCTGAAAATTATTTCCCAATGACTGGTCTTAGCCTCCTTTCAATGATCTTAGCGTATTTTATCTGTATGTCTTAGGAGCGTATTTTGTGCTGCGACTGCTCTCTACCAATCTTCAGGCATTTCCTGCTACTCGAAAAATCCTTCTTAACTATCTTGTACCGACCTCTCCTGTGGCCTTGGTTAACTCTGAAGTCAAACCGTCTTCGTCCGCTGTTTTATTACTTAGAACTGTTTTAATGCCTTTTCTTGTGTGGAATTTTCGTAGAATTAAGCACAATGCTACGTAATGGGCTATCTGTTTTCTGCCTATTACTACAAGTAAATAAGACACGGCTCACGTGGTTTTGTTTTCTGGTGTACTCCACGATCTGTTGATTCATTTAGGTTGGGCAGATCCTTGAAATAATCTCTTCATTTGTCGAGTACCATCCCTCTACAAAGTATGGACTTACCATTGATAATTTCAGCTAGGTTTATAATTTGATTCCCGATTTCGCATTACTTCAACTTTTTCTAGAAAGTTCTGACTGCTGTTCTCTCCTCTGTCACAATGTTTGTTCCAAGTTTTTCTGCGGTTCTCTTTACTTGATATTCTGTAGTTGATGTACCTTTGTTCAGTTTCATATTTAACCATGGTTGGAAGACTTTTTTTCTTTGCTTATACTGTCTACTTTGTTTCTTCAGTCCGCCAATTTTATATCTTTTGCTGTGGTTTCCCTTTTACTTTATTTTCACAAAGGAGGCTTATTCTATAACTACATTTTTCAACCGATTCCATTGCTCTTCCAGGAAGACAATGATATTATTCTTCGATATTTTTGTTGAAGTTGATCTTGGTTTTCGTTTTCGTGTTTATTATTTTTTCTTTTACGACATTTTCTTTATTCCATCTTGTGTTGGTTTTTTATAGTCATTATTATTATTATTTTATGATCTCTATCTGATATGTTAGTATTATTCTCAAATCACAAATTTTGATTTTATCATTTGTCCTTGTTAGTATTATTCTCAAATCACAAATTTTGATTTTATCATTTGTCCTTGTTAGTATGAAGTCAGTGTGTTTTTTTTATTTTTAATGCATTTCATTTGTGTTATGTATAAATCTGTGATTATCTCAGTCATTCTATTTGAGTATTTGTCCCCAGGAGGTCCTGGGTATTTCATGAAGAGTTCTTTCTCCATTTGGGTTAGTTTCTGAGGCCCTGGGTATTTCACGGAGGGTGTTCTGTTCATTCGTACTCTTCCATTATCATCTTCAATTACAAAAAGTCTCAGTTGGTCGTGTACTTCAGCAAAGTGTTCATTACTTGTTCATCTGAGTACTTTCCATCACAAGGTTCGTATACTTGTAAATGTGTTCTTATCTTTATACGAGTATATTCTTACCGTGTCCATTCTTTCTGAGATGTATTTGATTTCCAGAATACTTGTAGCTACTTCTGGTTGGTAGTAAAACCACTGCCTTGTTAAGGAACAACACACACACACACACAAGGATCGGTTACTGTTCACTGTAACTATAGAAACTCACTCCACTACCTGGTTAAGGAACAACACACATTTATATTTTTGTATAATTCTGATGGATGTTCGTTTTTTACAGCTACTATACTAACACTAGTAACTTTGGTTTGGGTGGGGTGGGGTGGGGTAAATATTAAATGAATGAATAAAGGGTTTATTATATAAAGATATGATAAAAAGAACATGTTATACAAAAGGCAAGCCTTGCAGAGATGTAAAATAAAATTGGGTGTGTGAACGAACTAGGAATACCTGAAACATTCATACTGTTCAAGTTATATTCCATTTTTACAGGACGGCCTGTAGGTTAGGGCAATCTGATGGCCGCGGATTCGAATCCCCCGTTATTCCGAACATACTTGCCGTTTCAAACGTGGTAACGTTATTATGATATGATCAATCCCAATATACGTTGGTAAAAGAGTCAAAGTGCTGGAGGTGGGTGGTGATGACTAGCTACATTTCCTCCAGTCTTACACTACTAAAGTAGGGACGGCAAGTCCTTACAGCCCTCGTGTAGCTTTGACTGAAATTGAAAACAAACCAACAGTAAATGGAAGAGTTCCCAAACACCCAGCCACCAACCTACAACCTTCTTTAAATGAAATAACAGAATATTGATAAAGAAAAATAATTAAGATTAATACATCAAAGTCTAAAATAGTCCTCCTCGTAAACTTAAAGAAACTCCGAAAATAACAACCCAGAAATATATCTACATGACAACACAGAACTATATCTCCAGGAAACACTCTTCAAACGACTAGATCAGCAAAATGTCTTAGTTTTACGTATGATTGAAAATTAATTTGAGCATATTATTGAAAGTTCAAATAACAAAGTTAAAAGTTTATCTGTATATAATACAGACACAACACTCAAAAACATAAATATAGATAGACAGTTAAAAGTCTGTACATAAAACAGGCACAATACGAATATAGAAAACAACTAAACTGTAAACATTACAAATTGCACATTATGATAGGATTCTGAGCATATCATTCACTTATTTCAAGACAAAACGTATATACAATTAATTATACGTGTATTAGATTGCTCTACCATATAGAAATGAGCCTAAGTACGTCTCACCCATGAAGATAACTTTAGCAGTCAGCCACTTATTACTAGGGTTACTTATTTTGTCATTGCTGTGTATCAAAAGGGTATTTATCTAAATACATATGATGTGGTCTACATAATGAAAACACATTGGAATATATAATAGTGAAGTTTATACCAATTTGAACGATAAACGTAGTACATGAATGGACATAGCCGTGATAGGGGTAACGAATTCATACCTTGACTTTACGTGAAGTCAACACTCTCTCTTGTCTAATGCGTTTAACATCTGAACAGTGCAACCTGGACTAAAATATTAGTGCTCGAGGGAGGAAGAGGCCAAAGCCAACCATCCTGGATCCATACGGATATAAATCCTGATGCAGAATAGGAGGCGGGCAAAGTACCTTTTAGATGTAAGATTTTGTGTTAATTACTTATAAATATATGAGGTTTCTTTAACTTTACTGCTAAACTATACGGGTTTGGTTAACTTTGCTACTAAATGAAGGTTTGCTATAACTGTACGGGTTTGTTACAGATCCTAATAAATGAAGGTCTACTATTTTATATACGGGTTTGGTGAAAGTTCCTAATAAATGAAGGTCTGCCATTTTATATATGGGCTTCTTTAACTTTTTAAATAAATGATGGTTTAGTCCTTAATGTTAAGTTAGGTTGTACATTATACATTTATATCAATAAAAAGAACAACCATATCACTAGGTTTTTACTCTCTGAATATTTATTTCATTGAGCACGTGAATTAAAGATCACACACAGATTGAGATATTACTTAATATAATTTTTGATTTTACAAAGACACAACTAACTCCCAACGCACGATTCTGATAAATGCATTTCTTAAATGAAATAGCGCAAAAACATATTTTTATTAAATATGTTACTTTTATTTGGCCTAGTTCGTACATGTAACTTAATAAAGAGAAACAATTTTTTTTTCTTAAGTTAACTTTAGCTTTAAGTAGTTTAGTATGTAAATGATTACACATTAGAAACTTTGTCTTTATTAACAAATAAAGATTATATATAATAATTTCTTCTTCTTTCAGATTAGTTGTAAGTAATTTATTTTCTTAAATGATTACATACAATTAGCAGTTCGTTGTTATTAACTTCACTTTAGTTTCGTACATAATTACACATAAGAAACGGTTTAATTTAACTTTAATTGGTTTAGGTACATAATTATATATAGGAAACAATTCACCTTTAGTACATTTGGATTAGCTTTAATTAGTTTAGTTTCGTATTTGATCATGCACAAGAGACAAATTAATTTAACTTTAATTAGTTTAGTTTCGTACATGTTCATGTATGAAAAATGATTGATATCTAGGAAACTCAAAGTGAAATTAATTTGGCTAACTAATTAATTAAACAGAGAAAAAACTAAGTTCAAGCTCTTATTTCTCAGTGGCAAACATACTGTTTTAAAGGCCTGGCATGGCCTAGCGCGTTAAGGCTTACGCTTCGTAATCTGAGGGTCGCGGGTTCGCGCCCGAGTCGCGCCAAACATACTCGCCCTCCCAGCCGTGGGGGTAATGTACGGTCAATCCCACTATTCGTTGGTAAAAGAGTAGCCCAAGAGTTGGCGGTGGGTGGTGATGACTAGCTGCCTTCTCTCTAGTCTTACACTGCTAAATTAGGGACGGCTAGCACAGATAGCCCTCGAGTAGCTTTGTGCGAAATTCCAAAACAAACAAATACTGTTTTAAACAAATTTTTCTATCAAAGCAACAAGTTATTAATGATTATGTAGTGATTATATTATATTATGTATTATTCTTATTCTGCATGCTAACAGATATATTGTTTGTTTATATTTTTTCATGTACAACTATGATGGAATACTTTAAATATATACTGTCTTTCATGTGTGTAATAATTATCATAAGTGAATAGGCTGTTATTACATTACTAGGTCTGGGCCATGGATACTGCTTGCATGTGACATGTTAAAATACATACATTGTAAGAGAAGTCACCTGTTTAGTCTGATTGTGATAGAAGATAATATTAAAAACCATTAAACATTTTAAAATCAAATGATGACGGAGAAAAGTTTTTGTCACTTTTATTGTTAAGCACAAAACTACACAATAAGCTATTTATACTGAGATTCGATTCTCAGTAGTCAGTGTTATTAGCCTTCAGACGTACCACTGAAATATTATAGTAATTTATATAAAGGAATAATAAGGTTGGAGTTGACGTAAATTCGTGATAAAGACTACAGAACGTAAAAAAACGTAGTTTAATAATGTAAAGTAAAAAGATAGGTGGTTTAAAATATTTGTATTTTTAACGATTCTTAACCGTTAAGTAAATAAAAATATATAGATTTGAATGTTACTAATACCGGGTTTGAAAGACTGGTGCTGGTCATAAAACTTGCGTCATCAAGTAGGAAGTTAACATATCTTTAAGTCTAACCTTTGGCTGTATTTTATGTCCAAAATGTGTTAACACGTTAAAACAATTCGGTAAAACAAATTATTATTATTATTTTTACTGATCAAAACAAAATAAAATAGTGGTTTATCTCGAACCTCACGTGTTTTTAATTAATATATCCTGTGAATGATCAGTTTCATTTTTCATTTTGAGTGACATGTAGTGTTTGTGAGGGTAAATATCTCTCGCTAGACTGGCCAGTAAAGAGATGTGTATGTAAACAACACAGCTACATACCTGAGGTTCAGCTAGTTGGTACTATTGTCTAGCCTCTCATTTCGACAGTGTTAAAATAACACCGGTGGCAAGACTACGCCGGACATTGTCGACGTCCCCTTCCGTCAAGAATGGGCGCCATCCCTGCTCATCGATCGGATTCGTTCTCATCGGTAGCTAGGGTTAACCGTTTGATTCGGTGTGTATGAGGGTGGAGGGGGGAAAGTGTGAGGAGTAATCGTTCGAACGACATTAGTGAGATGAAACTGTCCAAAGATCCCGCGAAAATGTGAATTCTTTTAAACCGGATGTGATTCTGAGCAGAACCAGCGTGAAAACCGACCGGAACGTGAGAACGTGAACAAGTTGAGTGCATACAACCCCTTCTCCCCTAGGAGTAGCAATAGATGTCGTTCCTACCCCTTCATCAAGGGAACTTAACCTTCCTTCACTGCCACATCTAGTAGAAAGTACCCTGTGATGGATGTAAAATATGTCACACGGAATACCCTAGTCAATGACGTGTCGACAGCCTCGCTTCGCGGAGAGGAAGCAAGCGTTTGTATTCAGCTGCCATGATAGACGGGTCAGCAAGGCCGGTTAGGTCACCATGGAAAATTTTGACTGACCATCGACCTCCGGACCTCACTTGCATCAACGAGTCTTTAGTAATCACGTGCTTTCTGCACTGAAGTTAATTTAAACGTTTTCCTTCAGATACTGTCCAAGTTATTAAACACGTTTTCTTTTTATTCTCAGTGTTTTAGTATTATGAGTTTTATTGTTCATTCTCGTCGTCACTGCTCCAGGTAAGTTTCCAGTCATTCGAATATTACACATTGTTGTCTTACTGTAACGGAGTATGTGTAACAACACGTGAAGTAAAATCGGAAGGATGCCACTCAGCAACAACATTTAGGGTTTTGCTGTTACTACAGTTTGTAGCCAACCGTGTTACCTTTAAATAATTTTTTAAACCAATCCTAGGTAAGCTCTGTTTCTTATTTGCATAAAGGTCTTAAAATGTCCAGATATCCTTGTGTTCCTATTGGTTACCTTTCTTGCTTCTGGAATTTTCTCTGTTGAAATACTAAAGTGCCTAAATGACGTCAACAGTGCTGCAATTCTTATTGGTTGTAATGGTCTCTCAACTTAAACATCAGTTGTCCTAATCACGTGACTATTTAACTACTTTCCATAAGCTGCTCAAGAAATTGTTATTGAACGAGTTGTGATAGAAATATTCCTAAGAGTCATATCGAAAATGTCTCGCGACAGATGCGAGAAAAAGCCAACAAAAAATAATCTTTGTTTCTGTGTGAATGAGATTTTTGAAATTATATTTTTTTAATCGCATAACTCGTGGTTTGTACTCCTCGCACATTAAAGCTGCCAGAACTTCTTGATCTCTGAACCTATTGACAAACAGGCATCCTTGAAAAGAAAAAAAACCAAACCTGATGTAAAGATTAAAATATGTTTTAGGGTTAATAAGCATGTGAGTATCAGAGAAGAAAATAAGTTTTTCTCAGCCCTAGTTCGTCTGTAAGTAGATTGATATACACTTATATTTTGTGTGCTTCGAGTTATATACCTATGCACTTTTGAGCCGTCACATGACTTTCCCGAAGTCTGTGTGTTTGTGTTTTTCTTATAGCAAAGCTACATCGGGCTATCTGCTCAGCCTACCGAGGGGAATCGAACCCCTGATTTTAGCGTTATAATCCGGAGACATACTGCTGTACTAGCGGGGGACTTCACGAAGTCAAGGATAGACCAGTATAAATATACAGATGTAAAATGTACATATTCAGGACATTACGTAAAAAAAAATAAAAAAAATTATATTATTCAGAAATAAATAGTTGATTCGAAGAATCATGCATCGGTAGAGAAGGAAGATGTTTAGTTTTGTGACTGGGTGTGTATGTAATATTCTTCAGCTATATACATGCGTGTGTATATTTAAAGTGTGGCAGTAATACAACAATACATCATAGATCGGCTTTCCCCACTTTCTCAATCTCTGAGAAACAAAAAAGTTATGGAATGTTTTAAAATATTAGGAAGTCCAAAAATATATTGGTAATTACGTCTCTTGACCCAGTTCATACTGTTGAAATAACTTGACTGGTATTTTATAATGTTGGTTTATCTATCAAACTTTTATAAATTATATAAACTATTTAAGTTGAAGGGCTATGATCTTTCCGAAACCATGAAACTGCTAAAATATTGTGGTTGTATATATTATTTTTAAGCATCGTCCTAAACCAGCGCTGTCGTTAAATAAACTAAACAGAGGTCCAAGATTTGAATCCTTGATATTGAAAAATCAATATGTTGAAAAATAAAACAAATTGTGATAAGAATTATATTCGGTTCCATTATTCGACTAAGAATCGTGACGTAGGTATCGGATGCTATTGGGTGGTTTCTAACCTGATGTGTTGCATAAATTCTCTCTCAAGTTAAAAATTACAAATGCCATAAACTTAGTACACAGATTATTCATCTTTTCTGTCTATTGATACAAGAAAAACTAAAAAAATAATGTGAACGTGTAAGTGGCAAAAAGTATTTATACAACCCCTGGATATACAAACCAAAATGTGTATAGGTTTTTTACGTACAAAAAGAAACAAAGTAAAATGTTATCTCAACCACCAAGCGAAATCTTTAAAAAGTGGGAGGTGTGTTACCTAGATGTTACTTTTCCAAGCTACGCATCGAAAGATCCAAGGTTCAAGTCGAGATGTAATTCTGGGCACATCCCACAATTTACGTAGTGAATGGGTTACAGTTGTGGCAGTCATTTCCACTCTTCGGTTAAGTTTTGCACATAAACATGTTTCATTTTCTGTATTTTCATAATTATGATTAAGTTATTGTTGACGTTAAGACAAAGAGGAATGTTAAACTGTATGCATGGTCAGATGATTTGTTTGTTTGTTTGTTTTTGAATTTCGCATAAAGCTACTCGAGGGCTATCTGTGCTAGCCGTCCCTAATTTAGCAGTATAAGACTAGAAGTCATCACCACCCACCGCCAAACAAGACAAACTTCAAGTTCAACAACCACAACTATATACAAACAAATGGCCTAAGCACGGGCAACCCAGTATCACCAGTTCTTGCCAATATTTTTATAACACAAGTTGAAACACAAGCAATTAACACAGCATTACATCCACCACTATACTGGTACAGATATGTAGACGACACGATTGCAGGATTGACATCTACAGAACACACACTTAATTTTTTGAAATCACATTAACTCTATACATCCCAACATTAACTTTACATGTGAACAGAAAGAAAGCAATCAAATATCATTTCTTAAAATCAAAATTACAAGAACCGATACACAATTTAAAACAAGAATCCACCGAAAAATCACCCATAATGGACTATACATTACTTGGGATTCAGTATTTGAAACAAAACAAAATTTCAACATACTAAGAAACCAAATAAACACAGTCATAAAACTATGCTCACCAGATAAAATTAACGACGAATTAGACAAAATAAATCAATACTTCATCAACATCAATAAGTTTCCTTCACAAACCGTAGAAAACATTATACGCACACACCTAGACAAAAAGCAAAATCAACTAACAGAAGTAAATATACCCCACGATTTAAAAAATCACGAAACTCAAGCCTAAAACAAACCAATACAAATGAACACCTTTATACCTATATCAATAAATAATTCCAACATCTAAGCACGTCCTCTACATTCCTACACTCAATTACATAACCTTCAAACGTGTGGTCAGCTATTGGTCAGTTACCTCTTTCTTTCTTTGTGAATCTGACGATGACCGAAGAAGGTCGAAATGTTGTTCGCTCCTCTACATAGTGCTTTCTATACTCATACCAACCATTTTTACATATACAATTTTCTGTACAATACATAATTTATAGCTTTTTTTTACTATTGTATTACTGAAAGTAAATTGGGTTGGTGTAAAAAACATAATTTATAACTTTCTTTTACTATTTTTTCACTGAAAGTAAATTGGGTTGGTGTATAATACATAATTTATACAAAAGTATCTGCCAGACGTGAGTACCTTGTACATGGTTTAGAAAATAACTACAGGATCTTTAATGATGGCTGGGAGAGGGAGAATTTTGAAGATAACGACGTAAATACGTTTTTGGCAATTATTTGGTATTAGTTGATGTAGGTGATTATGTCAGTTATATCAAGTCGTGACAAGCGAGGCAGTCGTAGTCTTAACTACAGTGTTTCGTCTTCACACATACAAAATTCCAAAGGACGTTTCGGATTTGAGATCCGACTTTGTAGAAAACTTCAGTGGATTATTAATTTTTCGTGTAGTGTAATTTGTAAAATTTCAAAACAATTTTTGATACCGTATGATAAACTTTTACCGTACCGACATTTGGAGGATTGTCTTTCATTATTGGGGATTTATCACGTGGTAATTAGGACTACTCGTTATTTTGAGAGCACGACTATACACTGTGAATACTCACGTTCATTTACTCCCTAAAATATACCTACATGTTCAAAATTAATCAAGTAGTTTTTGAAATAATTACACTTGATAATTGGCGAGGCTGTGATTAAGTGCGCCATTAATGTATACTAAGTGACGTAACCGTTAGACGCACGGTGAAGATGCAGGGTCTCCCGATGGAGCAAGTGACATAGGGAAGTATATCCTATCGTCGAAAAACACTGTATCTCTCCCGAGGGTTCCTTGAGGGAACATAACAGGTTTTCTGACAATCGGTCCAGCAGTTCGTCAGTTATAAGCTAACACACATAAACACAAACTGTCTAAAAATGGTTTAGATGAGTGGCTTATTTCAAAAGTTCTAAAAGCAACATATTTATCACAAAAATTCTGATGTATATACATACTTTAAAATCATGTTGAATTATAAAATAATAGGATATACACCATAAAATTATGCTGAGTTGTAAAATAATTGTGATGTATGTGTGTATATATACACTGCTGGCCAAAATCTTAAGGCCAATGAACATAAAGAAAAAAATATGCATTTTGCATTGTTTGACTCAACTACTTATTTGAGTAGAGCTTCGAAAGATAAAAATAAGAAAAGGGAAAATATAAAAAAAAAAAAAAAAATTAACATTTAATAGGGAAAATGTGAACACTATAAAATTAGCCTAAATACTAATTGGTCAAAAGTTTAAGACCATACCAAAAAAGAAGTTCTAAACAGGGTAGGAAATGCCCAACAAAAAGTCTCAGTAGTGAGTTACACAGCCGTCATTGCAAATAACTTCAAACATTCGCTTTAGCATGGTTGATATAAGCATTTACAGAAGGCTGACTGGAATGTTATTCCAAGTGGTGAAGATGGCTTCACGAAGATCATGCACTGTTTGGAATTGACGTCCATTTCTATTGACTTCCCTTGCTATCCACCCCCAAACATTTTCAATGGGGTTCAGTTCGGGCGAACACGCTGGATGGTCCAAAGGAATCACGTTATTCTTCATGAAAAAGTCCTTTGTCTTGCGGGCATTGTGGATTGCAGCGTTGTCCTGCTGAAAGATCCAGTCATTTCCACACAAGCAAGGGCCTTCAGTTAATAAGGATACTCTCTCTAAATGCCAATGTAGCCAGCTGCTGTTTGATGCCATTGCATAACCTGAAGCTCCATTGTTCCATGGAAAGAGAAAGCATTCCAGATCATGATGGAACCTCCTCCACTGTGTCGTGTAGAAAATGTCTCCGGTGAAATATCCTTATCGTGGCAGTAACTTTGGAAGCCATCTAGACCATCCAGGTTAAATTGTTTCTCATCAGAGAACAATACCTTCTTCCACTTTTCTACGACTCATGTTTGGTGCTTCTCAGTAAAATTTAACAGAGCTGTTTCGTGGTGTGAACGGAGGCGTGGCCTTTGAAGACGTTTACAGTTTTTAAAGCTTTTCTCTTGTAGATGCCGTCTTATTGTTCTTTAGCTGCATTTTGTATCCGTAAGGACCTTAATCTGGTTCGACGATCGGCTAGTGACTTGCCGGACAACCCGTCGAATCCTCCTGCTCATCGCCGGCGAAATTTTCTTGGGCCGACCTCTTGTAATTTTCGTTCCGTATCTCTCAGGATCTTTTTAATAAATTTGCAACATCAGTTTTTCTACGCCCAATCTCACCAGCGATGGCACGTTGAGAGAGACCTTGCTTTTGCAGCTCGACAATTCTGCCAAGTTCAAACTCTATCAGTCTTTTAGCCTTTGCCATGCTTTTACCCAATGTAACACAGGAGATGTCAGTGGGAGATGTTGACAACGCTAATGCTTGAACACAAATGACTAAATTTCGTTATGTGGTTACCGATTAACGCTTTGTTTCAGTATGGTCTTTTGACCAGCTAGTATTTAGACTAATTTTATAGTGTTCACATTTTCCCTATTAAATGCTGAAAAGTTTTTTATTTTTATTTTTCCTTTTCTTATTTCCATCTTTTGAAGCTCTACTCAAATAAGTGGTTGAGTCCAGCAACGCAAAATGCATGTTTTTTCTTTATGTTCATTGGCCTTAAAATTTTGGCCAGCAGTGTATATACATACACCATAAAATCATGTTGAGTTGTAAAATAATTGCGATATATGTATATATATATATATATACTATAAAATCATGTTGAGTTGTGAAATAATTGTGATATATACATACATTTTAAAATCATGTTATACATTTTGTAGAGATTCTGTAAATAAAATTGTTAATGCAAATTGTTTTATAGATTGCAGTTTGTATAAAATGTTAAATTTGATATGTGTGGGTGTGTGTTTTGTCATTATGAACTTGACTGTGAATTATAAAAGTTCCTGAGTTAGGACTAGATAGATAATGTGCCCGTTTTCTTCTTCAATTGAAAGGGAAAGATTAAAATATGATAGACAACAGTACCCAGATATAAGAGGAAATCATTTTATAAATGGCCTGTCTTGGCACATAATTATCTCCGTAGGCTGAAGTACTGGTACAGAATAGCAAAACTAACAAAAGTGCTTGTGTAACGTGTAGTTATTGTTTTTACACAAAATACACGACGTCTCAAAAATTATATGCTTTGGATCGTAAAAGGTCATTCATTATTTAAAACAAAATTTTCTTCTTTTATCTTTGATAATTAACAAGTTCTTAAGATGTAACATGTTTGCTGTAGAGCAGAGAAGCACTTTTGAGGACTCAGTAATCGAAGAACCTGATAATTGTTGATGTTTTCTAGATACGCCGTCTGGAGTGAACTGGAACAATATCCCAGAATCCATGAAGTCGCCAGCACCACCAGGACGATTCAGAGCAAAGTTAATCCACTTTGTTTTCCCGACAAATATGCTGTGTTGTGGACGTAAGAAGGTGAGGGGTTAATATAGCAAGGCTTGAATCAGCTGTTTTAAAAACAATTATACTTTGAGATATACTATATATCTATAGCAAAGAGTGAGTGGGTGGGGTCAAAAGGGTCAACCATTAACAAAACTCAACTCATAAGCTCGTGAGAATAAAAACTACGTATTATTGGTTTCGAATGATAATTAAAGTCATATCGATTTAAAACCCACATTAAATCTTTACTACTTAACGTACACAACAAGTTAAGAAAAAATATCTCGAAGAGAAACTGGTGATGTGTGTTTTGTTCATGTAAGATGCCACTGGAACATTCACTAGAAGAAAGAATGGAGATATGAAGTATACTAAACAGTCTGTTAGTAGCTTACCAGTTACAATACATTATGTATTCTAGAATTTCTATAAAGTTAACTGTATATGTCTGGATCAAGTGTTCTTATGGCGTTGCTTGAACATGAATCAGTGTTAAAAATATCCATATACAATGAATGTATTTTACGATATTCTAATAAATGTAACAAAAGTCACGAACATATAAACAACAAAAAAGTTTAGTTCTAGAACAATCTGATTGGAAGTCTGTAAAATATATTGTTGTGAAGCACTAGTATTATTCTTCAACTTAAAATCATTGTAAAACATATTGTTATGAAGCATTAGTATTGCTCTACTTAAAGTGGGATGAAGGAGGAAGGTGAGTGGATTGGACTGATTTTTATTTCCTATAAATTGAAATTCACATATAAAATCTTCCAAATGTTCGAAATTGTGACACGGAAAAACGCTGAAATTATTCAACCATTTCATTTTTGTACGAATGACGTGGCTTATGAATACTTGGGTATGTGAGAAGATATCGGGTCAAAGCTCATCTTCTCTCTTTTTTATTTTAAATAAAATTGTTTATCACCTCTATCACTTGTATTACATCATCAGACTCTTCTCCATCACGCTGCAGTAACTTGTTTTGATCCAGGAAATATAACGATCGGTTGAGGCTACACCTGCGGGGTGAATGAACGGTTGCTGTAACGTTAGCAGCCCTGCTGTAGCATACTGCTCAGAAAAACTGGGCTGATGGTAATCACAAAGTAACACAGACTTTTATATAACGAAGATTTTATTGTTTGCATCCGCAAGCTTGTTACTAAACATCCTGCGTCAAATATCTCTTGTTACCGATAACACCAGCAACTTCTTTGTCAAATACAGTAACTCATAATGAAGGCTTCAGAAGTTTCTGTACTTATTTTCAGATTATATGCTCCATGAAAATAAAAATGGTTTGAAAATATGATTTTCTATACGTCTATAGGAAACTTTAAATCGGTTAAATCGGTTTTATTTGATCTAATAAATAGGTTTAATTAATTTTTCATAAACATGAAAATAAGTTTAAGTTTTTTATAGACCTAGAAGGTAGGTCAAAAGGACAAAGCAGTTTTATACAGACTTACAGGTGAAGCTCAACATGTAAACCGTTTTATGTAGACCTAGGGAAGAGAGGTTACAGGTTAATCCGATCTTCTGTGGATTCAGAATGGAGTTGAAAGATTACATTTGTTTCTTTATATCTAGTGAGAAGTTTATAGGTTATATTGTGGATATGTTATCCTTTAGCTTATTAGAATAACATTTCCATTAAAAGCTTCAATTTATGACGAAATTAAACTTTATTTGCACAAAGTTGGGTTGTTTGTCTTGTAAAGTGGAGAGAATTAAACTGATTAGTTGTTTCGTTTTCAATTATTACATTTTAAGCTTTCGTGTATGTAAATAATAAATCAGCTTTATTGAAGGTTTTTCAGAATGATAAGTGTTAAATTATTTACAACATTCACAGTACTTATGCTATATAAATAACATTGGACTTGTTTGTATAAAATGTTAGTGTATTTACAAAAGTCCAGTTTTTAATTTATTTGATTGTTTCACAGATGTTAAGATTTCTGTTTGTTTTTTACATGACACGACTTTGTTTATTACACTAACTCTAGTAACACGAGTCACAAACAAAGCGACTGTAATTACAATTGTATGTAATCTCGTTATGTACTGCTGGAACACCACATTTATTTTACACAGAAACTGTTAACAGACAACTTCTTTTACTCGGTAATGTTGTATAAAATTTCAAAACCTTGTGAACCTGCGACAAAGTAATGATGAATGTATTGGTTTTTATGTGTATTATTTCTGCTTTATACACTTTAATTACGTGATTCGAATTAGGGTAATTGGTTAATTGCTAATTCAGTTTGATAATCATGTTATCACGTTAATAACAGATAAATAAGTAAATATATATGTTGTTGCTTTCTTTTTGGATAGAAAGCTTACTGTAGTTTACTCTTAGGGACTGCAAGATGGGAGACAAGTTTGTTTTGTTTTTTGAATTTCGCGCAAAGCTACACGAGGTCTATCTGCGCTAGTCATCTCTAATTTAGCAGTGTAAGACTAGAGGGAAGGCAGCTAGTCATCATTACCCACCGCCAACTCTTGGGCTACTCTTTTACCAACAAATGGTGGGATTGACCGTCACACTATAACGCTCCCACGGCTGAAAGGGCGAGCGTGTTTGGTGCGAAGGGGATTCGAACCCGCGACCCTTGGATTACGAGTCGAACGCCTTAACGCACTTGGCCATGCCGGGTTCGATGGGAGACAAACCTGAAAATGTTAATATGTTTAATAGTACTAATTAAGCTTTCAAAGCTCTTGGGAGGTAACTGAAAACAGCACGTGAAAAACACGTGCTTCTACTATTGTGTGGCTATTAGATTCAATAACTAATAATATTTTTAATTAAATTGCAATAAACTCTATTTTTGTATCAATAATAAAAGTACATTTTTATATTAAGACACATTTTTCAACCTTTTATATTACTTTAATATAATTTAATGACTTCAAAACGTTCCGAATGTACAATGGATATTCTGTAATGAGTATTATATCTGTCACTGATAAAGATCTAGCCTAAAGTGTTTAAGCTAAAATAACTTTCAGTCTGCTTTAACATTATATACCTAAAAGTTTACGATTCGTCGTTATTTGCGTTTTTGTTACAATTGATAACCCGTATGTTTCTAATTGAAAATCAAGAATAGAAAACAATGATCACGCGGTCCTGTTAGAGTTAAACTGTAAGAGAAATTTCGTGCCACATTTATCACCGGGCTCCAGTTGTGGGCTATAAACGGAAATGCCACCACACTTCGCACTTTGGTAGATAATATAAGTCGTTTAATTTTCACGTAATACAGAAATGTATTTTAAATTTCTTTTTATACAAGTATTACTTGTTGTTGTTTTGGAATTTCGCACAAAGCTACTCGAGGGCTATCTGTGCTAGCCATCCCTAATTTTGCAGTGTAAGACTAGAGGGAAGGCAGCTAGTCATCACCACCCACCGCCAAATCTTGGGCTACTCTTTTACCAACGAATAGTGGATTGATCGTCACATTATACACCCCCACGGATGGGAGGGCGAGCATGTTTAGCGCGACGCGGGCGCGAACCCGCGTACGATTCGCACGCCTTACGCGCTTGGCCATGCCAGGCCTACAAGTATTACTCCTAATTTTAATATCTGAGTGTAAGATATATTAATCGTCACATATTTACAAAACATTGTTATTTAGCTACCTACTTAGATCAAACCTAAAAATGTTAACGAATAAATCAAATTATGTAGTATGTTCTTACTTATAAATATTATAATGCATTGTTTAATCAGTTGGTTGCCTTCGCTGTTAATGATATTTTCAGCAGTAAACTCAATAATATCTCACGAGATTAGGGGATTTAAGGTTATTCCTAAATTTACTTTAAAGCTAACGATGCAATTTAACCCCAATAATAAAGATAAATATATCTTATGTGAACATTAAACATTGTAACCGCCAGTACGTTACAACTTTATAATGTGTAATAGTGTTAAAGTATATAAACCTAACAATGAGAAAGTTAAAAATAATAAAACTAGCTATGTTAAACATTTTGACCAATAACGTTAACGAAAGTAAAACTGCAGAAATATATAGTGCGACTATTTGATTTTAGTTCTTTTAGGAGACAACTGTTTGCAATGTATTAGAGACACCCTGTCCGTAATCTGACCTGAAGAAACAAACAAAACATAAAAGTGAAAGATAAGGTAAACAAAAGTTAAATATTAATGACAGGAAACGTTGAAAAATTTTCATCATTTATCATATTTATCTAATGTGGTCTGGACGAAACACCAAGTCGGAACGAACACTGTATATGGAGTAGTATCACTTTAGAAATGTAGAATATGTTATTACAAAACACCAAGTTAGGACGAACACTGCATATGGAGTAGTATCACTTTAGAAATGTAGAATATGTTATTACAAAACACCAAGTTAGGACGAACACTGCATATGGAGTAGTATCACTTTAGAAATGTAGAATATGTTATTACAAAACACCAAGTTAGGACGAACACTGTATATGGAGTAGTATCACTTTAGAAATGTAGAATATGTTATTACAAAACACCAAGTTAGGACGAACACTGCATATGGAGTAGTATCACTTTAAAAATCGAGAATATGTTTTATAAAACACCCAGAGTTTATTTGTGTGTTTCAAATTTTCTCACAAAATTACCCAATAGTTATCTGCTCTTGACCTTTCTTAATTTAGGACTGATACGATAAAGGGAGAAAGGCTTCTTAACAAAACTTACCGCCAACTTTTGGTCTGCCCCTTACTGTTCAGTAGTGGAATTTGAGGGTCACTTGTTTAGCTTTCTGGAGAAGTTCTGAAACATTTTTTTTCTTTTCAGTTTTAAAAGTTTGAAACGTAGTATTTATTCTCCCAATCAATAGATTACATAAATCCAAGCAAATCTTTAAATAATAGCTGAGTCCGTCATATTGGCTAACGTGTAGAACCGTGGGTCGCGTCCTCTTACTCTCTTCCCAAATATAAACAACGAATTATGCTCAGCACTTTGAATCAGTTGGTACGTTGTGAGAGTGACAGTAAAATCCCAGTGTTCGATTGGAGTAGATCACAAGTTCACTGTGGGTGGTGCTGATTAGCTACCTTCCCTCTAGTCTGAAGCTAAATAATATTCGAGTAGCTATACACGAAATTCAGCGAAAGAACTGGATAATGATAGATAAAATAATAATAAGGAAAGGGTTAACTTACAGGTTCGGAACCCTTCTTTGGAAGCTTATTCCAGTTTGTATCTTTCGTCTTCTCTGTTCCAGGTTTTTCACATACCTCATTCATGCGCCATCTATAATTCTTTACATTTGTTCCTGACAGGTCGAAATTTCCTTTATTTAAAATCAAATAACCAATAGGTTACCGTTTGTTTTTTTTGTTGGCTATCTGTGCACTGTACACCTCAAGTATCGAAACGAATTTTTTAGCATAAAATACCCCACACTTACAACTAAGCCACCGGGGTGAAGCGCCACCGTTCATTCATGTTGGGTTTCGTTTTGAAATTATTTGGCGACAGTTAAGAAAAACTTCAAACAATAGCTTACACATATCTGACAGAATAACAGAACTTGAGCATTTACTTCGAGTCCAAAGTGCGGGGCGCCATTTTGTGGTAAAAGATTGTGAATCACGAGCCTTTTAATTAATATTTTGAGTAAGTTAAATAGTCATTTAATGAGATCTAAAGTTGCTTTGGTAAAACTTTTTAACAACTGAATGGTTTATTTCTGAGTTGGTTCGATAATAATGAGAAACGTAATGATAAAAGGTATTTTATATCTTATTTGTTTGTCAGGCTGATAGTAGCACCATTTATTTATGAAGGACTTAGATTGTTCATTGAAATGGTATTTTAAATATCTGTATAATGAATGAGTCAGTTTCTGTGAATGTCTCTAAATATCGTATAAAAAGTTTGTTGTTCTTGTTTTTTCTGTTTCTTTTTTTTTACATAATAACTAGAAAAACACAATGAGCTCAACTAGTTTCACTGAGACGATAGTTTCAAACAAAGTATCCGCTTTTATACGTATTTTTAATAAATAGTAGTAATTTAAAAAATTCGTAATTCTAGCGTAAACGATGTTATCAATACCCCTTGTAGTTAGCTTTCTTACAGAAATTTGTAGTTCCTTTAAAAACTGAAGTACAAGGTGAAACATGAATTACCAGCCGATAATAAATAGACAATAAATATTGCACTTGGAATCTTGTTTTATTTATTAGAAGTTGTCTATAAATACAACCTTCCTGTGTCTGTTCAAACACTGCATTAAAAATAAGTAAAGAAAAAAACGTTTCAGAAAACGAAATATTAGCCATCCTTACTACCTTGTTTTTGAAGGATTGATATTAGCTATTCTTACTATCTTGTTTTTAAAGGACTGACATTAGCCATCCTTAGTATCTTGTTCATGAAGGACTAATATTAACCATCTCTACTATCTTGTTTATGAAGGACTGATATTAGCCATCCCTACTATCTTGTTCATGAAGGACTGATATTAGCCATCCCTTCTATCTTGTTTTTAGAGGACTTTTATTAGCTATCCCTTCTATCTTGTTTTTGAAGGACTGATATTAACCATCCCTACTATCTTGTTTTTGAAGGACTTTTTAGCCATCCCTACTATCTTGTTTTTGAAGGACCTTTTAGCCATCCCTTCTATCTTGTGTTTGAGGGAGTGATATTAGTCATCCTTACTATCTTGTTTTTGAATGACTAATATTAGCTATCCCTTCTATCTTGTTTTTGAAGGACTGATATTAACCATCCCTACTATCTTGTTTTTGAGGGAGTGATATTAGCCAGCCCTACTATCTTGTTTATGAAGGACTGATTCTAGCCATCCACATTATCTTGTTTTTGAAGGACTGATATTAGCTATACCTTCTATCTTTTTTTTTGAAGGATTGATATTAACCATTCCTACTATTTTGTTTTTAAATGACTGATATTAGCTATCCCTTCTATCTTGTTTTTAAAGGACTGGTATTAGCCATCCCTACTATCTTGTTTTAGAAGGACTGATATTAGCCATCCCTACTATCTTGTTTATGAAGACTGATATTAACCATCCCAGCTATCCTGTTTTTGAAGGACTGGTATTCGCCATCCCTACATTTACTTTCATTTATGAAAAGTTCTTTTTTTGGTGGTTTTATTATTGTATGGCCGAGATAAAAATATGGCAGCATTGAAATGGTTAATATCAATCAGTTTTTGATTTATCATGTTTGAGAATCTATTTTATAGAATTAAAATGTGTACTACACGTTTCATGTTTTAGAATTATAACAAAATTATAACGATCTTGACTGCAGAACTTTTACGAATCGCTGGAAAAGTTTGAAACTTTTAATGTTTTTAAGATGCTTCTATGGGCTTTAAACTATTATTTATATAATTTAAATCTTAATTAGTTATGTATTTCTAATAAATACTTTTACACATCGTTAAACAAAATAAATTATAATATA
Source organism: Tachypleus tridentatus (assembly GCF_004210375.1). Taxonomy (NCBI): domain Eukaryota; kingdom Metazoa; phylum Arthropoda; class Merostomata; order Xiphosura; family Limulidae; genus Tachypleus; species Tachypleus tridentatus. Next base: position 112,502,616 of record NC_134837.1, read on the forward strand.
CATCTTAGGAGCAGTCACTAATCAGAAAGATTTCCGTAACCATGGCCTAGTGATTAGCTTGCTAGGCTGTGTAACGCAAGGTTCAAGATTCGAGATCTAATGCCACTGAACGTTCGTCTTTTAGTGGCACAGCAGTAAGTCTGCGGATTTATAACGCTGAACACTGTGTCTTCGATACCTGTGGTGGGTAGCACATAGATAGCCCATTACGTAATTTTGTGCTTAACTACAAACAAATAAACTTAGGACTCATTATAAAGTGATAATAACTCCCGCTACTGTTAAGTTTGAAATAACCCAGTAGACGGGGAGTGCTGATGGTGAGTGCTCTTCCGTCAGCTTTCTTAAGTTAAAGATTAAATGTGTGTGTGTGCGGATATTTTAGCGTTGTAAATCTGGAAATGTACGACATAGCAATACTCAGGTTAAACAATAATGATAACATTAAACAAAGTATGAAGACATTGGAAACGTATAGCAGAATAAGTTGTAAATATGATAAGTATTGTATTACAACAGATTCTAACCAAAAATATCATAGATCTACAAGCAAATTGGTGCATAAGTAGTTTAGAAAAATAAGCTTAAGAAGTGAGTGGGGAATGTAGCTTATGTTAGTTACGTAAGTGTTTTGTTTATACGTTTCAATACGTATGTATACATTTATTAATTTTATACATAGTTTTATATGGTTTTGGATGTCTTTAAGTTATGAGTTTTTTCTCCATTCTTCAGGAAATGAAGGAAGTTGTAAGGCCCCCCGTGGTAGAAGAAGTTATTGGTAGACCTGGCCCATCTCGTCCCAGAATACCAGAAATGGTAGTTCATAGAGACTTTCGAAAAGTCAGTGGAATTTCTTCGGAGGTCTTCCGGCAGATTGAAGCGGTCGAGAATGACTACGATGCTACGACAGCAGCTAATTTGGAAGCTGTGGAAAGGCGTGGGGAGATGATCATCCGTGTATTAGACCCCCGAAGCTTGGGTCGAACTGGTGCCGAAACTAGTAAAAAGTACCTGAGTGCTGCTATTGCTGGCCAAACCGTTCAGTTTATCGAAATTATTAAACGTCCGGGGCAAACGTTAGGTCTGTACATACGAGAGGGGGACGGGGTCCGACGGACGAGGGGAGTGTACATCTCTAGGATAGCTCTTGAAAGTGCTGTGTACAACAGTGGACTACTTAGAGTAGGAGATGAAATTTTAGCTGTGAACTTGGTTGATGTGAAGAACATGAGTCTGGACGACGTGGTCATTATTATGTCCATCCCAAGGCGTCTAGTACTGACCATTCGCTCCAAGAGTTTTGTGAAGATACCCTCTCATCACCAGTGGAGACTTGCAGAAGAGGTGCACCCACCCATTGTGGTGTGGAAAAAAGAGATGGAGGAGGAAGCGATGGAAGACTTTAACAGTGAAAACGGGCAGTTAATTCATGCTAGAACGAAAGGTTTGCCATCAGGAGTTCCACCAGTAGCAATTCCATTAGATGACTGGGAAAGGAGAGGATACGACGACCACAGTCTCTACTACAACTCACGCCCTCGACTTCGCAGGGTGCCGAAAGCTGAAATCCGGGAAGAAGAGAAACGCTGGAGAAAGGTTCCAGAGGGAGTCCGGCGCCCGGTTGTTATGCGCCAGCCTAGAAGACCTTACCAGAAGTATCCAAAAATGTTAGAAAGTCTAGCCGAACAAGTACACCCCTTTCATGAGTGTCCACCCCCACCAGCTCCTACCAAGAGATCACACCTTTCTCACAAAACTCTGGATACGGGACCTATGAGAAGCAGCGCTGCCCGTCGCAGATATTGGGACGAATATGAAACTTCTGTTCGTAGTCGCCCAAAAAGAATTATGAGGGCGGAGAGCGAGCAAAGAATTCCGAGAGACAGACACCACGAGGAGGATAAATATGGTGCTAGGGACCGTCGGCTTAGTTTACGAAGGACAAGAACTATGCAACCCAGGATTCGAACACGCCGATCCCCGAGAGAAGGCCCGCGACAAGCTGGGATTCTGCGCCGCTCTGTGATAGAAAGTTGTTCCGATACCGAAGTACACATAAATACCAGAGAACCAGCTGTTTTACGTAGACAGAGCAGCTTGGGTCGTGTGCCTCTATCCAGGGATCACTATCATTTCCGAAGCAATTCACTGCCACGTGCTCGTGCTACCGATCCGGAGACCCGCCGCCGCCAGTCTGTCCGTTTTGAAAATAAAACCCTGTCTTACGATTCTCAGGAGGACAGCGATGGCGCATTGTCTGCTCCAGAGTTTCCACCCTCCAGGTCAGGCCGGAGAGCCTCAGGTAATGTGTTTTTGTTATTTTATAGCAGGGTCCATCACATGTTTATTTTTAACGTACCAGAAAGGAAACAAACAAACAAACAAACAAAGTCTATACAAGTCAATCAGCGACACATACATTTTCCAGCTATTCACCCTAGAAGAAAGAAAGTAGACACTTCTCAGTGAACAAACATGTGAAAACTGTCGCCGATTAAAACAGTGAATTTTATACATATAAGTTATATATATAAGAATACCCCGTATTGGATTAGATAGTTAGTTACAAAATTAAACAACTAAGTAGTATTATAAGACAACAACTAGATGTAACAAAGGTGTGTCTTTTAAAAGTTGATTTTGTTTAAATAGACATCTCCTACTGGATGGAACAAAGGTGTGTGTGTGTGTGTTTGAACGTTAATTTTGTTTAATTAAACACCGCCAACTTGATGGAACAAAGATGTGTGTGTTTGAAACATTAATTTTGTTTAATTAAACATCCCCAACTTGATGGAACAAAGGTGTGTGTGTTTCAAACGTTGATTTTGTTTAATTAAACACCTCCAACTAGATGGAATAAAGGTGTGTGTGTGTGTGTTTGAAACGTTTATTTTTTTAAGTAAACACCTCAAACTGGATGGAACAAAGGAGTGTGTATATGAAACGTTAATTTTGTTTAATTAAACACTTCCAACTAGATGGAACAAAGGAGTGTGTATATGAAACGTTAATTTTGTTTAATTAAACACTTCCAACTAGATGGGACAAAGGTGTGTGTATATGAAACGCTAATTTTGTTTAATTAAACACTTCCAACTAGATGGGACAAAGGTGTGTGTATATAAAACGCTAATTTTGTTTAATTAAACACTTCCAACTAGATGGGACAAAGGTGTGTGTATATAAAACGTTAATTTTGTTTGTTTTCGAATTTCGCTTCAAGCTACACGAAGACTATGTATTCTATGCGTCCCTAATTTATAATTAAGGAAGAAGGAAGACAGCTATTCAACACTACTTATCGCCGACTCTTTATTAATTAATAGTGGGATTTACCGTCACATATAACGCCCTCAGAGTCGAAATGATGAGAATGTTCTTGGACTGGACTGGAACCTAAGACCCTTAGATTGCGTGCTGCATGTCCTAATTACCAGTCTATGCCAGACTTTTTGATTCTGAGCAGTTTTTATTTGATCGTGCGAATGAAGTGTTTATAATTAGTTAGTCGGTCAGCCCTAAATCAAAGAGGATGGTAAAAGAACACAGTATCGTGTATAGATGTTAGTACAATAAATATAACGAAGTGTTGATAATACGAGACCAAAGAAGACACGCGAATGTGTCGAAACTAGTTTTTGAACAGAAGTTTGTTCCATTCACTGTGTTCTACTGACTGTGAGCGAGGAACAGGACATGAATGTCAAACATAAATCAGTTTTTTTTCTTATGAATAGCATTTTTGTTTTATTAAAAATGACCTATCTCATGGATTTATATATTTCCTATTTCGAATTGACTGGTTTATAAATATAGAAGAAACTTATGTTTTAACTTTTCACACTGAGAAAAAAATTGCTGTCAGAAACACAGTATAACTAGTGTTCTAACTTTCAATGTTGATGGAGTTCTGGTGTGTGCTTTTTGCGGGATCTATATTTTATTAAAGACTCTGTAAACAACCAATTAATGATAACCTCGTGTTAAAGACCTGATTGGACTTTGAGTGATTTAATTTTCGGAAACACATTTTAAAAGATCGATGATAATATTGCAGAGAAAAATGTTATCAAATCTGTCGTTACAAATATCAGGTAATGTCCACTTTCATGGCTAATCTGATGTCATGTTGTTGCTCAGAGCCAGCCAGTAGAATACGTGAGAAAAATGGAATCTAATTTTCGACAAAAAATGTATGTTTTATCACTTCTTTTCTATCATTGTGTGCCAGGAAAATTCTTATGCTAAACGGATAACTGAAATGAATCCATTTGGAATCCTTGACTGTGGTAAAAGCTAACTCCTGGTCGATCTTTGTGAAGATGGTAGTGCTAGTTTAAACATGTAACGTGAGTTTTAATAATATTTTATACAACACTCAACAACGAAAGATGTCCTAAGAAAACTATTGTAGTAATATTTAATTCATTTCATGATGTCTACAAAAAATTGACTTTTCTTTAAAGAATATTGTTCTACATTCTGAATTTTCTATTTAGAATGTTCACACATCTACACAGGGGCCTTCCGGTCATACATTTCGCTGATATTGAGCTTATAGGCAAGGGTTTGCTTTTACTAACACTCATCGCTAACTGACTGGATAATGAAATTTGACTGACATTCACAATATACCAACAACCCAAACTACAGACCGCGTTTTTGCAATAACAGAACACGAACTATAAATTATTGGGTTTATAGTTTGGCTACGCTACTGGACCACATTATTCCGCATGTTATGTTTAAATCGTGCATGTAATTGCTCATGCCCAGTATGTTTGCTTTGTCTAATTCTCTTTTCATTGCTGAGTAAATGAACGACAAGTACCCCCGCTGGTACAGCGGTAAGTCTACGGACTTACAACACTAAAATAAGGGGTTCGATTTCTCTCGGTGGACATGCACACACACTCAACAACAAACGAGAAAAATTGCAGAATTATTTTGATTAATTGATTATCTTAAGAGAGAGAAAGCTAAAATGATGAATATAATAAAGGTAATTCAGTTGTTAAAATGATCCATGAAGGTATGAAATAAAATTACCGAAAATGTAATTGTGCGACTAACAGTCTGCTTACCACTAGAGGAGGCTGCAAGTTCAATACAAGTGAATTATTTGTTTGTTTGTTTATTTGTTCTGATATTTCGCACAAAGCTACACGAGGGCTATCTGCGCTAGCTGTCCTTAATTTAGCAGTGTAAGACTAGAGGGAAGGCAGCTAGTCATCATCACCCACCGCCAACTCTTGGGCTACTTTTTTACCAACGAATAGTGGGATTGACAGTCATATTATAACGCCCCCACGGCTGATAGGGCGAGCACGTTTGGTGCGACGGGGACTCGAACCCGCGATCCTCAGATTACGAGTCAAACGCTTTAACCTACCTGGCCATGCCGGGTCCTCAATCAACAGAAGTGAAACAAATTTATGTTTGTTCCATGGATATTTTCTTATGACTTTCACTTTTGAAGTCAAACGTTTCTGAAACCATTTTTCTTAAGCTAATTTTTTTGTCTTCTTTACCGTGTTTTAAACAATTAAATATATTCCAGTGGGATATGGAAACCAACAAAACCTATTCACTGCTTACAGTTGTCTAATGATTTAGGTCATTTTTTTCGGTTTTACAAAGAAGAACTAGTATGTCAAGTTTTTTAAGATTTCTTTTCTTTATGTTCTTTAACCACAGATATTGTTCTAATCGAAACGCTTCCCTAGTGACCAGAATCTCGAAGTATAGTTTATTTTGAATCTTGCGCAAAGCTAACGGGGGCTATCTGCACTAGCTGTCTCTAAGTTAGCAGTAACAGAGTAGAGGAAAGACAGCTAGTCATCACCACCAACCGCCAACTCTTCTACTGTCTTTTACCATAAAAAGTTATAGTGTCCGTCGCATTATGACATCTCCACGGCTGAAAAGGCGAGCAACTTCAGAGTAACGGGGATTCGAACGTACGACCCTCAGGTTGCGAGTCGAGCGCCCTCTAATCACTAGGTTATATCAAGCCCGGATCTCAGACTCTTTCAGTTCAATTTGAAGATGGGGAAAAAATCCCATAGCTACACAGAAAGTATCTAGAATGCGTCATAACAACGGAACTGTGCAAGCTATGTAAGAAAAGTGAGCTCGGAGTTCGACTTGTCACTACTTAAAAAGGGAAGATTCACAGATATGACGAAAAATGTTTACACTTTAGATACATACGTATATAATTAAATTTAATTATAATGAGAGAGAAGTAAAAAAAAACAGCCATAAAACAATCATCCATCACTGGGTCATCATGTAATGTTGCCTGACAACAGCGGAAATAACACGTAAATTGTGTTGGAGTACACCGTTTACCCAGTCTAATATCAACTAAATAACACTTTAATTGTGTTGAGATACACCGTCTACCCAGTTTAATCTCAACTAAATAACACGTAAATTGTGTTGGGATACATCGTCTATCCAGTTTAATCTCAACTAAATAACACGTAAATTGTGTTGGGGTACACTGTCTATCTGGTTTAACTTCAACCAAATAACACTTTTTGGAGTACAACATCGATCCAGTGTAACCTCACCTTCGCCAGCCTCACATGTTTAGAAGAGAGAGAAAAAATGAGCAAAAGTGGGTGCTATAGCGCACATCGTCTAATGTCTTTATCACCTTTTATTCTCTGTAGCCAGATGTGAGTGCTCTAGTCCACAACGTTCCAGGTCTTTACCACATTTCATAGTCTGTAGCCAGATGTGAGTGCTCTAGTCTATAACGTTCCAAGCCTTTATCACATATCACTGTCTGTAGCCAGATGTGAGTGCTCTAGTCCACAACGTTCCAGGTCTTTACCAGATTTCACAGTCTGTACCCAGGTGTGAGTGCTCTAGTCCATAACGTTCCAAGCCTTTATCACATTTCACTGTCTGTAGCCAGATGTGAGTGCTCTTGTCCACAACGTTCCAAGCATTTACCACATTTCACTGTCTGTAGCCAGGTGTGAGAAGATGGTTGTTAACAAGAACAAAAATAGTAAAAACAATAGTCAGAGTACTATACATCAAAGCAGAAAAACTGTCCTTGAAGTTAACATTCCATCCCCTGTATGACGTTTGGACATAACTATCAAGATGTTAAGGTACTTCTGTACTAAGCCTAACCTAAAGTATTAGTATAGTTTTTATTCTCCACGTTCCATGCTACTGTTTAATAGTTCTAAAGAGGTCCACGCATTAACAGGTCAAATATATTAGAGAGGATACAACTAAATTAGTTCACCTATAGTCTTGGTCAAAATGTTTGCATATTTTCTTACATTTAAGATCATTCTTATTAAGATGGAATATATAAAACACTTATTTCTGTCAAACTTTGAAATGTATGTTACATTAAACATCTAAATATGTAATGTTTTTATAGTGAAACAGGATCTAAAGACATCTTGAACAATTTATTAGAAGAACAAACATTTTTATCACACACATATGGAAAGATGTGTAATTCAACATTTCACATATAACAACAAAATCTTACCAAAACATATTAAATGAAAAATGCAACACCAAATTATTACCAATGGCGTATTAACTTTATATCGGTGACATGCTGTTGATGTAATCTACCATGATTTCATCCAAATTTGACACTAGACGGCGCTGCAACTCAGCTACAGTTTAGGGTTTTGTTTACCAATTTTCTCGCACAGTTCTTCGACAAAGTTCTCAATGTCTGTGTAATATATCTGTGGATTATGCTATTCTGTTATTGGTTTCTATTCAGTTTTGAACGTCTGTGTGACATATCTGGCTTAAAGCGTTCTGTTATTGGTTTCTATTTATGTATCTTACTTTTAAGAACATTTTGTTATAAAAATTGTTCATTTCTATTTTAGTAAAAAATATTTTATTCCTTCAAATGTGTTAAACTTTATTTGCTAGTTTTGAATTTCGCGCAAAGCTACTCGAGGACTATCTGCGCTAGCCGTCCCTAATTTAGCAGTGTAAGACTAGAGGGAGGACAGCTAGTCATCACCACCTACCGCCAACTCTTGGGCTACTCTTTTTACCAACGAATAGTGGGATTGATCGTCCCATTATGACGCTCTCAGGGCTAAAAGGGCGAGCATGTTTAGTGCGAAGGGGAGTTGAACGCCCTAACACGCTTGGCTATGCCGGGCCAAATCATAAACACAAACTGAAGTCTGCTATATTGTAGAAGTCGTATATTTGACATGTGTAAATTGTATACTTCAACCGAATGTATATCTACTAATACATTCCTAAATGTACAAATAGATTAATAGCTTACTGTAATTTTAACAGTAAAATCAAAATAGTTTTCATGTGAATTTGTTTTGTTCTTTCAGTGGTCATCATATCTTTTTCCTTGTACGTTCGTATTGTCTTGTTTGTTTATATCACGTTAACAGAAGTAGGTTTAAATATTTCCCAAGGTCACCGCAGACGTTCCCCTGATATCTTCACAGCAGACGAGTATCGGGACTGGTTACGCAGATCGCCATCAACGTCAGCAATATACGAGCGCTTGAGACGAGGGCGAGGCTTGCGTCAAGTTCAACCACTGCCGAGGGTCGCTCACAGCGTCGAAAGCCTGCCGGACTCGCTTAACCATGTAAGTTGGTGACAAGACAACTGTTTGAAGAGGTTTGGATGGTGACGGAGAAACTAAAGTTGTTGCGGTTAATTATTCTGTAAACTTAAGATTCCAGATGAAACCATCAATAAATAAAAAAGATAAATATGGAGCCCTCTTTTGATGGACGAAGCTCATGATGCGGCGAGTGGTTCTGTCTGATTCTAATTATTTTGATTTTTAATTCAAAATTAGGGACTTATAAGCTGAAATCTTTGAGAGTCTCCGACTCCGTTAACCCGGTAACTTAAATACGCTTTACGTATATTTACGTATTTTAAATCTGTTTTTACGATCTAATCACAAGGTTATCAAATGTGTTTTGATACTCTAATCTCAAAACTATTACATTTATTTTACCTGATAACCACAAGACCATTAAATGTGTTTTACGATCTAATCAAAAGGTTATTAAATGTGTTTTTACGCTCTAATCGCAAGGTTATGAAATGTTTTACGTGCTAAACACAAGACTATTAAATGTGTTTTATGTACTACTCACAAGGTTATTATAAATTTAATGGGTAATTTAGCAGCAATGAAATGGTTTATGAAGCATGTGAACGTAGTTAACTTACATATACTTGTTTAGTGCATGTTTGTCAACTGACTTTTTGTGATCTTTTCACATGCATATAATATTAGCATTATTAAATATCTTTATTTTCTAAGAAGCGGCAACGTGGGCTCTATCCTCGTTATGTTCCTGTCAGACGTTCTCTACTCAGGCCAAGGGCAGAAGAATTTGCCCAAACATCCCACTTGATTCACCCGCATTTGTTCGAGTATCACCAAACGGTGCCCTTTCCTTCCCCCACCAAACACTCTGACGAGAAGTTACACTTACTCACGCTAGATCCGAACGACTTCTATAAATACAGACCACAGAAAGACTTTGAAAGGACACTTTCTTCTACGGATTCATTCAACGGGCTCTTAAGAGTGCATCTTTTAACGGGTCGGGGCCTGCGCCCCACGGAGCATTTTGACCATTTCAGAGATTTGTACTGTGTGATTGAGAGTGATAACATACCTAAGGCAAGGACAACAGTGCGAACGGGTGAACATAGTTTTGACTGGGACGAGGTTTTCGAGCTAGATCTGATTGAGAACCAGGAATTAACTTTCCTTATCTACAGTTGGGATCCACGGTACCGACACAAACTGTGTTATAAGGGAACGATAAATCTCAGTCTACTTAAAGAGGAACCTAGCCACAGCCTGGCCCTGAAGCTGGAGCAGTGTGGAACACTTTACCTTAAGCTCCAATTCACGGAACTCGGGGAACTACTGGAAAGATACCCGGCTCCCGCCTCTACAGGGGTGTTTGGCGTAGATCTGGAGACCATCGTTTCAAGAGAGAACTCTAACATAGGGGTGCCACTTATTCTGAAACTGTGTATTGACGAGGTGGAACTCCGAGGGCTGACATTTCCTGGTATCTACCGCATCTGTGGTTCAGCTCTGAGTAAGAAAATGCTCCGGGACGGATTTGAAAGAAATTCCTGGCTTGTCGACCTAACTGAAGAGAACGTTCCAGATATCAATGTTGTAACAAGTAAGTAAAAATTAAAACTCGTGAATGCCATTCTGGTAAGTAGATATTTTTTATTTCATTATTGTTAATCTCTTTCTAGTGAACTAGAATGATCCACGACCGACAACTGAACCCCGATTTTGAACCAAAGTTTCTCCTTTATGGAAGGACAGTTTAGTACACAAATTGTACTCGTACTCACGGGTTAAACGGTTTTTAAACTGCTTTTATTATTATTATTATTAAACAAAACTGGTTTTCTGTGTCACTAATAAGAACTAACATACTTCTATTATGAAACTGCTTTTATAGGTAAATAAAAGCTTTTCAAAAAAGGAAGTAAATGTATGGATGGATTATATCAGGCATTCAAAAACAATGGAAGCAAGATTGTAGGGATGTATAATAACATCATTCAAAAACGATAGAAAGAAGGTAGTAGGGATGGCTAATATCAACCCTTCAGAAACAATTAAAACAAAGTAGTAGGGATGGCTGATATCAATCCTTTAGAAACAATGGAAACAAGGTAGTAGATGTTAAACAAAAATAAGATAAAACAAAGTCGGTTGTGATTGAACAGCTCTATATACATATATAAAGTTATATGTTAATTCTTGCTTGCGCTGTTATGTAGGGATAATACAAGTACCATCGCTACTATCTTGTTTTGAATGATTGATATCAGCAATTCCTACATTTACTTTTTTATTGAAAAGTTTTGATTTGTTGTATTTTTTAAATTCAGTGTTTCAATAGATACAGAAAGGTTATATTTATATTCAAGTTATAATAAATACAACGATATTCTAAGTGAAATATTTATTGTTTATCTATTATTGGTTGGTAATTCCTGTTTCACCCTGTTCTTGAGCTTTTTAAGGTAACATCGAATTTCTGTAAGAAAGCTAACGTCAAGGGGTAATGATAGTATCGCTCACACTAGAATTATGAATTTTTTTAAATTACTACTATTTATTAAAAAATACTTATAAAAGCAGATACTTCGTTTGAAACTGTAATCTCAGTGAAACTGATTGAGACCATTGTTTTTAGTTATCACGTAATAAAAAAGAAACAGAAAAAGAAAAACAACGAACTCAAACTTTTTACTAAGATATTTACAGATATTCGGAGAACCTGTGACTCAGTCATTATACAGATATTGTTATAAAAGGAAACACTGTGTAGTTATAGGTATTGTTATAAAAGGAAACACTGTATAGTTATCGATATTGTTATAAAACGAAACACTGTAGTTATAGATATTGTTATAAAAGGAAACACTGTATAATTATAGATATTGTTATAAAAGGAAACACTGTATAATTATAGATATTGTTATAAAAGACAACATTGTGTAGTTATAGATATTGTTATAAATTGAACCACTATGTAGTTAAAATATTGTTATAAAAGGAAACACTGTATAGTTACAGATATTATTACAAAAGGAAACACTTATGCATACGAGGTCTGTTTGACTGTGTGGGTATTTGGGTATTGATGTTGTTAAATACCCAGGAGGGTCAGGTCTGTTCAAAAAATACGCGGACTGTTTGAATTGCGCGGCTCCAGTTGGTTCCAGGGGAATCCGCTTGGTGTCGCTAGGTTTGCACAGATCAGCTGATTACGACGCCATTTCCCGATTGCAGATATCTTCATTTGTGTATTAGCTACGCGGTTTTAAGTGAAGTGCGATTTTTTCGTTTGGCGGATTTCAGAATGAATGACCTGAAGGAGCAACGACTTGCTGTGAAATTTTGTGTTAAACTTGGAAAATCTGCGACTGAAACTTTTGCTATTCTTAACACGGCTTACGGTGATGTTGCTATGAAGCGTACAGCATGTTTCAAGTGGCATGAACGTTTTAAGGATGCTCGACAGTCCATTGAAGATGAAGAGCGTCCTGGACGTCCTTCCACGTCAACTGACGGCCCACACGTCGACAAAATTAACACCCTGGTGCGGGCAAATCGACGTCTGACTGTCAGGGAGCTTGCTGAAGAGTGTGGGATATCAATTGGATCTTGTTACGATATTTTGACCGAAAAATTGAAGATGCACCGCGTTGCTGCGAAATTTGTGCCTCAGAACTCGTGAGTTTTGGCCAAACACTCGATCACTGTTCTTCCCCCCCTACTCACCTGACCTTGCTCCTTGCGACTTTTTCTTGTTTCCCAAACTCAAAAGACCCTTGAAAGGAAGAAGATTTGAGGCGATTCCCAAGATTAAGGCAAATGTGACGAAGGAGCTGGAGGACATTACAAAAGAAGCGTACCAGGACTGTTTCAACAAGTGGAAACACCGTTGGGATAAGTGTGTGCGTTGGGGAGGAGAGTACTTTGAAGGGGTCCCAGACCTGTAACTTCTAAATAAAGTACATTTTGTTTTATGACGTCAGTCCGCGTATTTTTTGAACAGCCCTCGTATATTGTTAAAAAGGAAACACTGTACAGTTATAGATATTGTTTTAAAAGAAATTTGTGTAGCATATGCTTGCCAACTTACGATTAACGTAAATTGTACTAGTAAAAGTATTATTAAATTACAATAGTAGTTTCGTTAATGAGTATTCATTTAATTATCAATTTGTTTCACAGGTCTTTTCAAGGATTATCTTCGTGAGCTTCCCGAGCCCCTCTTCCCTAAAGGTTTATTCGACATGTTGGTAGATGGCATTAGCGTCTGTTTACCTGATGATTCTGAGGGTAATACGAAGTTAATGTTTAGTATCCTCGACTGCCTTCCGAAAGTTAACCGGGTAAGAATTTTAATAATGAATTCAATGCGTCTTGAAACAACCGTTTTGTTTTTTTTATCATTTATTATCCATGGGATGAGCTTGCGAATCGTCAACGTGTTTGGAGCAGTGTTAACTTTGGTTTTAATTATAACCAGTGTCGGACTTAACCATTTTAGATCCGAGTACTGTAGTGTTAGCGTTTGTCCTAATCACAACCAGTGTCAGACGACTCTTGGTATTACAAATAAATATAATAATAAACAAATAATCGATGTAAAAACATAAAATAAATAATATTGTGTCTTCAATGTCCTGGCGAAAGTAATACTGATTTTTCTTTCTACAGCTAATAGCAATGTTTTGGTTTTAGGTCTACATGAGGCAGTCAGAGAGTTACCGATTATATATTATTTGAGGGATCTGTATTATATTACATCAACAGCACAGCCATTTTGTGAATGATTCCATCTTTAAGTTCAAGAAATTACTTGCCATCTATAGAACATTTACTAAGAAACATAGATATATTTATTTGAGAAGAATATGATTGTGTACTTTCGTGTTATGAAAAATGCTGTTGTTAAAAAGTTTCATTTCGCCATCGCAATTTTTAATCATTTAAAATAAATTTCTTTAGAGCAGTGATTCTCATGATACTCGTATCCCTGGGGGGGGGCAATGTTGGTCATCGAAGGGTTACATAGAAAGAAAGTGGAAATTGAAACAAAACAAAGTAAGAGAGAGAGAAAAAAAAAACCTCGACAAAGCTTGAAAATGAAACAAGTTTACGATTATTGTTGATAAATAATAATAACTAACACAAAATAATACTAGTTGGAGTAATACTGAATATTATACTGTCCTCCCACTGGCACTCAACATAAAATAATTAAATATTAAGTGCTATTCATAATGTTTTTATGCATCTGAACTGATTGGCTGCTTTCATACTGGTCAGTAAATTGGAAATAAAAGTAGGATAACCTTAGCAGCTTTGTCATAAATATATAATACTGTTTTCTACAATGAAAAAGAGTTAAACAAACGCCAACAAGGAAGAAAGTTTCGTATTTTTCTTGCGTTTTAGAAAGGTTAGATCTTTTTAAGTAATAGTTATAAAAAGTGTTAATGTTTGTGTCTAATATTCATTATTTGTGAAACCCATAGTCATTAAACTGTAAGGTTGGAGGAATTTTATCACCAACATAGACAAACTGCGTATGTGTTTTGAACTTAGTCTTCTGAGTGAAAGTGGTTTAAGTGAAAGGGTATCCAATAAATACAGAACATTCCAATTTAGTTTACTAAGTTAACAACAGATGACACTATGATATAAATGAAATATGTTGTCATTCGATATATACATTTTTTTTTAGTTAAAGAGGTTCTACTATGTGTTTTTTTCATATTCTAGTGTACGATTCTATGTTTGATGAACCACTTGAAGCAAGTGGTCAGTCACAGCGACAGAAATAAGATGACCTCCCAGAACCTAGCAGTTTGTTTTGCCCCAATTGTCATGTGTCACACAATGCCGGGAGAAAGAAGTGTCGAGTTGCAGAAACCTATCGACGTTTTACGATATCTTCTAGATACCTGGCCTGTTCATAGGGGTCTGTACTTATGTTATTATTTATTTTGGGGAGGAACTGAGATAAAATTGAAAAACAAAATAATACAAAAAAGATTTAGGAAGGTCGGTTATGGTCGTGTTTTTAACATTTTAAACAACAAAACTCTAAGTCAAGCAGACCGCGTACAATATTTTGACCCCAGAAAAGGCGCAACCGCTATTTCTGCAACTCTCTTGCAAGATGTTTTTGATATTGTTTTTTTAAAGAAACAACAGCATTCATCAGTCCCAAAATTGGAGAAGATAAAATTATGTGTTTTTGGTAGATGGATATACATATATTTTTACCAAACTTTACATGAGATTGTGGAGTTAAAGGTTCTTTCTCATGAAGTCAGTGACTGTAAGACAACCAACATATTTTCTGCCCACATTATCTCGGAGGAAAGACGTAAGAAGCATCAAATTGTAAACTTACTTGTAATCGGAAGTCTTACGTGGCCTGATAGTATTGAA
Organism: Tachypleus tridentatus; assembly: GCF_004210375.1. NCBI lineage: Eukaryota > Metazoa > Arthropoda > Merostomata > Xiphosura > Limulidae > Tachypleus > Tachypleus tridentatus. The sequence goes on from NC_134837.1 coordinate 112,517,638, forward strand.
TCCCGTAGCCGAACATGTTCGCTCTTTTAGCCATGTGGACGTTATAATACGACAGCCAATCCCACTACTCGTCATTAGCCAGAGAGTTGATGGTGAGTGATGTTGACAAACTGCTTTCGCTTTAGGCTGTCACTTCAAAGTTAGACACAAATAGTGCAGATGTAACCATCGAGGAGCTTTGTGCGAAATTTAGCAAATGAATAAACTGTAACTACAAGTTAATGTAAGGTACCAAAGCGCAATACGTACTACCAGTGCACCAGATATGGATGGGGTCATGACATAAAACCAATGTCAGATACAGCAAGCCACAAGAATAATAATAAAAAAAGACCAGAGAAGAATTATGTTGGCGTTAATAAAAAGTGCCTGTCGGCTGAAGGAAACCAAGTCTACCCACATACCGACTGTGTTCCTAGAATATTTGAACATGTAGGTAGCCATGGCCACAGCAATGAGGTTTGCTGACTCTGGGATGATAGAAAAACAATACGTCTGTAGAACCACATGAAAAGGTTTTCCAGATCAGGATCTACAGATCCCTGCATTTTATTCCAACCTTTCTAGATTTCCAGATCTCATGTCGACCCTGTTTTGTAACCAAACATTACATAAGCGGTTCGGTTGACTTAGGGACTTGTTATGGGATTATTATTTAATAATAAAGTTGGATAAGTGACTGAATAAGATAATGGGCTCAGTAATAATAAATGTACTTTTATTTGTAAAACTGTTTGGCCTGTATGATAGAAAGATGTTGCCGTGAAAACAACTAGTTGCAGTTTTTCATGAATAATATAGGTTAAACTTTCAGTTATAGTTAAAAACTGAACATCTTGATAATTTATTTTTACCGTAGTCAAAGGTTAAAACCAACCCTGTGCTGGGGAACCCATTCCATACTCTTAGCTCTGAGCACTTTATAAAGGTCATTAGGTTGTAAATACAAGTCAATAAGCAATATAATAAGTTTGTCTTTGTGGTTAAATTTGGCGAGTTGGGTTCTGATCTGTGTAACAACCACAATTTAAGATACTGATGTATTGTAATAGTGACAGTCAGTCTTTTAATTTGCTGCTGACTGCTTGCTCTCACAGTTGTTCTAAAGTCGACGGTGAAATATAGACTTATTAATTGCTTTACCATAAATACAAAATGTACTTTCAATAAATTTCTGTAATTAGCATGAGAAAACAAAATAGTTTGTTAACGTTTGTATCAACTTAATAAATCTGACAGAAACCTCAATGTCGTCACATTACCTCTTAGCCCAAAGAAATGACGAAAAGCAAGTGCTTTTGTTACTGAGCTAAAGTGTACTGCTGATACAAAACTATTTTTATCTGTGCAAACATCTAAAAAACCTATACCTTTTGTTTGACATCATCTTCATTGGTCATTATAAGACACCTACAGTGGGTCAGCCGTAAGTTTGTGCACTTAAATTTAAAATCCAAGCTCCATGGTAGACAGAGCACTGATAGTCCAAGATAGTCCATTGTTTAACTTCACGTTAAAATAAAAAAAAAAAATCTGAAATACAGACAATGATTTTATATTGATATTGTATAAATAAATCAAAGTATTTTTGTTTGACTTTCATACAAAGCTACTTGAGAACCAAACTACTTCCTTAACCTTTCTAGTCTTCCTTAATTTCGATGTAATAGCTAAAGGGAGGGAAGTTAGTCAGTAACACTCAACCGTTAGGTTACTCTAATCAAGTAGGGATATGACTGTTGCCGTTATGACACACGCAAGACATCCAACTACGCAGCTCGACTTCTTTCTTTTGGCAATAACAGGACATGAACCATGACTGCTCAGAATTAAAGTCAAACACACTAGCCACAGGGTCATTCACTGACCTTATTGTATTAATAAAACGTATGTTGGAATCTTGCTTTACAATGCGTCATCAAATTTATCACTTACCATTGACCCATTTAATATGTAAGGAGGAGCCACTTCTTGTCTACCAAATTACCCAACAAAAACAAATTGATTACACCTAAAAACAGACTTCAGCAGCTTGATAAGACGAAACATCTGAAGTTGTTTATGCTTGAAAGTTCTATAAACTATGTTATTCTCCGGCAGGTAGCAAGTAATGAGATTGAAATAACCAATAATCTTTGAATTTAGGAAATAACAAAAGCCAAAATTTACTTGTAGTTCGTGTTTCTTTGTTGTTCTAGTTTATAACAACTACGAGTTTTACCTCATTGTCGTATTCATATACTTCATAAGACGACTGCACGATTTTTGTACCATTTTAATATTTAGGTATGTGGCTAACCTCTTGTACGTTCGGTTTCACGGTGCCAGTAACTCTTCAAAAGTTCTTTGCTGAGAAGCTAGTTGCTGGTATCATAAACTCACCTCATGTTAGGACGCGAGATACAGTTTTATATTAAAATCCCTGTTCCTCCTAGTGGTGGGTACAACATGGATAATCCATTGTGTAGGTTTGGGAAGAACATTGTAGGTAAGCAGCAGTATCTGTTGTCAGCTTAAAAATACAATTAACCCAATATCCTGAGCATCTTTGGAAGGTCTGAGGTACGAGCCGCAATATGTTTTTCTACAACTACTCAATTAAACTCTGGTTTTAAAACTAGATTTGTTGATTAGTATCCCTTTCTCTGACCAGTAGTTTTAAATTAGAGATGGCTAAGCCTAATCTTCGGATTGTATTTTTAATAGCCTTATCTCGTACAAAAATGCCATTATGGTTGAAATTATCAAATATTGTTTTTATCAATTTTTTTTGTATGTGTGTGTGTGTATGTATAAGAAGACCTTTAAAAAAGGTTTTAATTTTCATGAATTATTTATTTTTCTAACCAATATACAATTTCATGTTTAACTTGAAATGATGCAACCGTATTAAATTACTTGTTATCTGTTTTATCACCAGGGGAGGGAAGCAGTGATTCAAGCACTAGTATAAAAAACAGCCAAACTCCTGTAGAAGATGATGGTAGTGATGATCACGGAAAAACGACATTACAGAAGACAGTAGCGTGGTCAGTTGGTCACTGATTTCTACCAGTCTGCGTGTTAGCCGTACTACAACAATGACACTGTGCCGTAGTCTTAACTAAGGCAACATGACCAAGCCAAAGACAACTTATGAGAAAACTGCCTCAATTAATTTTGGATGGATTTATTTATACAGATGTGTTGGGCAGCGAGTTATGGTTCTGTTAACTGTTGTAAGTCCCAGATAAACATACAATATGTAATAATACATCGTTTAAATGTGAGCTAGCCCTCCTCAAATTAGATCGCAAATTAATAATACTCACCAGATGGCGCTTTAATCAACCACTACTTAAATGTTGTTCTTCCCTTTTGTTGATATGGGATGTTCCTAATTCCGTTCGTGGAAATCCAAGTATTCTTGTTTCGCTAGTTGATTGTTTGCGACTCCCGACTAAAGACCAATTACATATTGTTATTTTTCTTGTAAAGTTGTTATGTCGACAATGGACTTGTTACACAGAGGTCAGTTCCGTTTATCCCTTGTTTTTAATAAACGACTTACCCTCTTGAAGTCTGGACTTGGTTTTTCTAGTCACGTTTGCATCATAACGAAAGATTTGTCTGTTGGATTCCGTGCGCTGTAGAAGGGAAGACACCTAGTGAACACCATACACTGCCAACTCTTGTCAGCCTAAATAGTGGGGTTTGGTCTACACTTTTGTAATATATTTACAGCCGCAAGTTGTGGAAAACAATTTTTTATATATTTTTTTGGCGTTGATAGGGCACGAAATACTCATCATTACGTACACAGTAACCAATAGGTTGTATTCAGCCGATAAACACAGATTGAAATGAGACCAGTTTGTTTGATTAGAGTGTCATCACTTTGTTCCTATCACTGAATCCAGTTCTCAGGTTACCGGGCTCATAGAGTTAACAACTACATTAGTATTTTAATCCACCTGATATTTAATAATGGGATGAACTACTAAAAACAACAAAATAATACCTTAAGCTAAAACAGACATGCTTAATAGATATCGGTCAAGTTACCTTATTAGGTAAGACTTGATAACAAGTTTCCTACACTATTATGTTAATTTTATAAGTTGACTGTTTTGTTTTATTATTGTATTTTTTGTTTCATGATCAGTATACATTAGAAAAGTTGTAGCAATATACATCATTACTATTCATCACCAGATATATGATGGTTACCAATAGTAAACAATATACATCAAGACTGTTCACCATGAGATGCATGATGGTTGTCAATAGTATCAGGGGCTCTACTTTGATTTTAGCAAAGCTATTACAAAAAAAATAGTTGTATGGAGCTAAGCCTTACTCAGAAAAACAAGAACATGTATTTGGGCACTTTAAAGAGGTGATAGACAAAGAAGTAATACAGACAGCAAGGATGGTTAGCAAGATGTGAAGTAAAAGGACAGGATTGCTTAATATAGTAGAAGCCAATGAATGGACACAGAAGCTAAGACCTACACTGATTATGACGTGACTATGAAGAGATGGGATCCTACTATTTTACTGGTCAGCCACAAAAATTGTCCAATCTAGTTCATTCAGAGTTCTGACAGACTCACTAAACCTTATCACAAAATTGAAGACATATTTTATTCTAATGAAATGAACAGTCTCCAAGATATTTAAAGACACCTATGATAATGGCCACATGGGGAAGTGGGCTATTTACGTAGCTTTTGGGCAACCTTCAAATAACACTGCAAGAAGTCTGCTGGGGCAGAGGTCACACAACCAGTCAATTGGAGGAATGAGGGTGAAAGTATGTGGGAAGGACAAATGCTATTTAATCGGATATTGGAACTAGATAATCAAGGTTGGATAAACGACAATATAGAGTAAATTGACTGTTAGGCACTAAAGACTGTTATACGGTTTTAGCTACCTAAATATTTTACATTCCTGTTAAATGGAAGCCAATCTCCATTGTGGTTATCTTGAAAATAATTCTGTTTGTATTTTCATTTTTAAATATGAGTAATAATAAAATTTTACCATTAAGATAATCTGTGGGGTTTAAAATAACTTTAGTTTTCTACCACTAACTGAACTTTTGAAAATTGAGTTACGTTTTACAGCACCACTTACTTAATATTTAAAGTACAAATGATAGTAATTTCATTTAAAGTATTTGAATTTCAAATCAAACACAACCAGGATGTTCAGAAACATATTTCTCCTCTCAACCTGCATGTGAAAAGATAACTTGGAAATAACACTATTTGGTTTAAATATCCTGTTGCAATGTGGAAGTCAGACAAGCAAAAAATATAGAAGTTACAAACCAACTTGGGGATCTGTAGATTCAATACCCAGAATTTTGAAGTGGGTGGAAAACGGGAATATCCTGAGAAAAACCACCTTCACTCCACATACTATGGATATTCTGAGTAGCACGTGAACTATGTATTAGAAACAATAAGAAAGAGATATAGATAATTAACATATTAATTATTACTAATGTAATAAGGAGACAGGTGGGTGGCCATGTTAAAGCTGACGTTTGATGTTTCTCCACGTAATTTTACGTTAATGAAATTACAAGCTATTATCAGGTATCTTATATTAATTATGTTATTAAGTGTGTGTGTCTGTGTTGTTGTTTTTTTCTTATAGCAAAGCCACATCGGGCTATCTGCTCCTGACGTTTGAAATTGTTTCGTTAATGTATTTCTTGTACTTGTTACCTGGTAGTATTTTTTTTACTAGTTTCTGGAAAGTAGGTAGAATATTTAAAGAATCAAGATAGATGGGAGAGGGTACACATGGGGAGGCGTCAGGCTAATCAGGTGGTGCAATGTTGTAAAGCTTCAAGTTTCCCTTAAGGCTGGTGGACAGACTGCATGTAAATGAGGCCTAAATTGAACCTGGTTCTCCCAGATCACATACAGTGATGAAATTGACAAAGATGTAATAATTAACATGTTTAAAAAATGGTATATTAATTGTATATTAATATAATAACTTATATGTTCAGATATATTTGACATTATACTCATTGAAAGATAAAAATCACATATAAGGTTTCATTGATACATTCATAATTCTCTTTTCACATATATATTAACACACAAAATTGTGTAATAACATGTTTTGTGCTAACAAAATTCAGCTTTTCCTCTATTTGGTTTTAGAACAATCAAGTCTCCTATGAAAGTATTAATATTTACCTGAATCATGTATAACAGATGAGATGGAAGGCAGCTTGTCAACACCACAATGGGATTTCACTGTCACTACTATAACACATCATTGGCACCATAGTTTTGAACAAAACCCGATCCACAGTTTGATATGCTACATTTGACCATGAACTTTAACCTACATTTATCAAAGTTAATTAGTAAGTCCTTAAAGGTAACTTACCTCTCAACCTTTGTAGCAAATGTAGCATCCTGCTGTCAGATGTGGAAATTTTAAAAACATTGTCTGCTAGCCCTTTTGAATCTGGGTACATGTGTCACTACATTTCCTGCACTATGGACTAAGGCCCTGAATGTACCACAATAAATTATTCACAGAGTCATAAAACTCCATTAAATAATAATAAATTCTTAAGTGAATAATTATGTTTTAAACTACAAAGTTATGCAGTTTTTGTTGTAAGTTACTGGAAATGTAGGGCCAAATTATTAAAAGTATGGAAATGATGATGCATTTTTTCTAAAAGTCTTTTAATAGTGAACAGGTAGTAGAGGACTAGAAGCCGATAATAAAATTGTCTTAAAATTTTAAGATGTATTAACCTTACATCAGTAAATAATTTTGTTGGATGGTTAGCATGGTTTTCACCAGGGGAAAGGAATTTAGTTAGTTTGAAGCTCAGAGCGATACAGTGGGCTAGCTGTGCTCTGTCCGCCACTTGTATCAAAACCTGGTTTGTAGCACTAAGTTTGCAGATATACCACTATGCTACTGGAGAATCCTCAAGGGAAAGGTGCAAATAAAATGTCTGCTTTTTCATTTCTAAGGGTATGGGTGAATCAGTTGGCTCAAAAGATCAAAAATGACAGCCTGGAAGAAATCAAAGGGTTGTTAAAAATGTTAAACTAAGTTAACATCATAAATAGGGTGCTTCAGGGCTCAATATTGGGGTTTTATCTTCTTTCCTTATTTACAGCAATGGCATAAAAGAGTGGCCAACAAACTGCTAAAATGTGCTGGTGATATCAAGGTCTGGTGTGACAAGGATGTTGCTATTTACCATTTAGATCGTTAGGTGAACAGATGAATTTCAGTTACAATAAATGCAGAGTAATGCATGTGGGTTATAAAAAAAATATAATTTTGAAGTGAATATCCTTAAGTGTTATGGAAGTAAAGGGTCTTGGTGTTTTATTGATCAGTCTTTTAAACCAGTGTACTGTTGCTAGTGGTATAACAAATATGGATTTTGGGTTGTATATACAAAAATATTGCTGTTTTTTGTTGCATACTGTGCAAAATTACTTCAGACCTATCTGTGCTAGCCATCCCTAATTTTGAAGTGATAAACACCTAATGTGTGTTCATTTGTAGCAAAGCCACATCAGATTATCTGCTGTGCCAAGAAAAATTGAACTTCCAGTAAACCTTACTGCCATTCCATTGGGAATGGAGTATATGTGTGATGGATGACAGGGAAAGTAAACTCCACCCACTACCAACTGATGAACTATTCTAATCAAATAGTTGGATTTGACTGTCACTCTTATAATGCACCCATGATTCCATAGAGAGAAACACAATGTGTTTTAGCAGTAATGGTGCATAATGTAAGATACTGTGACACATTAATGGAATAAGACAATGTATAAACTATGTAAAGCACTTCACCTGGTTGAAGAGTATTTGTATTTTACATCTCTTTTAAAGTGTTAGGCCTATATATTTTCATTGTGTGTTTAAGTAACCATTTAGTATATCCATGTACTGCAAACAAGTATATTTCAGTAGTGTCAAAAACTAATTGTTCACTCACATTTCTTCCGTCACTTGTTTAACTTAAAAAAACTAGTTAAAAACCTCAAATTACATAAACCAGACCAACTGTTACACAGTATCTCCAAAGTACTGTTTATCCAATACTGATATCTCCTGAGACAGAAGATTCTACACATGACACAAGGTGCTCTTATCTTAAAAATTTTCCTGATTTTCATTACACCTTGAGTGAAGTCTACATAACTCATCACTATGTTTAAGTAGGTTCCACCTCTGACTGAATATAACCAACTAATGGAGGATCAGTTTGCTATAAACAAAAGATGTGTGTCATGAGTCAATGTTTATTACATTATTCTGATAAAACCTAGATTTTTATTAAAATAATGAAGCATTATCAATTAAGAAATTCTAATTAAATGAGTTATCCTTGGGTACATGTGGTCTTTATTTTTAAATATTTAAAAGATATATACATATATGTAAACATACGCTTTTCTGTACAGAGGCTTGATTTTGTAGGTGATATGTACAAAAAAAATATTTAAATAAAACACAGTTCACCAAGAGAAACTGGATTTTACATATTACTTGGAAAGTAAAATAAATGTGAGGCTTAGAGTTTACAGTGAAAATTACATACCAACTGATCCAAAGTATTTCATATACAACAAAAACATGTAGTGAATGAATCTTCACACATACAGATGTATTATGGAAGGAAAACTAGTGTTTTAATAACTTCAAAAGATAAGACTTTTATCTTCAGTTTTCTTTTTATACAAAAAAAAAAATCCACCAATTAAAAGTGAATTCTAACAAATGAAAAATAATATAATATAATGACTATAGAAACAACTATCTCTCTCTGTTTGGCTTTGGTCTACTACTGCCTCTTCCAGAACCACCACCACCACGTGGTGGACCTCCACCACTACCACCTCTTCCTCCTCCTCGTGCACCAAAGGCACCTGAAAAATAAACAGATATTTATGGTTATTGTATTAAGACTGGCTAAAAGCTCTGCTACTGATTAAAGGTATGCACAGGAAAAGTAAATTGAAAACTACAGGTTGTTTTTAAAATGAAAAAATTACCAAAGTTTACAGTAAAGGTCAGAATTTTTAATTGTTTTTAAATAAACATTTCATAATTCAATCTTTGTAAAAACTTTGAAGCTACAAATTCATACAAGTATCGTACATAGAGATATTTCTAAATAAGCATTCAGACTTACCAACCAGCTACTGGGACAATATACTGTGTAGAAGATTTGAAACTTTATTTTAAATACATGATAACTTTTAGCGAGGTTAATGACAATATTTTCTAACCTCTGCCACCTCCTCTACCCCTTTGGCCAGCCCCTCCTCCTCTTCTGGCATCACCTCGCCCCCTACCCTTTGCTAACACTTCATCCTTCACCATGTCGATGACCTCATCTGGTATTCTTAAGTACTTAATGGTACTGCCTCTGATGTAACATTCAGGCATCCTCCAAAACTTATCACCATCCTAAAACAAGAAACAATTCATCTTTGTACTTCTGAAACATCTTTCATGTTAATACTGTTCTAAGCATGGATGAAACCAACCTAAGAATGTTACTTAATTTCAAGTATAATATGATACTTTAAAATGACCTAATTAGTTGCTTCTATATACTTCATGTGTAAATGGGAAACATTATAAAACAAAACCTTGCCAGTTCTCGTTAATAGGTGTATAAATATTATTAATTATAATTATGATTTTATAGACATTCACGTCTATATTAAAAATTCCTTAACTTAAATATTAGGTTATACAGTGCTGCCACCTGTTTTTCTCTGTGACTAGAAGGGCTGTAACCACTGTAATAAGATTATTACAGAAAAAACTATAGACTGTTATGAAAAGATCCTTTATGACATTTATTGTCCTTATTATACTTTTTAAATTCAACACATTTGACAAAAAATATGTTATAAAGAAACCTGTTATCAAATGACAACTTAAATGATAGTTCTGCTGTGTCAACTATTCCTTTAAAAATGCAAAACAATATGGACTTGAACATCTGCTTTTTATTCTTTCTTTTCTTAAGTATGTTCCACAGTGTTGAATGTTTGCTTTGTAGCTTTTCTTTCCCTCTAAATATTTTATCCAAATATATAACATGAAAAATGATCTCATAACAACTTACAGTTGTTTTATATTTCCAAACACAAAAATTGTAGTTAACTGTATGATGAAAGAAACGTTATTTTACTGCAACCATGGAAATACTCCCCAAAAAATGGAAATATGTCAATGAAAAAAATAAGAGAATTATGTCTTCCCAAATGATGACATTCACAAAGCAAGATCTTGAACATCACAATTCACAAACCTGGTAGCATTTGTGTTAACCTATAAGAGAAGAAACAAACAAACAAAGAGAGTAGGTAAACCTCTTTATTATTACAAATGTGGATAGCAGGTAAACTTCCTTATTACTAATGAGGAAAGTAGGTAAACCTCTTTATTACAAACATGAATATTAGGTAAACCTCTTTATTACTAATGTAGAAAGCAGGTAAACATCCTTATTACTAATGTGGAAAGAAGATAAACCTGTTATGCTGTTTAGATTCTCCAAAAGGAAAGATACATGTATTCCATTCACTACATGGGTTCACATTAGCCTAGACCTCACACTTATTTCTTTCTGTGGTTGTAATAACTGTCTCTAAAATAAATGGAGTTGAACCCAAGTAATGGTTCATTCCATATATGTGGATAAGACATGTAGTAATAACCTAGTAATATGGTTCTAATTACAAACGTTTTTACTAAAGAGGTATCAGCCATTAATTCACAAAATTGAACCTTCTGGATGGAGAGGAATGTATTGTACTTACTCTTATCACTTAATGTTTAAGTCACGTTTATGTATGTTTAATAATGCTCTTTCATTGTTTATTCTACTTTTCTCTAAAAGATAAAAAATCATTTTCTGCAATTTCATTAGTGCTTTATTGAAGAAAAGCTTTCATAAGTATTACAGCTCTATTCACTTCCTAATGCTATGTAGTACTTAACAATTTATTCTTACTTCACATCAACAAGAATGTACCTCATGTGAGAGGTCTTTTAAAAATCTTAACTCTCAAGTCAGAGAATATGAGATAGAGGATTGGTTGGCTGGTTTGGTGTTTTATGGTGCAAAGTAAATAGGCTATCTGCACCAAACATCTAGTAAAGAGTTAAAATTAAAGTCAAATTACTAAAATTCATAAAAGGAAATTAAGGTAAAACAAAGTTTAATTTTTGAATTAAAAACATAAATAGCATTAAAACCAATTTTTACATCTAGTTTACAGCAGTAAGAGAAAAACTACAGTAATACAAGTTGTAAAGGACTTTCTGTAGCATAATTCTAATTATTATAACTAGCCAGGATGACTAACAAGTAAGTTCAAACATCAGTGTCAGTCACATGAAGTTGACCTTTCCAGCCCTGGTTTCAATTTATTTTACATCACAGCTATTTTCTAACTTCAAATCAAACTAACTAGTTGTACTTTAATTCGCAAAAAGGAACCATATTAAAAAAAGGTCTAATTTATGAATTAAAAACTTAAATAGCATTAAAAAGGTCAATGGCCTTTAAAAAACTAAAAACATTGTAAGGTGGACAGTGTCACCATCTCCAATTGCACTGTCCAATGTCATGGATAAACCTTGGGACAAAATAAGTTTAAAACGGTGCTATCATTGAGAGGCGTAATGATGGCAAGACAGTAAAATGTGACGTATTGTGACCCGAGTATCACACAGACAATACATTGGTGCATCAGTCCCAGATAAAAGAAAACGATGAGTTAAACTGTGATCAATGTGTAGTCTAGTTAGTTTCTTTCCAATCCTTATGGAAACAACATGGCCAAAATCTAATAGAGGGTTTTATTTGGAAAAGCTTATCTTCATGTTGCTTAGTCTAAGTCAACTGCCAACTGACATGGAGTCAACCTTGAATGCAGGACCACAGTCCATGTATGGAACAGGCACGGCAGTGATAGTGCCAGAGCAGAGAGACTTAGCTGAGGTGTCGGCAAGCTCGTTCTCTCAAACATCAACATGGCCTGGTATCCAGAAGTACTGGATAGAAGTAGATGTTAAAGAGAAATGGGCCAGTTGGTTTTGAATATTGGTGAGAACTAACATGAAGCAATTCCGGGGCCAGTAGAGAACTAAGCGAATCAGTATAAATAGTGCAATTTCAGTACTGCTTAGCTTCTATGTGATCCAGGGCCAGAGAACTGGCATACAGTTTAGCAATGAACACAAAAACTGTAAAGGGAATTCTGTGTGCGACCACTAAACCACAACAAACTATGGCAAAGCCCACAGAGTCACCTAATTTTGAACCATCTGTATAAATGGGAATGGAAGGATGGTTCAAAAGATGTTCAGCAAATATTAGACAGTATTTCCAATCAGAAGTATCTGCTTTTTCTCAGATGACTTAAAAAAGGTCACATTTTGGGATTCTAATAGGTCACGGTCGAATGGGTTGACTAGTGGACACAGCAATGTTATCCAAGGACAGACTCAACTCATCCAACTGCACCTAGATGCAAAGGCCACCAAGGAAGGAAAACACAACCCCAGGTGGGATGCTGTGGTAATGATTGAAGTTTTTAAGCAAACAGTAAAGACAGTTGCAAATGGTGGAGGTGTGGAGGAGGTTCATGAGACTGTGTACAAGATCTGGACTGGGGAAGTGGAGAAAACCCTGATGAAGAACTGAAGTCCTTGATGATAAATGGGGTCCAGCAACTTTAAGGCCGAGGTCCTGACAGAGCCATAGACCAGTAACCATTAGTCTAGTTTCGATCAGATAAGAGCACGATATATCTTTAGTACAGAACATTGATCCACTCATCAAGTGGTGGAAGTGAGGACATGGACGATGTTCAGTGATCTTGTACATTTGACTCATAGCTACTTGATTTGTGGTATAAAGGTCAACTTATAGCAGTCTGTAGCTGCTGGTCAATATACCTCATGCTCGACGACTGACATGAGATGTGAAAGTTGTTGACCATTTGCAACAGTAAAAGAGAGTTATTAATCTTTATACTAAAAAATGTGACACTCAAAACACAGCCCTGAGGGACTCCAAGTTCCCATAGAAAAGAAAGTGTCAAACCTAAACAAATTTGGAACTGCCTGTCTGTTAAAATTGTTTTAATAAAAATGGGCAAATGGCCACGTAACCCACATAAGTGGAGGTCTCGCAAAATACCATACCTCCATGTAGTTTCATAAGCCTTCTCAAGGTCTACAATATTGATATAAGATGTTGTCATTTAAGAAAGGCTTCTCTGATTGATGTTTAAAATTGAATCAGGTGGTCCATGGTGGAGCACTGTCATTGGAATCCACAGTTAGTGGGCAAGAGGAGGTTGTTTGAATTGAGGAACCAAACAAGATGAGCATTAACCATCCTCTCAGAGATCTTATGGAGACAGCTTATCAAAGCAAATGGATGGCAGTTTGAAGAAATCTTGAAATCCTTCTCAGGCTTAGAGAAAAGTAGGTATCAGGCATCAAGAAAAACATTCTTCTGCCAGATCTGGTTAAAAACAATCAGAAGAATAGCAAGAAAAGCAGGAGATAGATAGCGCAGCATCTCGTAGTGTACATCATCATGTCTGACTAACGTACTGCCAGATCAATGAAGGGAAAGTATGAGTTCCACAGGTGTAAAGGGGTGATTATTGTCATGGTAACAATCAGTTTGAAAGAAAAAAGGTGATCGCTCTGCCCAAGTCTTGATGGCTAAGAAGGTGGAGGATGAAGCAAAAGTGCTAGATACCTGACAATCCAGGCCTGTTTCTGAGCCTTCTGTGCTATATGGCAGGGAGGATTCCATTAAAGATGATGATATCATGGAAAACATGTTGAGGTTTCAGTAATACAATGAGCAGCTACCTGTATAATACAGTCAGTTACTGCTGCCACACAGCCGTCTATTGATGGCTTACAGACGATAGCAAGATCAAATTCTGTGAGAGCAGTGAAAGAGGGTCAGTTGACTTGATCCAGCTTTCACCAGGGCATGTAAGTCAGGTGGCATTTGACCATGGCCAGCCTCTCTCACAATGAGAGTAAAATGATTATTGCTTTGTGGGTTACTGTTAACCTTCCATGAAAGGTGGGATAATAGCAAAGGGGAGCAAACTGAGAGACCAACTGCAGTAAAGGACTGAATAGATGCATTAAAATAAGTATAAGAACCTGTGTTGGAAAGAGAAAGGTTGTGCTCTGAGAGCATACACTCTATGGAGCAACCCCTCCCATCAATATCAGTACCTCCCGAGAGGAAATTATGTCTATTAAAGTCCTCCAGGATAAAAAAGGATGGAAACTGTTCAACTAGAGCATCAAAGTTTGATTGATCACAGGTATCTTCAGGAGACAGGTAGAGAGAACAAACAAACAGTGAGGGTACAATCAAAGGAAACACGGATGGCTACGGCCTCCAAGGGTGTGTCGAATGGCAAAGACAGAGTGGACACTTGCTGATCAACTAACAGTAGCACCCCTCCATGCACTCATCCATCACACAACCTGTTATTTCTGTACAAAGAAAACTGCTTAAAGGTGGCTGTACTGGCAGGTTTCAGAAATGTTTCCTGTAAAAAGAGAGACACAAAATGGTAAGAGGCAGTGTTTTGATGTCATCTCGGTTAGAACGTAAACTTCAGCAGTTCAATTGTATCAAAGTGTCCATTTTTATTTATGTGTAGATGAATTGGGTGGAGAGCCCTTATGTTTTTGACCATGTCTTTTTTCTTTATTTGAGAGAGGTCTATCAACCTATATGGATCCTTCTCTGGGTTGACTGGACAGGTTTCTGTTGTTGGAAGAGGATTCCAGCTACTGAGGACGTGAACAAATGATTGTTTTATATCTTGGAGTGGGAAAATACGTACACAAGGAAATGTCCATACCAGGATCCTCTCCTCCCCTTTATGGGTTGCCATGCACAGCAAACATGTGGGTGGATGTTTAGATCACAGAGGAGGTAAACTGAAAGAACAGAACCTTCTCTGAGAGGTCCTCTCACCAAGTACAGGAATCCACACCAAGGGGAGAGATAAAAAAAACAAATGGTAAAAAGTAAAGATAAGTTAACTTAATCATAATGGAAATGATGACAGAATTAGTATGGTATGACCTACAATGAGAAGAGTTTGATGTAATCAAAATCACTTCAAAATCTTAGTTTTGATACCTAATGATTCCCTGAATTCCATCTTGCTCAACATTCTCAGAAGTAACAAAGGAAAAGGCTCTGTTTCATGACAACATGATTACTAAAACACAGTATTAGTAACTCCTTTTAGTCATTTACAAAAGGTAAAACATGCCAGTAATCATAAGGATAAGAAACATACTGCTTGACTTATAATGACACTATCCTTAGTGAATATATAGTGTAAAAGTCATGGCTTTCAAAAACAGCAGAATAAAAGAGGGAAAACTATACTGACCCTTGATGTACAAATAACCTCTCGAAGATTGATGTTCATCCAGTTGTCACAGCTGACCAAATGACCATTGTAGGTTTCTCCATTTTTGAGCTCCACCAACTACAAAACATTTGAAAAAATGTGTGTACAAAAACATGTTTATACCAGTGCTCTTTAATTCATTTCACAGGTATAATAACTAGCTCTCACAAATCTAACACTAAATGAATATAAAAGGCTCTTTCCAGTGTTCTACAAACAAACTGTGGTTGACTACACTTTGACCTTATATTACACTTCAGAAAGGTACTTTTCTCAAAAACTTTCATCAAATAATTACAAATATTTTTATTAACTACTTTTAGTTCCCTGATGTAAAACACTGCCAGAATAAAAGGTTTCCTTCTCTTGATATTAAGATAACAATCCCTGCTTAATTATAAAAGTTTACATATTTTTGGTTTTACAGGACTGTGGTGTGCAAGTCTAGTTGTAAAGCATGTTTATATTGGTAGATTATATAATATATTAAATGAGTTTCTACGTAGTTTTGACAAATAAAAATGTCATGTTTAAAAACAATATGGACATTAATTGATGTATAAAGATCATTGATCAGTTCATCATAGCTGCTCAGTTATAACCATTTAATGACTTTCCTTTGCAACCTTTTTTCTCTATATAAACTTCATTGTCAAGTACAAATTTGTAAGAATATAAACATAAAAAAACTCATGGCTTAAACTTTACACAAGGATATTTGATTAAAATTACTGGGCTTTATTTTGTTCAATATGATATTCAAGTGATAAGTTTGTCTTAGTTTAATATCAGACAGAATGAATTCTGACAACTGTTTTGAGCCTTTAATTATCCAGCCTGGCCAAATTTGGGGACTGTTAATCAGCAGAAACACTCAACTATGATCTACTACATAAGTATCTGGTAAAAACAAGGTATCCCTAAAAAATAACACTGTAATTGGCTGTAAGTGATTTGTAATGTTATAACTGAACAACTGGTTGTTATAAATCTTTAAAGAACACTATCTGATTACTCTGACTGTCATACCACTACACATTAATTGTTGAACAACAATTGATTATTCTGAATGTAACACTACATAGTAATTGTTGAACAATATTTGATTATTCTATCACACCACTACATAAAAATTGTTGAAAAATATTTGATTATTCTGAATGTAATACTATATATTAGTTGTTGGACAATATTTGATTATTCTGAATGTAACAACACTATATATTAATTGTTGATTACTACAGATAATAGTAAGTTGAATGATTATGCTAATTATATACAACTTGAAACTTGTGGTAGGCAATACCAAAAGGTCTGGTATTTGTACAATACTAAAAAAAATATAGACAAACCATTATGACTGACTGACAGATTATTTTAGGAAGGTTATATTAAATGGCATAAAATATTTAATTTTTTTTAAAATTATTTATAATTCTATCCTTTTACGAATGGTGTTACTGCTATCTTTTGACGTTTTTCCCCTTTTAGAATGCAAATACTTAACAAAACTGAGTGAATCTTAAAATAAACATACTCAATAGTATAGTTTATGGTTGAAACATTTCCTCCAATTTACTTAAGGCATGTATCTGAAGGCATTTTTGTGTAAATACATGCTGAATGTCATGAACATATCCTGAATAGCAAAAGTGAACTGCTTTAAATTGTAATAACATATGACAAGTAAAACAGAAAAAATTCATTAACACAGCCTTCAAAATTATCACCCACTGCCAAGGGTCAGGTATGTTCCTCATATGTCCATTTACAATGGTGAATATAAAGC
The DNA here is from genome assembly GCF_004210375.1 of Tachypleus tridentatus. NCBI lineage: Eukaryota > Metazoa > Arthropoda > Merostomata > Xiphosura > Limulidae > Tachypleus > Tachypleus tridentatus. Next base: position 112,534,930 of record NC_134837.1, read on the forward strand.
AACGTCTATTTTGTATCCTCTAGTTTTCATTCTTTATGGTTAAGTGATCTGTGGTAAAACTAGTAAAACATTGGATCATCAGGGAGCATTTCACAGGTGTCAAAAAACATTAAGAAATATGAGAGGGACAAGAGTGAACACAACCTTGTTATATACAAGTTAGATGGAAAGTAGAGAAATAATAAAAATGAGACACAAAGAGAGTGACTGTTTCCTGATATTTGTGGTAGAAAGAAGCACTAGAACATAAGTGTCAAGAACCATGAACTGTAAATGTGTCATTGACATTTTAGGGAATTTCTACAGAAAAACATTTTACAAGCCCCAAAAGATGTTTAGGAAGACTTATTACAGTAAAACTTGTCTAAGGCAAAATCACACAGGACTGAGTAAAATTTCCAGTTTAGACATACTGAACATGCATTTCCTTAATTATATATAATTTTTAGTGGTATGTTATACTTTCTTGACTACAGGAAAGTAAGATGTTTGTTAATAAAGTTATTATACTGTTTGTGCTATATTTATTAGAATAAGAACAAAAATAGACATTCAAAATATACATAAACACAAAATCTTAATCAAATTTATCTGAAGAAAGTGTCTAATTTCAATTGTTTCATTTTTTAATGGGCTTTCTCATGCAGTTAAGAGAACACCAATTCTACAGCCTTTTCATGAAGTTCATTTTCCTCCTTCATTTTTGCATACAATTTGATAGAAGTAGGAATTTCTATTTCCTCACAATCTTTTTCATTTTGTTCATCTTCTGAATCCTTTACACTGTTACCATCTTGCGATTCTGTTACAGATTTTAAATCAATTTCATCAGTTTCTGTTAAAACAGTCTTGTCAATGTTCACAAAACTTTCTGCATTCACAGAATCATCTGCATCAATCTTCTCAACCAGAGTTTGGATTTCACTAGAATCGTCATAACAAACAACTTCTCCACAATCTCTGCCATTATCAAAAATAAATCCAGTTTTGAAAGCACTTTATTATGCATTCATCTTTTATGCATTTGATTAAATGACTTAAAAATACAATTGCATCTAACACGTCAATTTTCATGCTCATTTCAGATACTCTCTTACAATCGTCCATGTTTACAATAATATGCTGACGCGTCAATTTTTTGTATTTCAATTTTATACACTGTATAATTTCATAATTTAGTGGCTGTAGAATTGATGTTGTACATGGAGATAGAAAGTTAAGCAAACATTTGAAAGTTGAACTTTTGGGTGACAAGTTACATTATCTAGAAAAAGTAGAATATTCCTATTTTCTTGTTCCATTCTTCTGTTTAGTTTGTTCAAAAATTCCTTGAATATAGCACATGTCATCCACGCTTTATTATTCACTTTCCATTCTTACCTATTACTCATGGTAAATTTTCCCTACATTTTAAAATTAGAGAAAATAGGAATTTATTTTTTTCATGTGAATTATTTAAAGAGTAGAATTTTGCACTTAAAAGACAAATATATTTCTACAAATCGTGAATCTAATTTAACTGCAAAAATATGAAAAAGAGACAAACCACAATTTATGGTCAATAGAATTAGTTAGTATAGAAACACATTAAGAATAAGAAGCAATTACATGAAAAAAACCAATCAGGGGCATGTTTAGAAATAAAAAAAATGAAGAAACAAAGTTGAACTTTATAATTATTTCTGTTTCCTCAATGATCAGAAATAATGTAATTTTCATGTTTTTCTTTCAGTGCTAGCTTTTCTCTTGTTTCCACATTCAATATATTAAATACATATCACAACACAAGCCCAATAATCAACATTACACTGGGACAGCAGAATATGTATGAATGGAATGAAAATATTTATAACCATATTAAAACATGTAAGTGATAAAACAATAAAATATCCCATTTTACAAATTACATACATCCTACAATTAAATTAGTTTTAATGTAGGTACACAAGTCTCTTGTTCTATGTTGAATTCTACAACATTATGTACCATAAAACTAATTACAAACATATCAAAGTAAATTACTCACCATAGGGTGGTTCTGAGCTGTTCGCAACAACGAGAGAGGCAGCTGCAAAGAAATGTTACAGATAAATTACAGTGTATACTTGTAACTGTCTGTAACAAAACTGTATACAAGAAACTTGTATAAGTGTTTTACCATATACTTATTAAACAATGAAATGTAATTGCTTTGGAGTGCATGTGAAAGAAAGTTGTAACAGATATCTGGTGTGTATTTAATGATTGTTTACCTGAAAATTAGGTGAAATGTCCCTGTTTGTCAGGAAAAATATAATGAAAAATGTACTATACATATTGGAAAGTTAAACTAACATTTCAAATGTACAATACACATTGAGAAGTTAAACTAACATTTTAAATGCACTATACACATTAAGAAGTTAAACCAACATTTTAAATGTACTATACACACTGAGAAGTTAAATTAACATTTTAAATGTACTATACACATTGAGAAGTTAAATTAACAACATCTTCAAAAAGAACTTAATCTCAATAGTTTAAGATCTGCTAGTAATTTTGTAAGCCAAGAACGTCTACACTTGAGTGGCCGACACACATGACAACCACATAGGATGGGTATGTTGAGCGATGGGGATTTGAACTCATAACAGTCACATTGCAAGACAAATGTCCTAACCACCAAGCTACGCAAGACCTTTAAATAAATCAACATATACAGGTTAATTATTTTTTTTGCTTCATTCTTCATGTATAATATTAGGAAGACAAACATTAAGAAATTTGTTAAAAAAAAGTCAATGTTTAACATGGTAAGTGAATATTGTGTTTTCTAAACCATCTTAATTCTTATTAGTTAAGTCTAAATATTTTTCTGTTAAATAGTTACACACAAGCAACTTGAGTTTTCCTTATTTACAATCATTTATCAAGTGTGAGAAAAACTATTTAGGAGAGTTGAGCAATTATGTTTCGTTTTTGTGAAAGTAAATGCACATCACTACATTAACGTGTTTGTAGGCTTCTTATAACATTTTTATTTTTAAAACTGTTTGGTATAAATAGTCCTGTTGCTTTTTGACTTTTTTTCTTAATATGTTGTAGATGAAAATATATTGTATATGCAAAATCTTCTATGAGGTAATTAAATGAAACAGTATTAGCAACATGTCTTTCTCCATATTTATTAACATGACTAAATTTCTTTATGTTCACTAAAAATGTCTTTGTCTATACTTATTGTTGGATTTGTCTTCCTTAATCTCTTCTTCATTATTTGGAGTATTCTATTTTGAGGAACATTGTAATGATGCATTTTCTTCATTCCATTTAACATCTGAATTATAAATCCTATTTATTCTGAAGGCTGAGCAGTCTCTGACACCAATCTTTCAAACTAGAGATTACCATGACACCAGGGAATTTTATCTTTTATTTCCATTATGAATTATACTGTCAGATGTGTTTGTGTGACTATATTATCAATATACATCTGAGATAAATCCTTAGTTTTTGAGTTGTTATCTTCTAAATGTTCAATGTACAAGTTACTTAGTGCTGAGAACTAAGACTAAACAAGCTTGTGGCTAGGAATTCTTATTGCTGATAGCACTTTATGTCCAAAGTGAACCATGTTGATAGAGTCATTACAGCAGTTACTGGGTAACACATATCAAGTAATAATTACAGTTTGTAATATTACAGGTTACTAATTATGAAAAGTTATACACACACTAGTAGTGGTACTACTTACATGAAAAAAACAAACAAAAACAACAAATGTTATACTTTAAACTTAATTATCGACCAAAATGTAAACTAGAACTCCTGTGAGGACTTCTGCTTTTAAAAGTACAAATTACAAAATTTAATGAATGGTGAGTAAATTAAGGTCTTGGTGCTGTTGGCTGAAAGGATGATGCTTAACAAATGGATTCATATAAAGGGAATAAATATACAATTTGACAGAATAAGAGACATCTTCAATTTATATACTTATTTCTCTAAGAGAGTGGTTGGCTTTAGGAGTAGGCTGTTTTCATGTGTGATGAATGCAGTCTATTTAAAGAAAACATTAAAGTTAATAAGCATTGAAGTGATAAAAATTAGCTTTGAGTGATTTTTTTCTTGTTTTGTTGTAAAGTTTGGTAGATTGGAGTGGGATGATCTCGATGGACCAACAGCCTATAATTTAACGTTTGATTCTCGGGAGTGGGGATGGCATGTTTTCTGTGCAGTATTACATTTACAGAATACGATTTATCAGAAACAAATTTTTTTGATATTGCCTCAGAATACATGCAATATCTGCTTACTTCAACTGTGTACAATATGCAAATAAATGATTTTTTACATCAACCAAAATACACTTCAGATCTGTTATATTAATTTTATGGCACGAATACCGTCTTCACAAGGGATTCAATCCAACTAATGACAGAGAAAGTTTCGCACAAAATTTTTTCTCATGATACCCATTCTTCACTTAACAATAATAGTAATAAAACACTTTAAAATCTGGACAACAGATCTTTTATTGTCATTGAATTTCATACCTACCTTCCCAGGGATTAAATAACTTATTAATAACTTAGAATAAGAACTAAAACAATCGCAAGGCAGGTCTAACGTTAGGCTTAGCACAGTACTGATTTCCAGCTATCGGTACCGGCATAAATCTTAAGGTTAGACAGCAAAACTCCGAATATCACACTTACCATGACCATACAGTTAACAATACAAAGTCAAAAAATACAGGTAATATATATGAGCAAAAAAAAACTTAAATATGATGTAAAAGTAGTTTAACAACTCATATAATTAAAACGTTACATACCATCGTTAATTTTCGACTGACTCTTATCTTGCATAACGAAATGTAGGTGGCACGCAGTCTTTCAATAATAATAAAAAAAATAATTATATTTATATATACAACTCATAAATTAATAAAGAGGGATAAAAAGAAATAAGATATATAGTTCAGGACTTGTAAATCATGTTCCCTATTAGCAAAATAAACGATATTTTCTTGTAGCTTTCTTTAAAAAGCTACAAAATGAACTATATGCACTCTTATCTATTGTGAAGAATCAAACCCTAGTTTTTTTAGCGTTGTAAGTCCGTTAACTTACTACTGATCAATAAATAAAGCACTTGGTAACTGAGGTATTGACAAATAACTCTTACCTTGCCAGAATTATCTATCATTTTTCTTATATCTTCTTGATGTATTTTTGTTTTGCGAAACGAAAGCAGCAATAACGTTTAAATTCATAAAAAAAACTGAACTGAAAATTTACTGTGATTATGGGAGAATACAATATACGTTTTATTTGTATATTATTTTGTTTATTGTGTTGGTAATTTTCCTTCTGTCGTTTAGTTAATCTATATTTTCAAGTGCCTCAAAATGGTAGTTTGTCTGCCACTTAATTATATTGAATATTAAATTACTCATTTTTATATTATATCAGTATAAGTAACTGAAACTAGGTTCCTCTAGCGGTGACGTAAAAATATTAAGTTCACGTATGATTACATAAAAAAAATTCTGATTTTAAAGTAAGTAAAATATATAAAACACTAAAACAAACTAAAAGTTTTGTTTCAATGACACAATTTGTATGAAATAAGTAAATAAAAACTTTAAATAAACTAACTGTAATTATTATATTTATGATTTATTTAAAAAAGTTTCCTCCTGTAATTCGCCATTCTGTAATCATAGTTACCAAGATTTTTGACTTCACGTTTAAAAATTTTGAATTACTGGAGGAAATTTAACCAATAGCTATGACATGATTCCAGTCTTCTCCGTCACGAATTCTTGTCTTGAGTAAATACCTTCTGGCTTGGAGAATCTCAACATAGTGGCATATATCAAAACTTATTTACTGATGGCGATAAAATATGTTGAGCTTAGTAGCTCCTAAATGACAGTATCTAACATCAACATAACTACTGGCGGCATTAGCACACGAACTATGTAGAGGCTGTCTGTTCGTAGCTGCTAGTGTATGTGATAACGTGTAATGTTAAGATATATGTATGTGACAATATGTGTGTGTGTGGTGTTACACACATGAATGGATGTTACACAGTTATTCACATTTGTTGTGCAACGGAAATGAATCAACTACATGTAGAACACAACAATCTATATATATACACAATTTACATCATTTCTTTAAAAAAATTGAAGGAAGTGTGAATATATTAATTTTTCATCATCTAACACATTAATTCTTAGTTTCTCATTGTTTCTGTGTTTAAATGTCAATAATTTTGATTAAATTTATGAAGAACAGTTATTGTTTAGTGAATGTCTTTTCCATGCCAGCAAATCGGAATTATAATTAATTACACTTATTATGAAAGATTAGTGTTTAATTTCTTTAATATGTATTCCTTATCTAGTCCCTTATGGATTTTCATTTATTAGAAGAGTGTATATTAGTAGCTTATTTAAACTAATATATTACTTAAAACCATAACGTTTATTTAGTTTTATTCTATTTACACGGACATGTTATTATTATTATTAAACACTTTTCTGATTCTTGAAGATCCCTAAGGAAGTAAATAAAAAATGCGGTGATGGATGTTGCATGACAAATATAATTAGGTTTATCGAGATTGTCTAAATGCTCTATAATTCTTCATGTTAATGGGGCTAAAGACAACTGTCATAAGAAAGAACTTGAATAATTCACAATTTTATCACGATTCAAACAATAATAGTTCTCATTATTATATGTGCAATAAAGGTTTGGTTATAAGTACAATATTTTGTGAAACAAATTATTTGTATAACGCTCGAAATGGAAAAGTCTAAACAAATCTATGATGAAAGAATGTAATACGGAAAAATTGCTTTTACCAGTTTCTCCATAGTGATATCAAACGTTAAACTGTAGTTCTATCTCTTACTACGTACTAAGAAGTTACTGTATTTGGCATAACCTTTTTCACCACCAAATGTTTCAAGTTCTACCCTGAGTTCCATGTGGTGACTGTTGGTAATTATGAAGAGCAGTTCATTCTCTGAAACACAGATTATTGGAGAGAGAATTAATTTAGTCATAACAGCAATGAACTAATGAACTTTTGATGAATAGATACTGAGATTTAATGTTGCATCAAAGCAGTAGCTTTACGTGCGTTTAGGTGCCCTTGTTGTCGTTGTTATTAGTTTAAATTAATATTCATATCACATCGTAAGTATAAGAGCCGTTATTTGTCACTTTAAGGTCATTCACTTATTGTTTATTGGTTGATTTCATTCACTCTCACTGCTAAATATAAATATCTTTATGGTTCATTCATTTCGGTAAATATCATATTACAGTTTTTGTCTATATATTTTCTATAAATACACTTTTACCCAAATCTAACCATCTTCATCCTTCAAAAGGAAGTTTTACTCATCATCTCGATAAATGTCTTAATCTTGTATTATGTTACAAATGATAAATTCTACTTCTAAAAATCAACTCTTTTTATAGCAAATATCCTTACAACACTGGGTGATGTAAAGTATTATATTAGGCAGTATAATACGGAGAACAGCCGTATTTGTCTGGACATGAAGAAGCCTGTCCCTAACTTTCTTTCTATCAACGGCTTCTGGGTAATGTGTAATTATCCGGGCATGCGTCGGCTTTGTCGCCGCTGTGGCCTTGAGGGTCACCTACTCGATGCTTGTAAGACCCCGCGGTGCGGGAAATGTCTGGCTTTAAGAAACTCGGATGATAATTGTACTATTACGTGGCCATCATGTATAGGAGACCACACGTCCTCCCATTGCCCGAGGCGTGTGGCGTCATATGCCACTGTGGCAGTGGGGCAGCCGAGCATAAGGAAGGGGAGGAAAATGTTCTCGCCACCGAAAACGACGACTAACGAGGGTGGGGCCTCTGAGGGTGCGCTTGCCCCAGCAGAACCCTTAACTCGGGAGGGAGGGTCTCAGTTCCCAGTGGAGGGCCGGCTCTCTCCCACCAAGATTGAGGGAGCTTCGGCCCCTGTGGAAGAAGAGGGCGCTTCGGGAGCCGTTTAGGTGGGTGGTGCCTCTCAGGATTATCAGCCCATCCTGTTGGAGCTTGTCTGATAGGGTCCCTTGAGGGAGCACTGGCCAGCCTGGGAAGCCTTGTCTGGCAGTGAGGAGGTTGGGTGCTGTGTTGGTATCCCTTACAGCTCCAGTAAGTGTTGTGGTGGGACCTTCTGAGAGGGGTTCAGCCTCCTCTGTTCAGGGTGGGTCGTTCAGGGGAGATGGTGCCTTCGAGGTGGCCCAGACTTCCCTTGCTTGTGGGATGTGGTTGGGGCCTGTGTGGGGCCCCTGTCCAGGCCTCAGGTATAGTGGGTATTCCAGCCCCCTCTCATGTTGTTGTTGAAGTACCCACCCCTATGTTGGATGAGCTCCCTTAACCTAGCTCATTCGATTGTCTCGTCGACTTTCCCAGCCTCCTGAGTCCTTCAGGGCTGGGAGAGGAGATTGAGAAGAAGCAGGAGCCCTGCAGCCTCATATCTCTTCGAGACTTCGGTCTGGATGTTACTGTAGTTCAGCAGTGGTGGTCAGATTCGCAGCTGCGAAGCGGGGATGGGGTTGGGTGATCTGAAGAGGCCGTTCACACCCCACGTCAGTCAGTGCAGTCAAAGCAGCAGATTCTCCCTGTGATTGGTTGATGGGGTTCTCCTGCATCACCTTAAACATCCAAGGGATACGTGGCATTGATAATAAATTCTACATACTTTTCCTCTTCAACTGCTTTGCGATTGATGCTATTTTCTTTGCAGCAGACCCATTTCGCTTCTCGAAGGAACAACTTTTCGTTTACTTCCTGCTATCCTGTCCATGCCTTCTGGTCGTTTTAGCACGACATGTTCATGGGGTGTGGGAATTCTCTTTATTGATGCTGAGGAGCAGGTTGTAAACATTGATGTTGTCGCTGGGGGTTGCAAGATTTGGCTTGTCAGTGTCTATGCGTCTTTCCCGTCTGGAAAGATGAAACCTTTTTTTCGGGCTTGAATAGGTTCTTAATTATACAGACTGATATCGTCCTCGGTGGCGACTTCAACTGCCCTTAACAAAAGTGAGGGCAATCCTCTTTCTGATGATCTGGTATCTTTGGGCTGTTCTTCTTCTGGATGACTGCATTGCATGGGCCACTGAGTGTCATGTCTTTGCTTTCCTGTGGGGTTGCAAGCCTGAGGCTGTGTCTCAGCTTTCCTTGACACTGCCGCCTCGCAAGAGAGGTCTCGGCATGCCATGTGTTCTGACCCAGTGTCTTTCTCTCTTCCTGTCTACCACCTTTGGCTTTCTGTCCTTGGATGGTCATCCCTGTTAGCACCTCACTCGTTTCTTGGTTTGCACGGGTCCCAGGCTCTTTGGTGTACTCTTGAGCCTGCAATTACTTATGTCTTTTGACCCTCCTTCCTGGTATTTTAACGCTGCTGCGGCGATACGACGATGTCGTGCCAAGTCACCCGAAGTTTGGTTGAACTCCCGTTACCTCTATCGCCTGCTGGTCCCCTAATGTCTCCACAGGATCGAACGACACCACTCTTCTCTGCCGTGGGACGTTATTTGGGGCCGCATTGCGCTGCGTCATGTTGGTAGCTATCTTTAGGCTTTCAACTGGCGCGTCGTGCATAACATCCTTCCGGTGAGAGTGCGTGCATACCTGTGAAACTCTTGTGCAACTGATTTGTGTCCCGTGTGCCACACTCAGGTGGAGTCAGTCATGTACATGTTGGTCCTATGTCGGACGTCGGTGGAGATCTGGGAAAGGGTGGCCCGCCTCTTTCGGTTGAGACCATCCTGTACTATGTGCCAGTCCTTGCTCCTGGTCACCTGGCCTTTTCCTTCTAGTACACTTTAATCATCTTTAAGTACGTCATCTGACTTGTTCGAAACGAATTAGCTTTCATGCAGGCGCCGGTGTCGTACTTTAAGTTACTGGGCAAGGCTAGGTATTGGCTGTTACATCGCCTTGAGGTGAAATTTCGGCGGTTGGGTTCCAGGGATTTTTTCCATCTCTGATGGTGGGACATCTCGTCTCTTTGTGCGTTGGTGGTGGGTCGGGTGGAGATAGGATTCTGAGCCGCCCTGTCTCCACTCTCGCTTCTTGTATATATATTACGTTTCTTTAATTTTTTTTTGTTTATATTTCGTTTTTTCCCTTGTTTATATTTAATTTTTTGCTTTGTATATTAATTTTTTGGCTTGTGTATATTTAATTTTTTGCTTTGCATATTAATTTTTTGCCTTGTGTATATTTAATTTTTTGCTTTGTATATATTTAATTTTTTGCTTTGTATATATTTACTTTTTTGCCTTGTGCATATTTATTTTTTTTGCTTTGTTTATATTTAGATTTTTTGCTTTGCATGTATTTAAGTTTTTGCTTTTTGTTTACTTAATTTTTGCTGTGTTGAGGGTTGTGTCAGCACCCTCATCCTCAACACCTGTGTAGTTGTTGGGGTGGGATCCTGTGAGGAGGATCAGGCTCCCTGTTTTGGGTGGTCTGGTTGAGGGAGTTGGTGCCTCTGAGGAGGCCCAGATCCCTTTGACCAGTGAAGCTAGGGTTTAAGGCTATGAGTAGCCGACTACCCTGGCCTTGAGTATTGTGAGTGATCGAGTCCTCGCCTTCAGCGACGTTGGTAACCCCAACCCGACGGTAGATGAACTGCCCTCACGGGGCTCGCCTGATTATATTGTGAAATTCGCCAGTATCTCGAGCTTCTCGAGATCTCAGGGGGAGAGGGTCAAGAAGTAGTGGTCCTGCAGCCATGTGCCTCTCGATGTGTTGATGTTGTCACTAGGGGTCGTAAGATTTGGCTTCCTAATGTCTATGCACCTGTTTGGTGTGGGGAGGTAGATTCCTTCTTCACGGGCTTGATATTGCAGGCCGATTTCGTCCTTGGTGGCGACCTCAACTGTGTACTGGATTTTCACCTCGATAAGATTGCAGGCAATCCAATTTCTGGTGATCATTGTACGTGTTTTATGTGCGTAGTGCTGTCACACTTTGAATTTTTTATGTTTGGCATGTGCTGCATGGGTCTGCTTTTGTGGCCACTTGGACTGGTCGGGGCATTTCTTGTCGCCTGGACAGGTGCTATGTAACACCTTCCCTTTGGCAGAGCTTTAGCAGAGCTTCAGTTCACTGGGTTGGGGTTGTCTGGTTTTACATTTCCGACCATTTGGCACTTCTCACCACATTCCAGGACTTTGTCCTCATTTTTCGGAGCCCTGGTGTGTGGAGGCTCAATGTTTCCCTCCTTGCCGTAGATAGGGTTTGAGACGAATTGATTGCCTTTATCTGGGGATTTTGTTTTGTCGTATCTATCGACGGGTCTTGGTGGGGGTTTCAAGGAAACATGTGTCTCTTTGTTGAGGCAAGCTGGCATGCTGCATTCGTGAGCTCATCACCTGGCCTTGCGAGGCAAGCAGGACATCTCAGCTGCCTGACTCTGAGGCAAGCTAACAGATCACTCTGTCCTCGTGGACATAGTAAACCTTTGAAAGGATATAGATTTGGAATATCCCAAACAATTCCATATGGCGAGCGTTTCTCGTCTGATATAATCTCTCGATCCCAGAAATTTTATACGAGTTACCCAGTGCAAGGAACGGAATATGGCTAAGCCAAGACACATCTCTGATGTTGGAGAATGGTCAATCATCATCTCACATCTCTAGTATTCTAGACACGTGTTTCAGCTTTTATCGTTGTTTATATTTGGCCTCACCCGTGGATGGGGGGATTGTGACAAGGCATCACTCAGTGTTTGCCCTCCATCGATCCTTCTCTTCATGATCAGCTGGTGCAACTCATCAGCTTGGGTGGATGTTGGTCGGCCATTTGGTCCATGCCACTTGGTAAGTGTCCTGGGCAGGATGGACTACCAGTGGAATTCTATCTCCAGGTGTGACATGTTGTAAAACCCTCTTTGTCATATATTTTAACAACTCTCTGCCTAGTGGGTCAATGCCACTGGGAATGCTGGATGGGCTTATTACACTTAAATGTAAGGATCCCAACCAGTCTGAAGATCTTTCCTCGTGGCGTCCCATACTTCTCCTGAACGTGGATGCCAATATTATTTCTGAAGTCCTGTGTGCCCGTTTGGGTGCAACTGTGCCTTCCTTGGTTTACTGCACGCTGCACATCTGAGTGCATATCCTTGTGTCCTTCAATCATAGCAAAGTCCTGATGGAGTTCAGTGTGTACAAGCCTTGTATGCGACCACTTAGAGCAGGCTCTTGATTAATGGATATCTGACATCCTCCTTTCCCAACTTGCATGGGGTTTGTTCTGGTACATCAGATGGGTATATTACCATGCTTTGTAAAGATGAGAATAAATTTGAGGATCTATCAGCATGGCGTCCTGTGTCCTTACTAATATAGATTATAAAATAGTAGCATAGGTTTTTAGTCTCTGGCTTGGAAAAGTATTGAGTTCGCTGGTTCAACCAACTCAAACTTGTGGTGTTCCAGGCCGAAGTATACAACTCAGTTTTCTTCTCATGTGGGACTATATTCTCGATCATTCCACTGTTAATGGTTTCAATGTTATTCGCCAAGTTAAATATCGCCTCTGCCGGAGAATTGAAGCAAGTTTTCTTCATCTATCAACTAGCTGCTTCAATGAGCAATGGTGTCCAACATATTCTCCCCTGTTCGAGATGTATAATGCAACATTACAATTGTCATTCTAATTTTTTCCCCACCATGAGTAATGCAACACAGACTTTTCAACCATTGCAAGTTGTGTATTTATTTTCTTAATTGCTAACTTACATTCTAATCTGAATTACAAGTGGTATCTAAAATGTGTTTAGATTGTAAACTTAATCTATTTATATAGATATGTGTATGTGTGTGTGTATATATATATTTTTTCTTCAAAGGTGAATTTTTCTTTGTATATTTATAATTATTGTATTGCCAATAATTAACTGTTTCCAATTAAATTCAAAATTAGTACCATACTTCATGGCCTAGGATCCGTATGGTGTCCTCCATATTAATTGCTCTGACCCTGGCAAGGGGTTATCAATTGTGTGCATACACAGTGAGTTGAGGCAGAGGTGGAAAGCGTGTATTGTCGAAATGGTTCCTTAACGTTGGTCTATCACTCCAGGGTACTTGTACCGTCCAGGAGGAACTACTCCATCTCCACTGATCCCCGAAGCAATTTACAAATAGAATTAAAACATTCTTTCAATCACTAAAGATAATTGTTGTTCGTACAAATAACATTCCTGTGGTTAAAATTCGTATAAAGGACTTCCTTTATACATCAAAAGTTTCTAATTAAAGTGCAGTAAGCGGGCTTTGAAAATCACTTTACTGTCAGGATCCTCTCAGTAAGCTGGTAAAATACCCCACAATTATAAATCGTACATCAACCAATGAAAATGTTTGTTTGTTTGTTTTTGAAATTCGCACAAAGCTACTCGAGGGCTATCTATGCTAGCCATCCCTAATTTAGCAGTGTGAGACAAGAGGGAAGGCACCTAGTCATCACCACCTACCGCCAACTCTTGGGCTACTCTTTTACCAACGAATAGTGGGATTGACCGTAACATTATAACGCCCCACGGCTGAAAGGGCGAGCATGTTTTGGTGCGACCGGGATTCGAACCCGCGACCCTCAGATTACGAGTCGCACGCCTCAACACGCTTGGCTATGACGAGCCGATGAAAAAGAAGTAGAAGTTTATGACTGTAATAAGTAACCTCCTTAAAAGGATTTTATATTTCTTACCTTCTACTAACTCATTGTTATCTTTCTTTGATTACAAATTTAACCTGCTACTTGCACCGTTCTAGTCAACTAGGTTTTATGAAATGAAATTTAGTGGCTCATGTCAAGTTTGCTTTAATTCAAAAGAACACTACTACATTTGTTAATTTACTTTTGATAAAACGAAAAATCAGATGAAAATTGTTCTTCAACTATGTTTGGTCTAGTTAACTCTATTTTCAATTTCCAAGTTCAGTGTTTCTACTGTTTTTCTGCCATGTTGAGGAACAAACGTTACTACTACATATTAATAACCACTGAAAAGCATTACTTACATGAAATTATTAATCGCTAAATCCAACTAAACAGAAAATCTTTATTACCAATAATACGAACAAATGTGACACACCAGAAATAGAATAAGAATTGAATCAAAGATAAACATATCATGTATTAAGAAGTGAACTTCTAATGTTAAAATAACGTCTATGATCGCCACCGTAACTGTATTTCTAATTTTTATTATTAAAGGTATATTCGTTTATATCTTTGTAATATTTTCCATTGTTTACAGTTATCAGTATAGATTAACTTTTTCTATCGATGGTTGACAACAAATTGTACTGTTTATCAAAATATTAAAACAAAGTTCAGAAAATAAATAAAATAGCAAATTTACAGAAGATTTTTCAAAATTGAAATATAAACTTGAAAGCACAATTTATGGTTTCTTATTTCTTTTTAAGGTTATTTTAAGTATTAATAGAATACTGTTTTATTTCTATAGAATATTTTAAATTATCACCAGATTAAAAGGAAAATTGCATATCGCACATATGTTATAGATTTAAAAAGCTTTACAACAAAGGTAAACGGCTTTGATACTCGTGGATAGAGCATAGATAGCTCAATGTGAAGATTTGCGCACAACTACAAATAAACTAACTAAAATTTACAAATGTGTCCACACAATTCTCTATTAGTAATTTTGTTCACTTCACCGGAATTGTACAATATAGAACGTAGTTTTTCAACTATGACATAAACTAATTCCTTTTCATACTAACGGCTTTCTCCGGGAAAAGTGCTTAGTCGGTTGTACGAACTGCGTGAGGAGATAGGTTTCTTTTTATCTGAATATCATTTTGAACTTGCATACAAATTAATGGACAAATGCTCCATACAGAAAGTGGCTTAGCTTTCAGACTTATTTGCCTATTAAAGGAAGTGAATGCTACAATGCAGGGTACCAGGATAACGTACTTCTAAACTCAATGGAAGCGCTTTAACGTAAGATAAAACTCTGGGGTGAATGTATATTTATGGAAAAACTTGTTTGCTTCGAAAATCTCGGTGGAATTTTAGTTATGAATGAAATTTCCTTAAGTGAAGATGCAAAAATTTCAGTCTTGCAGCACATATCTGATTTGTGCACAACTACTGGGAAGTAACTGAATACACCCACCCTAAAAACAATATTTTAGCAGAAAGAACTTACATTCAAATAGCCATGAAAAAAATAACAGAGCTTTCAAAATATTGATGCGTTTTCCAACAACATATCTTTGTGAGAAAACATTTTCACTGTGCACGGCTATAAAGAACAAATTTAGAAACAGGCTAAGTATTGAAGATGATTTGAACTTACAGGTAATAACCATAACTCGAAATATTGAACAACTTTGTTAATGAAAGTAAGACCATCCGAGCCACTAATAAATAAAAAGCTCACTGTATCTCAGAACTGCTGGTGTGGGTGTTATCACTGTTATTGGTAAACAGAGAACAAAGTTTCGACCTTCCTTGGTCATCTTCAGGTAAAGAAAGAGAGAGTTTGAACGTGACCGTTCACGGACACATGTCTTAGGGACGAGAGTATAAACGGGTACGGGATTGGATGGGGCGTTGTAGGTGGTCGTTAGGTTAGAAATTATCAAAGGTATAAAAATGTTCCTTTATATTGGTTTAATTCTGGTTTTAGTGGCTGTATAAGTAGGGCTTTTTTGATTTTGCGTTTGTTTATATTTGTTTCTGTACTTAATATCTAGGTGTTTTCTATAGGTATGCTGTGTTTATTTGACTTGCAGTGTTTAAAAATGTTTGAAGGTGTTTTTTATGTTCTTTGAATCTTGCTTTTATTTTTCTACTTCTTTCTCCAATATAGAAGTCGTGGCTGTTGTTGCATTTTATTTTATAAATTGTGTTTGTCAGTGTAGTTTTTACATAATATGGACTTTAGTTTCGTTCCTGGTTTTTGAATAAATTTTGTGTTTACTGGAATGTTGTGTTTTATTGTAAGGTGTGTTTTGTAGATGTGAATTCAGAAAGTTTATTGTCAACATATCTCTACCAGTATAGTGGTAGGTGTAAGGCTGAATTGATCGCTTTAGATTCAATCTGTGGTATAAATATATTGGCTAGAACTGGTAACACGGGATTTCCCATACTCATGCCATTTATGTGTGAGTAGTCTTGGTTTTGAACATAAAGTTAATTTTGGTGGAAGTGAAATCTATGCGGGTGCTAATTGGTTGCTAGGGATGTGTATCAGTGGGTTTGGGTCTTGGATATAAAGTTCTAAGACTATCTTGCAGGCTTCATATGTTTCAACTTCTGTAAAGAATGAGATTACATCAAAACTGGCCATTAAGGCTTTATGATTTAGTTGATTCTCTGTTTATCAATAAAAGTGATAATACCCATACCAGTCATTCTGAGATACATTTTTATTTCAAGTGAGATTTTCATCATCAAGAAATAAGTACACTGTACTTTTACTGATGTAAATTTTGTAAACAGAAAATTTTAAACAAGTAAGTAGAAGTGAACATTCTTCTTTAAATATTGCTATTTATTAAATTATACTTTAAAAGCTGGAAGTAAACTTTATCTGGTGCCAGTGACCGATTGTTTCTAGTTTTGATGTATTCTTTTCATTCAGTCTCTGAAATGTTTTTTTTCTAAAAAGTTTGGAAGCCCCTGGTGTAAACAATAGAATTTTTTTGCTAGAAGAAGATTAAATATTTAAAGATAATTTCAGAGAAATGACTCAGTGTTACAAATTGTTTCATCAATAGTAGTGTATTCTATCATGACATTTTATTCCAGACTAATTCCATACTTTCTTGGTTTTCTGTACTTTTATGCATTACTCCATTCTACAGTATGTTTAAAATATTAATTATTGACTCAATAAATGTTTTGATTCACTAATTGTTATTGAAATATATTATTTTTATTTAATTTCACCTATCATCAGTAAATTATTACAAACGTTGTAAAAAGTTAGGAGTGGTCCACATATAGTATCGTACTGTATATCATGCGAGTGGTGTGTTTAAACATATTTCTCTCCTACACTAACTCATTATATAGTGAAAATTTATGTATATGCATATATCATAATGCTAGTTAATTCTTGTGAACTAACAAGAAACATAAATTGTCCAATTGTATAAGAAATACACCCATAGTCCAGTATGTCATCTAGCTTGACTCTTTCACGCAGTTATGATTCTTTTAGAGTATTTCAACTCTCGTTATTGATATCGAAAAATATGTAAATTTTTTTACAATTTTTATAAGAGAAAAATAACGTCTTCATTTTTATCTCTTCTTCAGAGTACAACTTTCGATTGAGTTCTCCATGTGGATCCCAGGGTAGGGAATAATTCGACAACAATAACGTCATCTCGTTTAAAATAATAAAATTATGATGCCAGCTCCTGTACAAGAGAGTATTAGACTTATTATAATATCATAAAGAATCTACTACCTTCTTGGTAGGTTTTCACGGCTTTGTTAATTCATACAGTACTTATTTATGTATTTTTGAAAAATACATTGATTTGTTAAACCTTTGTTTTATTTAGATTATCTATTTTATTAGGACAATAAATAACAAATTTTTGTTGTTAATTATTTTCTAATTAATTACTATGGTATCTCATATTAATTCACGTTGGGTGTTAGTTAATAAGATTTCGTGAAATCTATAAGGCCTAAACTTGGGAGTGAAATTGAGGTGTTCTTGGAGTTGTAGTTATCTATATTGTATGTCTTCCTACCTGTTTCTATTCTACGCAATGTGGTAAAATAGATGTTTCTTGGTTATTATGAAATCAGCTATTCTTAATGCGTATGAAATTTTATATTAAAGAGCCCGAAATGTTTTCCAACTGACAGGAATTCTCTAGAAAACTTCGCAATTCTTTTATCAACAAACTACACCTTACTTGATGACAGGAGGATGAATGGAAATGTTGGTTGCTATGAATTATATTGAACAGGTTCAGTTTAAAATAAAGACTAAACCAAAATAACTGTGGAGATATCTAACAGGTTAGCTTAATAACCAAAGATCAAACAGAAATGTTGATTACAATGTAATGCTAAATCTTTTCATGACCAGTTTATATGAACTATAATAATGAACTAGACTCAAACTGAAAAACACGTTTTTTAAAATATTATACAAAATGTAACTTTAAAAGAACGTTTTATTTGATATCTCTCACTACAAAATATTTTTACAAAGTTTTTCAATTACCAATAAACTTCGCAGATGCCAAGAATTACTAGCGTTTAACAACTTCTCGTACAATACAGATATATCTCTGGGGCCTGACAAAACCTTGTTTGATTTGCTTGGGTTTTACGTAAGAAAATTTCACTGCATGATGGTTAAAAACAAAAACGTCTTAAAAACAATAATGATTACGTTTTTACCTTATCAAAAAGTTTAAAATTAAAAGCAACTTTTTCCCTCTTAAAATATTCAAACCATTAATATCACATCCAACCTCTTTAATATAGTAATAACGTTAACAACTTAAAGATAAGTACAACAGCAACATGGTTACATTTCTGGTCGAATCTTCATCTCACTTTTCTTCATTGATTCTTTACCTCCTTTAAAATGGAACCAAATAATCCCTTTCGACGATGTAGTTTCTCCCCTTGGTACATAGGGGCCATTAAGGTTTGCATGAAAACAATCTTTAAACCACCAACCACTTTTATATTCAGTAGCACAACTTTTAGTAATTTTGTCATTGTCTCTGTCAACAGTGGAGAACTCAGAATTGTTGGCTCTTGTAGTCAGTGAATCTCCTAACGAAAAACTAAAGTATTAACAACAAATACGTAGAAAGAAACGAATGAATAACGTACTTAAATCCAACACTTTTTGTATTTTCTATTTTTGTTGATTGCTAAAGATTAGACGTACTTATGAACGATTTTGGTATATTCTGATGGTTACTAAATGTAACCATAGGTTCTGATGATTGCTAAGTGTAACTATGGGGATTATTGGATAATATTCGTCACTGCTACATGTTTTACGAATAAACATTATTTAACCTTTTTGTTAATCCATTCTTAATGTTACAATGTTTCCTAACTGTTGAAAATTGGAACGTCGTGACCTGTTAACTGCATTTTGATTTGAGGTTAATTCTATAGTACACGGTACACATCAACCACAGTGCTATGGTTGTACGTTTATAATGATATAAAATAAGTATATTTGATCTTCGTGTAAAAACACTGAACTATTTACCTACAAAAATTGTTTTATGGTACTTAAATGTATTAAAACAAGCTGTCATGGAAAATATTGAATAATTAAGATATTTATAATGATTCAAAGAATAAAATTTTTATGTGATGTAAAGTTTGATTGTTAATTTATTATGTTATAAAAGAGAATATAAGTTTAACACTTGATAATGAAGACAATAAATAAATATATCAGTAAGGAGAGAGAAGACGGTTAAAATCCATCTTACCAGCGTTTCCATGATAGGATCCAAACGTTAACCTGAAGTTTTCTCTCTCACTACGTACTAAGAAGTTACTGTATTTGGCATAAGTTTTTTCACCACCAAATGTTTCAAGGTCTACTCTGAGTTCCATGTGGTGACTGTTGGAAAGTATGAAGAGGAGTTCATTCCCTGAAACACAGATTACTGGAGAGAATTAACATAATCTAATCACAACCATAATGAACTAATGAACTTTCAATGAACAAATACTAAGATTTAATGTAGCCATCAAAGCAGTAGCCTGACGTGCGTGTAGGCGTCCTAGTTGTCGTTGTTATTAGTTTAAATTAATATTCATATCACATCGTAAGTATAAGAGCCGTTATTTGTCACTTTAAGGTCATTCAGTTATTGTTTATTGCTTGATTTCATTCACTCTCACTGCTAAATATAAATATCTTTATGGTTCATTCATTTCGGTAAATATCAGTGGTTCATATTACAGTTTTTGTCTATATTTTTCTATAAATACACTTTTACCCAAATCTAACCATCCTCATCCTTCAAAAGGAAGTTTTACTTATCATCTCGATAAATGTTTTAATCTTGTATTATGTTACAGATGATAAATTCTAATTCTTCTAAAAATTAACTCTTTTTATGGCAAATATCCTTACAACACTGGGTGATGTAATGTATTATGTTAGGCAGTATAATACGGAGAAATGCCGTTTAAAGTTTACTTTCATTAACGTTGCATCAGGACTATTTTCAACTCCAAATGTTTTATAATTCATTCTACTTTTATCATTTGAGTCATGTATGAACTGAAAAACTGACTTGATACATATCTTGTTTCAACAGATCAAAGTATATATATAAAACATTTTTTTATAAAACAGACTTATTTATATGATATATTTTGAGATGTTAGTTTGTTTGAAGCTCACCCTAAACTACACAATGGGTTGTCAGTGTTCTATTCACTATGGGTATCGAAGCACAATGTTTCGCATTTTAGGTTAGTAGACATGCTGCTGTGCTATTGAGTGTTACGCTGGAAGGTGGAATGTACGGACATAATTCCAAATAAAATTATAATACGTGAAACAAGACGTATTTACACCATGATGGAAAGACGTGTGGTAATATAACCTCGTTCAAGTAAAGATACTTGTTTTTGAGTGGATGTAAATTATTTTACCTAACCAGAATTCACCATCTCGTTTACCAAAACCATGTTTATAAGCAGTCCATGATAGGTTGAAGTGTTGTCTTGGAGTGATGTCGTCACGGAACTGAAACAACTATAAAGAACATAAAGAAAACAATAAATAATCTATATTTTTATATACACCACATGATATCGTAAAAAATCAAACTACAGACGGTATAATATGCTATACTAAACATATTTTAAATATGAAAAACAAGTCATATGACAACCACAGTCGATACAAAGTCGCGTAACATCAGAAGTAAATATTTTCTTTGACATTCTTAATTACTGTAAGACCTGCAACAAATCCTATCTTAAGTAAGCTGAGCAAAGTGCAGCATCTTGTGATAGTTGTTAAAATACAACATGGCCAGGCGATAATTTATGTATTATAGTAGTGCGGTGAGGCTAGAAAATCGTTTAAATATAACGTACTCATCATATGTTTCAATTGGATAAAAAATTATTGAGACATCGTGAAACATATTTACACATATATATATAACGTTAGAGATTCTCTAAAGTTATAACAATTATATTTTGCATAATAAAGCTAACCTTACTCAGAAAGTAACGTCATTATTTTCTAATCTTCTTAAGCACCTTACGTAACATAAACATTTATAAAAGGTATCCACAAAATTTGTACAGTAAGTTGTTCACTTACTCATTCAAACTAAACACGTTACTAAGGTAAACACTTACATCTAAAACCATTAAATTATAGTTTTAAATGTCAGTAATACAAGTACTAGTAGAACATTTTAGTAATTTGATTTAATACATTTTGTTTAAAGAAAAGGCTCGCATATATAACTCACCGTCCACCCTCCCCCCATCAGTAACCATATCGCAGAATACAACCACAGGTCTGTGGTAGTAACGAGGCCAAATGCGATACCATCCGTTTTCAAAAAAACCTAAAGCATGTAAATCTAAACAGTTAGTTGCGGGACGAGGAACTTCTGACTGTTTGAATAAAAAAGTTAAACGATTGTACTGGTGAATGTAGGCTTAAGATATAACAGAGAAGTACTGACACTAGAAACGATAATGTAGTGCCCATTCTCTGTGTAATTTGACAGCTTCTGTTTATCTGGAAGCTTTCTCTTGCTTTATATACACGTGTGAATATCATGTTAATTTAATAAGTATATTCCATAATCTTATATAATTAACGGTGACGTCATTCAATCAGATTTAATGGAGACGAAGATCGTATATTTTATTTCTCAGTTGCTGAGGAATTTTCCACTTGTCTTATCTCGTTATTCATGTCACGAGGTCAACATGAACCAGCTGTCTTTGAAGGAGTTTTCCAAAAAAGTATGAACAGTTCCGTAAACTTAGAAACGTTAATGTTACATAGGATATGAAAATAAAGACAGTAAACATTTACGAGCAGTATGATTTAACTCTAGATGAACCAAGACGTTTTTCTACTGACCTCCTATTAATTTTGTCCTTGTAAATGTTTTGAACCTTGTTCCAGTTTTTTTATTAACTTATCTTTACAGTAAAATTACGAAACATGTTAAATTTATCTACATATTTTTACATTATGTTTGTAATCTCGATGTTGTATGATCTTATATAGTTTTGTTTCAGTTAATAACTGTTAGTTCACTTGGTGTATTAAATCCACTGTTTGGTTTAGGTCGCTAAAATATCTGTTATAAATTTTATTACTTCTAATTTTATCACTTGTTCGACATTATGTAATAAGTGAGTGCTCACGAGTGAAAAAAAAACGTTACTTATATAAAGTTTTTAATAGTATTTCAGTACGATGAAACTTACAGTTAGATGAAAATTACACTTAAATCAAATGATTAGAGGAATGTTTAAAATATTAACATAACTCACTGCTATGGCGATAAAATAAAATATTCAAGTCGGGACAAGCACATCAGTATATATTTATTCCCGTTAACTGTCAACTTCATTATCGGAGACTTCCTCCAACAGTTCTATACGATCAGACCTGATAGGGGAATTTGTGGCGGCCCGGAGATGTTCATATATGTCGCTGATAACCTTTCAACGAACAGTTACGGAGAGTAGAAAACGCAAAACACGTCCAGAAAGCCATCCACTCATAATAGGTGTATAGGAATGGTTTTCATGGGACCTAATCCTGCATCTGGCATCGAATTTGGCTTTCCTCCCTTCGGGATCATGGAGTACCACATTCGAAACTGTGTATATACCACGAGCTATGACCTAGCAGCAACAAACTTTACACACGTACTTCGATGCGACAGTCGGATGTTCTAACCTTTTTGTATCGTGAATGTAACGTCTCTTGAGATAAGGACAGTAATATATTTGGGAACTGGTGGAGCTTGATTACCAGAAGTGTATTCTTGTGAATGATGTGGAGACAACGGAACGACAATAGAAACAGCTCAACATCACAACAGGTTCTTGTACTCTCCGTTTTAATATGTATCTTTAATAAAACAATATGCGATTATTAAAAAGACGAACCTGGTATATTTAATATTAGTAAAGGTAATTCTACGTAATGATAGACTTGTGCTGTTGTTACTCCATGCAATAATTGACGTCACTAAGTTTCTTCACTTTCCTTGATATATTGCTGTAAGTACGTTAAGTAAACAAAGATATCAGCCATTTTTTTGTATAAACCTATAAACATTAGTAAACATATTTCCAGAAATGAGTAATTGAGAGTTAACTATTTTAGTACAAGATCTGGTCAGCCGTCAGCTACAGGTCCCACGTGAGTCTGAAAGTAAGTACTTTGTCAAAGTCTACTCCAAGGCTACCAGGGCTTTATCGGCACAGCAATACTGTTATAGACCGCTGGTATTAGATTTTAAATATCAAAGAAAGAGAAGAGAAAGAGAGGATGTACTCAGGGTAAACGATGCCACACTGAGGTTAGAGTAGAACTTGCGTTTTCTATATCGTGATGACAGAAGAACTTGTATCTTCCCTGTTGCGATGATAAAAGAGCTTGGATCATCCATATAGCAATGATAGAAGAGCTTGGGTCATCTATATCGCGATGATAGAAGAGCTTGGATCATCTCTGTCGCGATGATACAAGATCTCGAGTGCCCTATGTCATGGTGATGGACAAATTTTGGTTGTCTATGTCGTGATGACAGAAGAACTTATTGTCTCTATGTCACTATCTCTTCCTCTGTGATAGCTTTACTAAAGAATAACAGCAATACGCCAGAATAATTTCGAAATGATTCGTGGATCACATCATCAAGATGGTCAACATTAGAGAGAATACTTGTCGTATTGTTTATGATATCGATTATAGTACACACTAGAGGAAGTCCATGTAAGAATGAGAAATGGAATGAGGCAAAAGTGTATTGTTTCTTCTATTTTCTACAATGTTTACTGTGAGACAAATTGATGAACGGTTTGAAGACAGTTTTAGAGGAAGAACCCCAACTGAATTGAGTTATGCATGTAATACAGTACTAATAATCACAGAATAAGAATAAAACTATAGTGTCCAATAAACCACATGAAGCAGTGGTCAGTAAGGACATAGGTTGTCCAGTACACCTTCAACGGTATCTTGAAAGCTAGTTTAAGTTAATTTTATGTTTTGTAGAATATAAAGTTCACATTTCAAATTCAACATTAAAAATTCATTAATAACTTGAGCTAAATATGAGAAAATTTTGTTAATCCGGTTTGAAAGAAAGGGGCAACTCTGATAGATTATTGTAAATAACAAGGAAACTTGATACATTAAAATAGTGGTAGTTTTAGGATTGAGATCAGTATTGTGAATTGATGTAGGTTGATTTGTTTTATATTAAGAGACTAATGTAAAAGTCGGACACAATTTTTTAAATTTATTTTTAGTTAAAGCAGAGTAATTTAGTGAGTTCGAATGATTGTTTTAGACTTTAGTTTATGAATACTTATAAAAATAGCCGAGTAATAAGTGACTTAATTCATTGTAAACACCTCAAGTCCATTTAAGACCACTTGTACCAGAAAGAATTTAAAAAGTTTGTGTTCTTATTGTATTACTGAATAAGGAAAACTCTTTGTCTACTTCTCTGAACAACTATACCAAACTGTCAGTGTGGAAAATGTAAATATTACGTTTTAAGACAGGATGTGACTGGTTGATCTTGTAATCTAAAACCTACAGTTCAGGATACATGTTGAAAGATGATCGTTGATTGAGGATCTTTACAAATACACATGTTGATAGATGATCATTGATTAAAGAACTTTACAGCGACACCTGTTCGAAGATAATTACTGACGAAGGACCTTTGTAACGATTTAACTTGGGCATGTGTAACTGCAGTTAGCACCTCTGTGCAGACAAGTGTATATCCTCAGTACCATTGACATGTAATAGGAGCAATACAAATGCACAGAAAAGTGTATATATAAGATCATTATAGAACTATGAATATTCTGTTATTTCTGAATTAGATTTTTAAAATTAATATAATTCAGCCTAATATTCAAAGCCACCTACCAAAGGAAGATAAAATTACAGATAGCAATGTCTCTTTTGTAAATGAAAATACTGACTATGTGTTGTCAGTCATAAGGTTCTGAACTTTTACCATTGACATTGGGTATGCATAACTTCAATTGACTAACAAATAGTGGAACGTACTTAGTTATAGCCTGTTTCTGAAAGTGAGTTGCTCAGAAATAACTTGGCAGATAACATAAATGGTGATTTCAAAGCTAAAAATAATTAACAAAAGTAGATACATTTCAACTTGATGACGTAAAGTAAATGATAACAGAAACGAGTGCACATAGTTACTACATTTATTATGTAATTACAATAATACCATTGTAGGACCAAGAATATATTGTTACTACATTAAATATGTAATTATTACAGTATCAGTGAAGAAAACGTACGTATTCTTACGACCTTTATTATGTAATTAGAATACCGTTGTACAAGCAAGTATATATCGTTGATACCTTTATTATGTGAATACAATACGGTTGTACAAACAAGTATATATTGTTACTACCTTTATTATGTAAGTTTTATTCCTTACAGAGAAGTAGATGTCACGTCATTATCTTCTATACTTGAAATAAACAAAAGCACTACATGGCCAAAAGTATATGGACACCCGACCATCACACCCATGTGTGCTTGTTGAACATCATATTCCAAAACCATGGGTATTAATAAGGAGTTGGTCTCTTTCCTTGCTGCTATAACAGCCTCTACACTTCTAGGAAAGCTTTTCATTGGATTTAAGGACATGGATGCGGGGAATCGCTCCTATTCAGCCTCAAGAGAATGAGTGAGGTCGAACACTGATGTCGGGCGAGAAGGCCTGGCTCGTAATTGGAGTTCAAATTCATCCCAAAGAAGATCGATGAGGTTGGGATTAGAGCTCTGTGCAGGCTAATCAACTTCTTCTACACCACCCTCGACAAACCATGGACCTCACTTTGTGCACGGGGCCATTGTCATCTATAGAAAATCATTGTATGCTGTAGCATTAAGCTTTATCTTCACTGGAACTGAAAGCCTAGCCCAAAAAATTAAAAAAAGCCACAGACCATTAATCTTCCTCCATAAAACTTTACATTTGGCACTATTGATTAAGGCAGGTAGCGTTCTCCTGACATCTGCCAAATCCAGATTCTTCCGTCAGACTGCCATTATTTATCACTCCAGAGAACGCATGTCTCCTGCTCCAGTGTCCAATGGCAGTGTGCTTTACACCACTTCAACCGACGCTTGGCATTGCGCACGGTGTTCTTAGGCTTGTGTGGGTTTGCTCTGAAATGGACACCTATTTCTTGAAGCTCCAAAAGAACAGTTCTCATGCTGACGTTGTTCCAGAGGCAGTGTGGGACTCAGTTGTGAGTGTTGCAACTGTAAGCAGACGATTTTTACGCACTTCAGCGCTCGGCGGTCACGTTCTGTGACCTTGTGTGGCCTACTACTTCTTGGCTGATCTGTTGTTGATCCTAGACATTTCCGATTCACAATAACAGCACTTATAGTTGCCCGGGGCAGCTCTAGCAGGGCAGAAATTTGACGAACTGACTTGCTGGGAAGGTGACATCCTATGACAGTGCCACGCTGAAAGACACTGAACTCTTCAGTACAAACCGTTCTGCTGCCAATGTTGGTCTATGGATGTTGCATGGCTTATGCTTAACTTTGTGCACTTGTTAACAATGGATGTGGCTGAAATAGCCGAGCCCACTAATTAGAAGGAGTGTCCAAATACTTTTGGTCATATAATGTACATTTACGATTCTGAAATTGGTTTCTATATAAGAGACTTCCACTACATGATGGTCAAAAACAAAAATGTCTTGAAAACAATGATGATTATATCTTAAACTGATGAGAAAGTTAAATATCTAAAGTAACTTTTCCCCTGTAAATATATTCAAGACGTTAATATCGCATCCAACTTCTTTAATAAACGAACAACGTGAACAACTTGAAGATAAGTACAACATCAACATGGTTACATTTCTGGTCGAATCTTCATCTCACTTTTCTTCATTGATTCATTATCTCCTTTAAAATGGAACCAAATAATCCCTTTCGACGATGTAGTTTCTCCCCTTGGTACATAGGGGCCATTAAGGTTTGCATGAAAACAATCTTTAAACCACCAACCACATTTATATTCAATAGCACAACTTTTAGTAATTTTGTCATTGTCTCTGTCAACAGTGGAGAACTCAGAATTGTTCGCTCTTGCAGTCAGTGAATCTCCTAACGAAAAACTAAAGTATTAACAACAAATACGTAGAAAGAAACGAATGAATCCCACACTTTTTGTATTTTCTATTTTTGTTGATTGGAAAAGATTAGACGTACTTATGAACGGTTTTGGTAGATTTTGATGGTTACTGAATGTGACCCTATGTTCTGATGGTTGCTAAGTTTACATATCTGGATTAGTAAAAATCTGTATTGGATAAAATTCGTTACTGCTGCCAGGGATGGATGCAGATGGGGGGATGCATCCTCCCACTGGCCATACCAAAATTGTGTTAGTTAATGGGAAATCAGAAATATAAAGTACTGATCATCTCAATTAGAATACTTTTGCTGTATGTTTACTTGTAACATGTTATTTAGGAATATATGAAAGTTCATTGTCACATGCACTATGTTGTGTGATTCAGTATAGTGCTGTACGATTACTTGTAACTTGATATTTTAGAATAAAATCAATAAATGAAAGTTCATAGTCATATATGTTTATTTTATTTGTTTCTAAATTAATTCCATGAAATTTATGTTGCAGTAACAAGGAAAAGTTTACTTGGGGTCTGGTTTAAGTCACTGTTACTTAGTCTATCATCCCCCCCACCAAAAATTCCTTGTGTCCACCACTAACTGCTGCATGTTTTACGAATAAACAATATTTAACCTTTTTGTTAATCCATGCTTGGTGTTTTATCACAGTCGAAAATTAAATTAAGAAACAAACTACTGGAACGTCGTGACGTGTTAACTGTATTTTGATTTGAGGTTAATTCTATAGTACATTGTACACGTCAACCACAATGCTATGGTTTTAAGTTTATAATGATATAAAATTAGCATATTTGATCTCTGTGTAAAAATACTGAACTATTTACCCATAAAATATGTTTTATGGTACTTAGAGGTACTTAAACAAGCTGTCATGGAAAATATTGAAAAATTAAAATATTTATGATCATTCAAAGAATAAAATTTTTATGTGGTGTGAAGTTTGATTGTTAATTGATTATGTTATAAAAGAGAATATAAGTTTAACACTTGATAATGAAGACAATAAATAAATTTATCAGTAAGGAGAGAGAAGACGGTTAAAATCCATCTTACCAGCGTTTCCACGATAGGATCCAAACGTTAACCTGAAGTTTTCTCTCTCACTACGTACTAAGAAGTTACTGTATTTGGCATAAGTTTTTTCACCACCAAATGTTTCAAGGTCTACCCTGAGTTCCATGTGGTGACTGTTGGAAAGTATGAAGAGGAGTTCATTCCCTGAAACACAGATTACTGGAGAGAATTAACATAATCTAATCACAACCATAATGAACTAATGAACTTTCAATGAACAGATACTAAGATTTAATGTAGCCATCAAAGCAGTAGCCTGACGTGCGTGCAGGCGTCCTAGTTGTCGTTGTTATTAGTTTAAATTAATATTCATATCACATCGTAAGTATAAGAGCCGTTATTTGTCACTTTAAGGTCATTCAGTTATTGTTTATTGGTTGATTTCATTCACTCTCACTGCTAAATATAAATATCTTTATGGTTCATTCATTTCGGTAAATATCAGTGGTTCATATTACAGTTTTTGTCTATATTTTTCTATAAATACACTTGTACCCAAATCTAACCATCCTCATCCTTCAAAAGGAAGTTTTACTTATCATCTCGATAAATGTTTTAATCTTGTATTATGTTACAGATGATAAATTCTAATTCTTCTAAAAATTAACTCTTTTTATGGCAAATATCCTTACAACACTGGGTGATGTAATGTATTATGTTAGGCAGTATAATACGGAGAAATGTCGTTTAAAGTTTACTTTCATTAACGTTGCATTAAGACTATTTTCAACTCCAAATGTTTTATAATTCATTCTACGTTTATCATTTGAGTCATGTATGAACTGAAAAACTGACTTGATACATATCTTGTTTCAACAGATCAAAGTATATATATAAAACATTTTTTTATAAAACAGACTTATTTATATGATATATTTTGAGATGTTAGTTTGTTTGAAGCTCACCCTAAACTACACAATGGGTTGTCAGTGTTCTATTCACTATGGGTATCGAAGCACAATGTTTCGCATTTTAGGTTAGTAGACATGCTGCTGTGGTATTGAGTGTTACGCTGGAAGGTGGAATGTACGGACATAATTTCAAATAAAATTATAATACGTGAAACAAGACGTATTTACACCATGATGGAAAGACGTGTGGTAATATAACCTCGTTCAAGTAAAGATACTTGTTTTTGAGTGGATGTAAATTATTTTACCTAACCAGAATTCACCATCTCGTTTACCAAAACCATGTTTATAAGCAGACCATGATAGGTTGAAGTGTTGTCTTGGAGTGATGTCGTCACGGAACTGAAACACCTATAAAGAACATAAAGAAAACAATAAATAATCTATATTTTTATATACACCACATGATATCGTAAAAAATCAAACTACAGACGGTATAATATGCTATACTAAACATATTTTAAATATGCAAAACAAGTCATATGACAACCATAGCCGATACAAAGTCGCGTAACATCAGAAGTAAATATTTTCTTTGACATTCTTAATTACTGTAAGCCCTGCAACAAGTCCTATCCTAAGTAAGCTGAGCAAAGTGCAGCATCTTGTGATAGTTGTTAAAATACAACATGGCCAGCCGATAATTTATGTATTATAGTAGTGCGGTGAGGCTAGAAAATCGTTTAAATATAACGTACTCATCATATGTTTCAATTGGATAAAAAATTATTGAGACATCGTGAAACATATTTACACATATATATATAACGTTAGAGATTCTCTAAAGTTATAACAATTATATTTTGCATAATAAAGCTAACCTTACTCAGAAAGTAACGTCATTATTTTCTGATTTTCTTAAGCACCTTACGTAACATAAACATTTATAAAAGGTATCCACAAAATTTGTACAGTAAGTTGTTCACTTACTCATTCAAACTAAACACGTTACTAAGGTAAACACTTACATCTAAAACCATTAAATTATAGTTTTAAATGTCAGTAATACAAGTACTAGTAGAACATTTTAGTAATTTGATTTAATACATTTTGTTTAAAGAAAAAGCTCGCATATATAACTCACCGTCCACCCTCCCCCATCAGTAACCATATCGCAGAATACAACCACAGGTCTGTGGTAGTAAAGAGGCCAAATGCGATACCATCCGTTTTCAAAAAAACCTAAAGCATGTAAATCTAAACAGTTAGTTGCGGGACGAGGAACTTCTGACTGTTTGAATAAAAAGTTAAACGATTGTACTGGTGAATGTAGGCTTAAGATATAACAGAGAAGTACTGACACTAGAAACGATAATGTAGTGCCCATTCTCTGTGTAATTTGACAGCTTCTGTTTATCTGGAAGCTTTCTCTTGCTTTATATACACGTGTGAATATCATGTTAATTTAATAAGTATATTCCATAATCTTATATAATTAACGGTGACGTCATTCAATCAGATTTAATGGAGACGAAGATCGTATATTTTATTTCTCAGTTGCTGAGGAATTTTCCACTTGTCTTATCTCGTTATTCATGTCACGAGGTCAACATGAACCAGCTGTCTTTGAAGGAGTTTTCCAAAAAAGTATGAACAGTTCCGTAAACTTAGAAACGTTAATGTTACATAGGATATGAAAATAAAGACAGTAAACATTTACGAGCAGGATGTGACTGGTTGATCTTGTAATCTAAAACCTACAGTTCAGGATACATGTTGAAATATGATCGTTGATTGAGGATCTTTACAAATACACATGTTGAAAGATGATTGTTGATTGAGGATCTTTACAAATACACATGTTGGAAGAGGATCATTGATTAAAGATCTTTACAACGAAACATGTTGATAGATGATCACTGATTAAGGAACTTTACAACAACTGTTCGAAGATAATTACTGACGAAGAATCTTTGTAACGATTTAACTTGGGCATGTGTAACTGCAGTTAACACCTCTGTGCAGACAAGTGTATATCCTTAGTACCATTGACATGTAATAAAAGCAATACAAATGCACAGAAAACTGTATATCTTCAGTATCTTTCACATATAATTAGAACAATATCATTATAGAACAATGAATATTTTTTATTTCTGAATTAGATTTTTCAAATAAATATAATTCACCATAATATTCAAAGCCACCTACTGAAGGAAGATAAAATTACAGATAGCAATGTCTCTTTTGTATATGAAAATACTGACTTTGTGTTTTCAGTCATAAGTTTCTGAACTTTGACCATTGACACTGGGTATGCATAACTTCAATTGATTGACAAAATAATTATAAAATGATAAATAATCGAACGTATTTACTCATAGCCTGTTTCTGAAAGTCAGTTACTCAGAAATAACTTGGCAGACAACACAAATGGTGATTTCAAAGTTAAAGATATAGTGGTACATCGTTTCTCGAACGACTCTCTTTTCGAACAATTCGATTTTCGAAAATATTGTTTGAGAAAAAAATGTCTCGGTTGTCGAACATAAACTCGGTTCTCAAATCAAGCTGTTATGGCCCGAACCCCCGAAATAACCCGACTGATGACCCGAACGACCCTTTGGCCATTTTCGGCCCACGCCAAGCTAACCCAAAACATTTCACCCGCACCTGTCGCTCAGTCCACACTCCCGTTAAAATCTGCTGTAAACGTTCTCGTTTTTTTTTCTCTAAATATTCTGATTAAATAAGCCACCATGGGGTCAAAGAATGATAATGAAAGGAGCAAACCAAAAAAAAAGTTGTTAGAGCCACAATAGAGGTGGAAAAAGATCTCATAGCGAAGTATGAGAGTGGTGTTCGCGTGTCTGACCTTGCTACACAGTTTGGTGTGGCGAAGTCTACAGTCTGGCACCATACTGAAAAATAAAGAGGTCATCAAAGGAACTGATGTTGCAAAAGGAGTGACAGTGCTTACGAAACAAAGATCACAAATAATGGAAGAGGTAGAAAAACTGTTGTTGATTTGGGTAAACGAAAAACAGTTAGCTGGTGATTTGTGAGAATGCAAAACAGTTGCATGCTGACCTCCTGAAAAACACCCCTGGAACGAGTGTTCATACAAGTGATGCCTTTAAGGCTAGTAGGGGGTGGTTTGAAAAATTTAGGAAGAGAAGTGGCATACATAGTGTGGTGAGACATGGGGAGGGTGCCAGGCAGAAACAAACCTCATTAGACAAGTTTTTAGTGAGAAATAGGTCCAGTGAGTCTCAAGCAGGTTGTAGCAGTGCAAAAAGACAGAAAAGAGAAAGAATCCCAGAAGGAGGGTTACCTGACGTTTTTGTGGAAGGTAACCGCCAAAAGTACAGTTACTTCACAGAAAAAAGATAATACATCGATTCAGGTTATGTATATGTCACGATTGAGAAACCTTGGTTCGTGTTCAGTTAGATTACTTCACCAAACCAAGATTATTTGTCATGTGTTTTATGTGTATTTATTTCTATTAAACCGATAAAGAAGACTGAGAAATATTAAAATAAAGGTGACTCCCCTTCCAAACAATAATAACCATCCTTCTCTCCACGTTCCTCACCACCTTTCACTTACACCATCAGCTCTCCTCAGCGCAGGTAAAGTGCAGCAAAATTTCATTTATTGTTTTTTATTGTGTTTATAGTTTTTGTGGTTGACTTTATCCATGTAAGAATTATTATACAGGTATAAATAAGCAATATTTTACTCAAAATACTTCGTAATGCGTAATTTTTGGAGGTCTGTAACGGATTAATTTAATTTACAGTATTTCTCATGGGAAAAATGATTCGGTTTTCAAACAGCCTTCTAGAACGGATTAAGCTCGAGAACCGAGATACCACTGTATTTACAAAAGTAGATACATTTCAACTTGATGATGTGAAGTGCATGATAATAGCATTTCAGAAACAACTACACATTGTTACTACATTTATTATGTACTTACAAAAATACCATTGTAGAATCAAGAATATATTGTTAGAACAATAATTATATAATAATTACAATATCATTGTAGAAAAAGTACGTATTCTTACTACTTTTATTATGTAATTAGAAAACGGTTGTACAAACATGTATATATCGTTACTACTTTTATTATGTAATTAATATACCATTGTACAAACAAGTATATATTGTTACCACCTTTATTATCTAATTAGAATACCGTCGTACAAATAAGAATATATCGCTACTACTTTTTATGATGGAATAAGAATATGGTTGTAGAAATTTGTTGTGTAATTTGTATTCCTTACACAGAAGTTCCAGTTTTTATATTAAGTTACTCACAGTAAGATTATAAAACACGTTTTAAGTTTATGTACATATGCTTACATTATTTTTGTAATCTCGATGTTTCATGATCTTATATACTTTTATTTTAGTTAATTGTTTGTTTGTTTGTTTTTGAATTTCGCACAAAGCTACTCGAGGTCTTTCTGTGCTAGCCGTCCTAAATTTAGCAGTGTAAGACTAGAGGGAAAGCAGCTAGTCATCACCGCCCACCGCCAACTCTTGGGCTACTCTTTTACCAACGAATAGTGGGATTGACCGTCACATTATAACGCCCCCACGGCTGAAAGGGCGAGCATGTTTGGCGCGACGAGGATGCGAACCCGTGACCCTCAGATTACGAATCGCACGCCTTAACACGCTTGGCCATGCCGGGCCTATTTGAGTTAATAACTATTGGTTTACTCCCATTTACAATTATATTTTACATAATAAAGCTAACCTTACTCAGAAAGTAACGTCATTATTTTCTAATCTTCTTAAGCACCTTACGTAACATAAACATTTATAAAAGGTAACCACAAAATTTGTACAGTAAGTTGTTCACTTACTCATTCAAACTAAACACGTTACTAAGGTAAACGCTTATATCTAAAACCATTAAATTATAGTTTTAAATGTCAGTAATACAAGTACTAGTGGAACATTTTTTGTAATTTGACTTAATACATTTTGTTTAAAGAAAAAGCTCGCATATATAACTCACCGTCCACCCTTCCCCATCAGTAACCATATCACAGAATACTATCACAGGTCTATGGTAGTAACGAGGCCAAATGCGATACCAACCGTTTTCAAAAAACCCTAAAGCATGTAAATCTAAACAGTTAGTTGCTGGGCGAAGAACTTATGACTGTTTGAATAAAAAGCTGAACGATTGTACTGGTGAATGAAGGCTTAAGATATAATAGAGAAGTACTAACACTAGAAACAATACTGAAGTGCCCATTTCTAGGGTAATTTCCGATTTTTTAAAGCTTTCTCTTATTTCTTATACACGTGCGAATATCTTGTTAATTTTATAAGTATACTCTTCAAAAAAAAAAAACGCAAAAGGCAAAATATGAGACAAATTGTCAACAAGTTTATTCCGGGTAGTTCTGTATGACATGTGTGAAACTTTGCACATTCACTGCTGAACGTCCAAAGTCTGCAAAGGCGAAGTCCACGCTCACTAGGTGAAGTTTAACGTCACTCAACGTCAATAACGAGTATGCTCCCCGTGAGCATCAATAGCTGCTTGGCATCTCCTGCCCATGGAAGCGATGAGATGACGAATCACATCCTGTGGAATGGCTGTCCACTCAGCCTGCAAAGCTGCTGCAAACTGAGGTAGAGTCTGCTGTTGAGGTTGTCGCCGTCGCAGACGTCGGTCCAACTCGTCCCAAAGATGTTTGATGGGGTTTAAATTTGGTGATCTGGAGGGCCAGGGAAGAAGACAGTGGTGAGTCGGGCTGTGTGAGGACGGGCGTTGTCATGTTGAAAAACGTCGTTGACGTTCACCATGATGGGTTGCACATGGGACCTATGAATCTCGTAGACGGTTGCGTATGGTCTGATCGGAAATCCTACGCAGCTCTGGTATGGTTGAGGCAGTAGATGTCGCAGTGGTGGTTCTATCCCGAAGGTGACGTAACCGGATGTTGCGATCTTGTGCGGGCGTGGTCTGCCAGATCGTGGACGGTCACGAGTTGATCCATGTTGTTGGTGACGATTCCATAGCCTTGTGATGGTGCTTGGGTGGACATTCACAGCTCTGGCAACATCTTATCGAGATTAGCCTGCTTCCAATCGACCAATGGCGTGGTTGCGTTGTGCTTCAGTCAGTCTTGGCGTAAGTGTATTGCGTGTCGGTGGCTTAACACTGAGCTATGAAAACCGCGAACTCGTCACCTTTATAGAGATTTTGCACATGTTGCACTTGCAGAACATGCAGATCTCTCAAACAAATTTACTGGACACGCATGCGTTTTGGCGAAAAATCCGATGTTTTCCTCCGTTTTCAAAGTGCACAACTTTTATTGTCATTTTGGTCTGACAATCAGTGCCTTAACACGTGTAACATCACATACTCTGAGCTTGTAACGTTATTACATATATTTCTCTTTAAAATAACAAAAATACCCCTTTTGCGTTTCTTGTTTTGAAGAGTATATTTTCCATTATCTTATATGATTAACGGTGACGTCATTTACTCAGATTTAATGGAGACGAAGAGCGTATATTTTATTTATTAGTTGCGAGGAATTTTCAACTTCTCTTATCTCGTTATTCATGTCACGAGGTCAACATGAACCAGCTGTCTTTGAAGGACAGTTTTCCAAGACAGTTCCGTGAACTCAGAAACGTTAACGTTATGATAGGATATTAAAATAAATAATGACCGTAAACATTTACGAGTAGTATGATTTAACTCCAGATGAATCAAGGCGTTTTTCAACTGACCTCCTATTAATTTTGTCTTTGAAAATGTTGCGAGCCTTGTTTCAGTTTTTTATTAACTTAACTTTATAGTAAGATTATGAAAGGTGTTAAGGTTAAGTTAATGTACATATGTTTACATTATGTTTGTAATCTCGACGTTGTATGACCTTATATACTTTTATTTGAGTTACTAAATACTGGTTTACTCCTATTTATACATAAGATTTTATTCATTATATTATAATCAATATTACTTTCTTACAGTGCGTAGTTAAACTTGAAGTAAACAAAAATGTGACACGATTTTTATATTTTCGAAAATAAATCTCGGTGACAGTGAAGTTTAATGCTTCTCAAATGTTGCATCGTTAACAATGAACCAAAAATATTTAGTTCATCCATATAAAAAACTTTTCGAATAATCATAGTTTTCGTATAAAATAGTTTTAACCATTGACCTAAAAAATCATCTTTAAAAATTTTATACTTCTTTGAAAATAAGGGAACATAAGTGATTCATTAATTACTGAGAATATTATTACTCTAATCTCTTACCATACACACATTTGTATAAATAAAAGTAAGAAACAAATATGTACTTAGTAAGTTGGATTTAACAGATCAAATTATAATAATCGATAGTTTCTTTTATTGAATGTAATTTTAACTAGAAGGCAGCAACATCCCTGTGATCAAGTTATAGTCTTTCTCAAATTGTGATATTCTCTGGTGACTTTGCTGTGAAAGGGAATACCACACAAAGTGTTTTAGCACTTTCTGATCATTTTTTAAACTTGTATGTTAGGTCACGTCTGGCAGATGATTCCAATCATGTTGATGTTTTCAGTTATCTGAAGCCCATGGATTTAACTGTTTGACCTTTCCATCGTGACCTGTCTCTATCTTTTCACTATATATATGGTGGTCATCTCACAAGTTACATCTGTTTTCAATGCATGTATTTCTCTCATTCCTTTTCATTTATATCGTTCTCATTAAATATTCAATTTTGCCTTTCGTTTCATTCCTTTATTTTCCCTTGGTTTTATTATATTTTCCTTCACTCTTTCTCTTTTATTTTTCCTTCTTTTCTTTGATTTTTCAACGAAAGGACTCCATCTGGAATGAAATTATGATGATGATGTGATGTTTGGATCCTCAGTGAGTTTCAGTCCTGCAGCTGTTTGGGCATTTGTGATACCATACTTCATAACCGAGGATCCGTATGGTGTCCTTTTATTAACAATGTTTGGTTACAATTTATATTTTAGGGCTTCCTTTATCGGCCAGTAGATAACACCATCCTCATTTGTTTCATAAAACTATCTATCTTCTACGATATAAAGGAATTATAAAACACCATCCATGAAATAAAATAAGAACAAGTTTATAACATTTAGGAATGAGTAACTTCATCACTCCAATTTTATATCTGTTATTTGCATAGATTGTTTCTTTCTTATTAATTCAATAGAAATATCGGAATAATACCAATTTTGTGAAGGGAATGTATTATATTATCTATTGGTTGTTTTTGCTTTTGATGTTATTATATCCATCACCGTTGTAATGTCTTTACATATTCACGGGATATCGTTATACAGGTTATTTGCAATCTCACCATATATCTTATTAATTAATAATTTTGGATAAGGAAAATTGTCAGGTTATGCTACCTTGGGTCACAGGAGTAAGACATAACTGCCAGAACAAGAGAATTCTGTCAATGATACACTCTTTTTTTATAAACGAAGGGGCTAACAACATAAGATTTGCAAGAACTTGATAAAATCGCTCAAATATATTAAAATATAAGTTTTAACAATTGTACAAACTGTAGAAAAATGTTTCGCAATTGTTCAGAGAATGCCTCATATTAAGTTAAAATGTATATTGTATGAGTGATATATTGAAAAGTTTTACATTCTTCATAACACAGTATCTATGTAGGAGGTTTATGGATATGTGTATATGACCAACGGAGTTAATTATAGTGTATTATTTATATAGATAAGATATCTAACTAAGAAACAAGCACGCAGACCATTTTGTCCTCCAGTTTACTACTTTTCACCGAGATACGCTTGTTTCGGAATTTATAAACTCTCGTTACAGATCTCGTAGAATAAGTGAGATTTATATATCTCTTTAAATATAATAAAATACACACATGACATAATATTTCTCTTACTGAGATGTTGTCTTTCAATCAGATTTTATTTAAATATCTGTAATTCTTTTAAATTATTTTCTCTGCATCATTTTTATTTGAGTTGGTTTCAAAATGGTATATCTGCTGTTTAAGCCTACGTTATTCCAGAATAAGAATATTTAACAGTAGGTGAAAATAATCGTTAAAATTTACTGCGTAGCGACAGTTCGATCTTTATAAATAAAAATGATGTAAATTGTATAGATGACCAAACTTACTGTTGAGAATAACTTTAATATAAAAATGTAATTTCTACCGTTCGTACAAACGACAATTCGATATGAAACGCACATGTCAAATACTTGGACATTTTATCATTGCTAGATTTCAGACCAGTTTTCCAATTTTAAATGGTGCAGTGAACATTACACGCTCGAGAAACTCGAGTTAATGTTAAATAAAGCTGTAATAATTAATTTCTTTGTATTATTCAGGGAGATTATCAGTCCAGCTTTGTAAGAGAAAACATGTAGACCAATCTGTCATCCATTCTAACATTCTTTCACAATGTTTCGCGTCTTTGAGTAATTTTAGGCTTTCACTGTTGATGTCAGAGAATATGTAATTATTAGATATGTATTTACCTATATTAAAATGTATATGTCATGTCGTATCCCTTTTACTGGAAGCTCTTTTGGAATCAGTTTTTCACTAAATGTTTGTAATTCTTTTAAGCTTTCTTATTTGAATCATTTAATTCTGAGTTGGCTATAAAATAGCATTGCGTGTCAAAGAGAAAAGCCAAATAGAGATCACTTTATTAAAGAAATGAAATATTTTCAATTTTGGACTTCAAAATAGAAAAATATTAATTTTGTAACGACAGTAAAATACTTAGAGGTAAAGATGTTTGAAATTGTATTGACCGTCACACTTATTGTTAAGAATAATTCTGATATCAAAGTACAGTTTCTCTAGTTCGTAAAAATAACAGGTCGAAGTGCAAAGCTCATGAGAATACGTGGATATTTATCCATCGTTAAATGTCGGACTAGTTGTCCACTAAGGAATAGTGCAATTAATATTTTATGCTCCCCATTCTCGATAAGAGAAGCATGTTATAAGTAACCATTACAGTTATGTAAGGTGTAATATTTAATACGCATTTAATTCACTATTTATAATTGAACTTTATTACTCAAGGAACTCCATCTACAACCAGTTAAGGCTGCAAAGAGGAGGTGATATAAACTCTTGGAATGTATAAGAGCTGTTTACATAAACGTTGTTTTCACTATTATATTAGCCAATTATTTATATTGAACATCTAAGAATATATGTATATGGTGGTACTAATTAATTCTTATCCATTATTTGTAGAGATAAGATATCCAGCTTTTTAAGAAAAAATCATGTAGCTCAGTTTGTCATTCATTTTACTATTTTTTCATACAGTTTTGCTTCTTCCAATATTTTACAGCTCTAGTTATTCTCCTCAGATAATATGTATGTTTATATACATATTTTTACTTATATTCAAATATGCATGTACTATCATATCCCTTTTTTCTTCAGTTGTTATCTTCAAATCGAATTTTGATGAAATGTTTGTAATACTTTTAAACTGTCTGACTGGTATGAATGAGTTTTTGATTCATTACTTGTTATTCAACTATATGTCTCAATGAAGATAACCTATAAGCTGGTTGTTAATTATAGGGCTGAATGTAGTAACCTTTTCTACTGTGAATTTGAGATTCTGAGATTTGCTATTTATTGTAACAACGAAAAATTCATGTTCTGACCTTTGAAATCCGTGAATAATTCATATGAGTGACAGTAATAGAACACGAATTAGCGGAAAATGATGTTTACTGACTGTCTTATTTCACAATTTGAAGGTTGAGAGATCTAACCCTGTCATTTACCATGCTTGTCTTTTCTGTCGTAGCATTATAATTATGTGATTGTCTATCAAACTCTTTGTTGATAAAGAAGTAGCCCAGGCTTTTGTTGTGGCCGTTTTGGACTATATACTTTCCTTGCGTTTAGAAAATAGACAAGTATCTGAAAAAGATTAAAAACAATAAATATTTTAGTAATTACAAACTACCAGAATCCCTCTTATAATCTTATGTGGTAGAAACACTTCAAAATTTAGGGCAAGTAGCGTTGGTAACATTCAATAAAAGCATACAGATATTTGGAAGGTTCATCTTCATTGCTAAACAACACATGCAGTATATCACACAATAGAATGGAGCAGAATTTCTCAGTCTTACAATATGGATTAGGTGATGCATATAAATGATACTTTCTTGTTTGTGATAAAGGAGCGTAAACTGTAAAGTTCTAACAAAGGGAGAATACATATTTCATAATTGAAAGTCATTATTAAACACAACAGGAACTAACACAATAATCTGTAGTTGATTGCTCAACAGCTAGTGTTTATAAAATCACACGATGTGGTTACTAAGAAATAAGCACAACACGAGATCTTACACTTAATACTGTGTTATAATACACGCTTATTTAGTATTTTAGAAAAACTGACTTTCTTTAAAAAAATATTAAAACCTTGGTATTTGTCAGAAATTAACTTTAAATTTGCTATTGTCTTGTTCGAGTAAATTAAGAATAGGAGCAGAATAGAACTTGGTATACGATTTCCATAATGGAGTTCCTTTCATAAAACGTCCCAAGATTTATTTCATGTATTGATGCGAACATTCTGGCTTAGTTCGTATTTATTTTATTTTCAAACAAGTCGTAAATAAAATCTATCCTCATATGAAAGATAAAATTACACACGCATGAAAAATGGCTTGTTACATAATAACTATAAAGCATCTATTTTATCGTATTGTAAATAACAGAACTAGGTAGAATGATATGCTATTTAGATAAGTAAACCTTCAAGAACATGTCAATTCCATCGACAAGTTTCGGCATGTTAACTAAAATACCGTGTGCGATCTTATCGAAAATTACTAACTAACACACAACATGAATTAATATAATATAATATAATATAATATAATATAATATAATATAATATAATATAATATAATATAATATAATATAATATAATATAATATAATATAATATAATAATTAATTAGAAATTATAATTAAACAAAATATAAAGTTGCTACCGATTGTGCCAATAAAATACATAATTTAAGCTAAATAGCATGGTCTAGCTATTAGAGATACAATCGTCAAGTGAGACATCACACATCATCAACAAAGGTGGTGGAGCCATCATAATTTTACACCCACACTAATACTCCTTCTTAAAAGAACAAAAATTGTAAAAAAATAAATTACCCTTTTCCTTCAGAAAAATATATTATCCCAGCGGCCTAGCCTTTTTTCCCACAAATCTTTATTTCTGACTTTGCCGTCCGCTTGTACAGCGGTGTGTCTACGGATTTACAACACTAAAATCAGGGGTTCGATTTCCCTTGTGAAGAGCCAAAGATATAAGAATGCGTTTTCAGACAAATTAATAATAAGTTGTCACCCTTATAATGAATAGGTGGCTGAATATCAATAATAAATCTGATAGTGTAGAAATCTTCCTAGGCCTAATACGAATTCATCGGCACTACTGTCATTAATTTTATAAAATCTTATCTTATCTTGAAAACATTTGGTGAGTTGAGAAGTTACAATCTGATATAAAGAAGTAAAATACAGCTTTCTTAATATATTATTAAAATTATTTTACCTAACCAAAATTCGCCATCTCTTTTACCAAAACCATGTTTATAAGCAGTCCATGATAGGTTGAAGTGTTGTCTGGGAGTGATGTCGTCACGGAACTGAAACACCTGTAACAAAGTAAAAGAACAACCTATTTCCTATGTGTTCACATGTAACAATTCAGTGACATCACGTAAAAGAATACTATCAGATTGGTATCGTTTAACGTGCCTATTTTAGTAGTTTCTAAAATATTTTGACAGTAATACTATTTAAAATGAAGCTGGCATGACGTAGTGAAGTGACATTCCTAGTTCCTTATCTTTGGAAGAAGTCCAGAAAATCAAATCACAAAGTTTTAAAAAATATAACAAAAATGTTATATTTTAAAAGTTGTTTGTTTCTTTTAAAGCTTATGTTTTTCACATTTATGATGCCACATGTTATTCTACTTCAAAAATATTCTCATGTTCAAAATCCAACAAACTCTAATTTTAATGAATGAATAATATTATAAATGGGATGTTTTAAGAACTCGATTTTATATTCCTGACCGTTTGTAGAACGAACCACTTGTTAAAAAATATATTCTACTCAGCGTTCATTCTTCTCCATCAGTTATCATTTTATCGAATACTACATAATTAACTTTGACGTAA
Organism: Tachypleus tridentatus; assembly: GCF_004210375.1. NCBI lineage: Eukaryota > Metazoa > Arthropoda > Merostomata > Xiphosura > Limulidae > Tachypleus > Tachypleus tridentatus. Next base: position 112,577,651 of record NC_134837.1, read on the forward strand.
TTTTCTCAGATATCATGGAGACAAAGAGGGTACCTTTCAGTTATTGATTGCTGAGAAACTTTCCACTTGATCTGTCTTCTCATTAATGTCATGAGGTCAACATTAACCAGCTATCTTTGAAAAACAGTTTTCCAAGAAAGTATGAACAGTTCCGTTATCTTAGAACGTTAACATTATGGCAGGTTAAAAAGATAAATAACTATAACAGGATTAACAGCAAAGATTTATGAGCTGCATGAAGTATATTGTAATATCAGATGAAGCAAAACGTTTTTAAACTGAGTTCCCGTTAATATTGTCCTTGAACTGTTTTGATCCTTCTTCCGGTTTTTTATTAACTCACAACAGGAGTTGTGAAACATGTTGAGGTTTAGTTTATGTACATATGTTTGCATTATGTTTGTGATCTCGATGTTGTTTGATCTTACATACTTTTGTCTGAGTTAATAACTGTTGGTTTACTTGGTGTATTAAACAGTTATCATGGTTAAAAGTTGATAATAATTTGTTTTCTCTTTAATCATAAATAATTATACGATGATGAAGAAAACAGAAATTTATTAAAACTCGTATAATACATGTATATCCACGTAAGTTATATTTATTAAATGTATTGTCCATTTCTCAGTAAAAATTATGCTTTACTTTTTAAATAAAACAAGTGTTCAAAATATGCCACTTGATGCAGAGCATGCATTTGTGTAGATATTTGCGAAATTCAAAAAGCAAACAAACTACCTGTATCGTGTAATTATTACGATATAAATGCACGAAAAGTGTATATTTCCAGTATCTTTGACATATAATTAGAACAAGATCATTATAAAACCATGAATATTTTGTTTTATTTCTGAATTAGGTTTTTAAAATAAATAAAATTTACTCTAATATTTAAAGCTAACTTTCAAAGAAAGAGAGAAGTAGTAATGTCTCTTTTGTTATACGAAATTACTGACTCTTCATGTTTTCAGTCATAAGGTTCTGAATTCTGACCATTGACACTGGATATGTTTAACTTCAATTGATTAAAAAATAATTCCAAAAAGATAAATAATGGATTTAGTCATAACCTGTTTCTAAAAGTCAGTTACTCTGAAATGACTTGGCAGACAACACAGATGGTGATTTCAGAATTAAAGATATCTGCAAAAGTAGATATATTTCAACTTGACGTGAAATAGCATTGAAAAAACGAGTACACATTGCAACTACACTTAATATGTAATTACAACAATACCATTGTAGAACCAACAATATATTGTTACTTTATTAATTATGCAATTATTATAATAATATTGTAGAAAAAGTACGTATTCTCACTACTTTTATTGTGTAATTAGAATACCGTTGTACAAACAAATATATATTATTACTACTTTTATTATGAAGTGGATTTCACGTGATTATCTTCTATACTTGAGATAAACAAATATATTTATGATTATAAAATTCGTTTCCAGATAAGAAACTTTCACTACATGATGGTTAAAAACAAAAACGTCTTAAAAACAATAATGATTACGTTTTTACTTTATCAAAAAGTTTAAAATTAAAAGCAACTTTTTCCCTCTTAAAATATTCAAACCGTTAATATCACATCCAACTTCTTTAATATAGTAACAACGTTAACAACTTGAAGATAAGTACAACAGCAACATGGTTACATTTCTGGTCGAATCTTCATCTCACTTTTCTTCATTAATTATTTACCTTCTTTGAAATCGTCCCAAATAATCCCTTTCCAAGATGAAGTTTCACCCCCTGGTACATAGGGGCCATTAAGGTTTGCATGAAAATAATCTATAAACCACCAACCACTTTTATATTCAATAGCACAACTTTTAGTAATTTTGACATTGTCTCTGTCAACAGTGGAGGACTCACAATTGTTGGCTCTTGCAATCATTGAATCTCCTAACGAAAAACTAAAGTATTAACAACAAATACGTAGAAAGAAACGAATGAATAACATACTTAAATCCAACACTTTTTGTATTTTCTATTTTTGTTGATTGCTAAAGATTAGACGTACTTATGAACGATTTTGGTAGATTTTGATGTTTACTGAATGTGACCCTATGTTCTGATGGTTAATAAGTGTTACTACTTTGATTAATAAAAAGTTCTATTGGATAATATTCGTTACTGCTACATGTTTTACGAATAAACAATTTAAACCTCATTGTTAATCCATTCTTGATGTTTCCTAACTGTTGAAAATTAAATTAAAAGCAAACTACTGGAACGTCGTGACCTGTTAACTATATTTTGATTACAGGTTAATTCTATATTACATTGCACACATCAGCCACAGTGCTATGGTTGTAAGTTTATAATGATAGAGAGTAAGTATATTTGAAATTTGTGTAAAAAAAGATATTTACCTATACAAATTGTTTTATGGTACTATCAATTTTGTTCTTGGAAATGTTCTGAGCCTTGTTCCAGTTTTTCGTTAAGTTACGTAAAGTAAGATTATGAAATATGTTAATATTTAATTTATGTACATATGTTTACCTTATGTATGTAATATCGATGTTGTATGATCTTATATACTTTTGTTTGAGTTAATAACTGTTGGTTTATTTGGTGTATTAAATCCACAGTTTGGTTTAGGTTGGTAGAATACTTGTCATACATTTTATTCCTTCTAATTCTATCACTTGTTCGATATTATGTAGAAAGTGAACCCAAAACAGTAAAAACAAAACATTACTTGTCTAAAGTTTTTCATAGTATTTCAGTTAGATGGTATATTTAATATTAGTAAAGTTAATTCTACGTAATGATAGACTTGTGCTGTTGTTACTCCATGCAATAATTGACATCACTAAGTTTCTTCACTTTTCTTGATATGTTGCTGTAATTACGTTAACTAAACAAAGATATCAGCCATTTTTAATATAAACCTTTAAAATTAGTGAGGATATTTCCAGAAATTGAGCAATTGAGAGGTAACGATTTTAGTACAAGGTTTGGTGAGACGTCAGCTACAGGTCCCACGTGAATCTCAAAGGAAGTACTTTGTCACAGTCTACTTCAAGGCTACCAGGGCTTTATCGTCACAGCAACACTGTTGTAACTTCGCTTGTAATAGATTCTAAATGTCAAAAAAAAGATAAAATATAGAGAGGATGTATTTAGGGTTAACGATGTCTTACTGAGGTTAGAATAGAACTTTGGTCATCTATGTCGTGATTATAGAAGAGATTGGGTCATCTCTGTCGCGATGATAGAAGAAATTGGGCTATCTCTGTCGCGATGATGAAAGATCTCTGGTACCCTATGTTATAATGATAGACAAATTTTGGTTGTCTATGTCGCAATTATAGAAGACCTTGGATTCTCTCTGTCGTGATGATAGAAGAACTTATACTCTATGTGTCACTATCTTTCTCTCTGTGATAGCTTTACTGAAGAATAACATTAATACGCCAGAATAATTTTCGAGATGGTTCGTGGATCAAATCACCAAGATGGTCAACATTAGAGAGAATACTTGTCGTATTATTTATATTATTGACTATGGTAAACACTAGAGGAAGTCCATGTGAGAATGAGAAATGGAATGAGGCAAGAGTGCATTGTTTCGTCTATTTTCTACAATGTTTACTGTGAGACAAATTGATAAACGGTTTGAAGACAGTTTTAGAGGAAGAACCCCAAATGAATTGAGTTATGCAAATAATACAGTACTAATAATCACAAGATCAGAATAAAACTATAGGGTTCAATAAACCACATGAAGCAGTGGTCATTGAGAACATAGGTTGTCCACTACACCTTCAACGGTATCTTGAAAGCTAGTTTAAGTTGATTTTATGTTTTGTAGAATATAAAGTTCACATTTCATAAGACAGGAACTCATCAAATTCAACATTAAAAATTCATTAATAACTTGAGCTAAATATGATAAATTTTTGTTAATCTGATCTCAAAGAAAGGGGCAACTCTGATAAATTATAGTAAATAACAAGGAAACTTGATACATTAAGATAATTGTAGTTTTAGGATTGAGATCAGTATTGTGAATTGATGTAGGTTGATTTGTTTTATATTAAGAGACTAATGTAAAAGTCGGAGACAATTTTTTAAATATTTCTTTCCAGTTAAAGCAGAGTAATTTAGTGAATTCGAATGATTGTTTTAGACTTTAGTTTATGAATACTTCTAAAAATACCCGAGGAATGAGTGACTTAATTCATTGTAAATACCTCAAGTCCATTTAAGACCACTTGTACCAGAAATAATTTAAAAAGTTTGTGTTCTTATTGCATTAGTGAAGAAAGGAAAACTTTTTGTCTACTTCTCTGAACAACCATACCGAACTGTCAGTGTAGAAAACGTAAATATTACGTTTTAAGACAGAAAGTGACTGGTTGATCTAATAATCGAAAACCTGCAGTTCAGGATACATGTTGAAAGATGATCGTTGATTGAGGATCTTTACAAATACACATGTTGAAAGATGATCGTTGATTGAGGATCTTTACAAATACACATGTTGGAAGAGGATAATTGATTAAAGATCTTTACAACGAGACATGTTGATAGATGATCATTGAATAAAGAACTCTACAGCGACACCTGTTCGTAGATAATTACTGACGAAGGACATTTTTAACGATTCAACTTGGGCATGTGTAACTGCAGTTAGCACCTCTGTACAGACAAGTGTATATCCTCAGTACCATTGACATGTAATAAGAGCAATACAAATGCACAGGAAATATATATAGGATATATACATATATATAATGTATATGTAAGATCATTATAGAACTATGAATATTCTGTTATTTCTGAATTAGATTTTTAAAATTAATATAATTCACCCCAATATTCAAAGCCACCTATCAAAGGAAGATAAAATTACAGATAGCAATGTCTCTTTTATATATGAAAATACTGACTCTGTGTTGTCAGTCATAAGGTTCTGAACTTTCACCATTGACATTGGGTATGCATAACTTCAATTGACTAACAAATAGTGGAACTTACTTAGTTATAGCCTGTTTCTGAAAGTGAGTTGCTCAGAAATAACTTGGCAGATAACATAAATGGTTATTTCAGAGCTAAAAATAATTAACAAAAGTAGATACATTTCAACTTGATGACGTGAAGTAGATGATAATAGAAACGAGTACACATAGTTACTACATTTATTATGTAATTACAATAATACCATTGTAGGACCAAGAATATATTGTTACTACATTAAATATGTAATTATTACAGTATCAGTGAAGAAAACGTACGTATTCTTACGACCTTTATTATGTAATTAGAATACCGTTGTACAAGCAAGTATATATCGTTGATACCTTTATTATGTGAATACAATACGGTTGTACAAACAAGTATATATTGTTACTACCTTTATTATGTAAGTTTTATTCCTTACAGAGAAGTAGATGTCACGTCATTATCTTCTATACTTGAAATAAACAAAAGCACTACATGGCCAAAAATATATGGACACCCGACCATCACACCCATGTGTGCTTGTTGAACATCATATTCCAAAACCATGGGTATTAATAAGGAGTTGGTCTCTTTCCTTGCTGCTATAACAGCCTCTACACTTCTAGGAAAGCTTTTCATTGGATTTAAGGACATGGATGCGGGGATTCGCTCCTATTCAGCCTCAAGAGAATGAGTGAGGTCGAACACTGATGTCGGGCGAGAAGGCCTGGCTCGTAATTGGAGTTCAAATTCATCCCAAAGAAGATCGATGAGGTTGGGATTAGAGCTCTGCAGGCTAATCAACTTCTTCTACACCACCCTCGACAAACCATGGACCTCACTTTGTGCACGGGGCCATTGTCATCTATAGAAAATCATTGTATGCTGTAGCATTAAGCTTTATCTTCACTGGAACTGAAAGCCTAGCCCAAAAAATTAAAAAAAGCCACAGACCATTAATCTTCCTCCACAAAACTTTACATTTGGCACTATTGATTAAGGCAGGTAGCGTTCTCCTGACATCTGCCAAATCCAGATTCTTCCGTCAGACTGCCATTATTTATCACTCCAGAGAACGCATGTCTCCTGCTCCAGTGTCCAATGGCAGTGTGCTTTACACCACTTCAACCGACGCTTGGCATTGCGCACGGTGTTCTTAGGCTTGTGTGGGTTTGCTCTGAAATGGACACCTATTTCTTGAAGCTCCAAAAGAACAGTTCTCATGCTGACGTTGTTCCAGAGGCAGTGTGGGACTCAGTTGTGAGTGTTGCAACTGTAAGCAGACGATTTTTACGCATTTCAGCGCTCGGCGGTCACGTTCTGTGACCTTGTGTGGCCTACTACTTCTTGGCTGATCTGTTGTTGATCCTAGACATTTCCGATTCACAATAACAGCACTTATAGTTGCCCGGGACAGCTCTAGCAGGGCAGAAATTTGACGAACTGACTTGCTGGGAAGGTGACATCCTATGACAGTGCCACGCTGAAAGACACTGAACTCTTCAGTACAAACCGTTCTGCTGCCAATGTTGGTCTATGGATGTTGCATGGCTTATGCTTAACTTTATGCACTTGTAAACAATGGATGTGGCTGAAATAGCCGAGCCCACTAATTAGAAGGAGTGTCCAAATACTTTTGGCCATATAATGTATATTTACGATTATGAAATTGGTTCCCATATGAGGACTTCCACTACATGATGGTTAAAAACAAAAATGTCTTGAAAACAATGATGATTATGTTTTAACCTGGTGAGAAAGTTTAAAATATAAAGTAACTTTTTCCCTGTAAATATATTCAAAACGATAATATCGCATCCAACTTCTTTAATAAACGAACAACGTTAACAACTTGAAGATAAGTACAATAGCAACATGGTTACATTTCTGGTCGAATCTTCATCTCACTTTTCTTCATTGATTCATTACCTCCTTTAAAATGGAACCAAATAATCCCTTTCCAAGATGAAGTTTCACCCCCTGGTACATAGGGGCCATTAAGGTTTGCATGAAAACAATCTTTAAACCACCAACCACTTTTATAATCAATAGCACAACTTTTAGTAATTTTGTCATTGTCTCTGTCAACAGTGGAGAACACAGAATTGTTGGCTCTTGCAGTCATTGAATCTCCTGACGAAAAACTAAAGTATTAACAACAAATACGTAGAAAGAAACGAATGAATAACATAGTTTAATCCAACACTTTTTGTATTTTCTATTTTTGTTGATTGGAAAACATTAGACGTACTTATGAACGGTTTTGGTAGATTTTTATGGTTACTGAATGTGACCCTATGTTCTGATGGTTGCTAAGTTTAAATATTTGGATCAGTAAAAATCTGTATTGGATAAAATTCGTTACTGCTGCCAGGGATGGATACAGATGGGGGGATGCATCCTCCCACTGGCCATACCAAAATTGTGTTAGTTAATGGGAAATCAGAAATATAAAGTACTGATCATCTCAATTAGAATACTTTTGCTGTATGTTTACTTGTAACATGTTATTTAGGAATATATGAAAGTTCATTGTCACATGCACTATGTTGTGTGATTCAGTATAGTGCTGTACGATTACTTGTAACTTGATATTTTAGAATAAAATCAATAAATGAAAGTTCATAGTAATATATGTTTATTTTATTTGTTTCTAAATTAATTCCATGAAATTTATGTTGCAGTAACAAGGAAAAGTTTACTTGGAGTCTGGTTTTAGTCACTGTTACTTAGTCTATCATCCCCCCCACCAAAAATTCCTTGTGTCCACCACTAATTGCTGCACGTTTTACGAATAAACAATATTTAACCTTTCTGTTAATCCATTCTTTATGTTACAATGTTTCCTAACTGTTGAAAATTGGAACGTCGTTAACTGTTAACTGCATTTTGATTTGAGGTTAATTCTATAGTACATTGTACACATCAACCACAGTGCTATGGTTGTACATTTATAATGATATAAAATTAGCATATTTGATCTCTGTGTAAAAATACTGAACTATTTACCCATAAAATATGTTTTATGGTACTTAGAGGTACTTAAACAAGCTGTCATGGAAAATATTGAAAAATTGAGATATTTATGATCATTCAAAGAATAAAATTTTTATGTGGTGTGAAGTTTGATTGTTAATTGATTATGTTATAAAAGAGAATATAAGTTTAACACTTGATAATGAAGACACTAAATAAATTTATCAGTAAGGAGAGAGAAGAGAGTAAAAATCCATCTTACCAGCGTTTCCACGATAGGATCCAAACGTTAACCTGAAGTTTTCTCTCTCACTACGTACTAAAAAGTTACTGTATTTGGCATAAGTTTTTTCACCACCAAATGTTTCAAGGTCTACCCTGAGTTCCATGTGGTGACTGTTGGAAAGTATGAAGAGGAGTTCATTCCCTGAAACACAGATTACTGGAGAGAATTAACATAATCTAATCACAACCATAATGAACTAATGAACTTTCAATGAACAGATACTAAGATTTAATGTAGCCATCAAAGCAGTAGCCTGACGTGCGTGCAGGCGTCCTAGTTGTCGTTGTTATTAGTTTAAATTAATATTCATATCACATCGTAAGTATAAGAGCCGTTATTTGTCACTTTAAGGTCATTCAGTTATTGTTTATTGGTTGATTTCATTCACTCTCACTGCTAAATATAAATATCTTTATGGTTCATTCATTTCGGTAAATATCAGTGGTTCATATTACAAATTTTGTCTATATTTTTCTATAAATACACTTTTACCCAAATCTAACCATCCTCATCCTTCAAAAGGAAGTTTTACTTATCATCTCGATAAATGTTTTAATCTTGTATTATGTTACAGATGATAAATTCTAATTCTTCTAAAAATTAACTCTTTTTATGGCAAATATCCTTACAACACTGGGTGATGTAATATATTATGTTAGGCAGTATAATACGGAGAAATGTCGTTTAAAGTTTACTTTCATTAACGTTGCATTAGGACTATTTTCAACTCCAAATGTTTTATAATTCATTCTACTTCTATCATTTGAGTCATGTATGAACTGAAAAACTGACTTGATACATATCTTGTTTCAACAGATCAAAGTATATATATAAAACATTTTTTTATAAAACAGACTTATTTATATGATATATTTTGAGATGTTAGTTTGTTTGAAGCTCACCCTAAACTACACAATGGGTTGTCAGTGTTCTATTCACTATGGGTATCGAAGCACAATGTTTCGCATTTTAGGTTAGTAGACATGCTGCTGTGCTTTTGAGTGTTACGCTGGTAGGTGATATGTACGAAAATAATTCCAAATAAAATTATAATACGTGAAACAAGACGTATTTACACCATGATGGAAAGGCGTGTGGTAATATAACCTCGTTCAAGTAAAGATACTTGTTTTTGAGTGGATGTAAATTATTTTACCTAACCAGAATTCACCATCTCGTTTACCAAAACCATGTTTATAAGCAGTCCATGATAGGTTGAAGTGTTGTCTTGGAGTGATGTCGTCACGGAACTGAAACACCTATAAAGAACATAAAGAAAACAATCAATAAATAATCTATATTTTTATATACACCACATGATTTCATAAAAAATCAAACTACAGACGGTATAATATGCTATACTAAACATATTTTAAATATGCAAAACAAGTCATATGACAACCATAGCCGATACAAAGTCGCGTAACATCAGAAGTAAATATTTTCTTTGACATTCTTAATTACTGTGAGACCTGCAACAAGTCCTATCCTAAGTAAGCTGAGCAAATGGCAGCATCTTGTGATAGTTGTTAAAATACAACATGGCCAGGCGATAATTTATGTATTATAGTAGTGCGGTGAGGCTAGAAAATCGTTTAAATATAACGTACTCATCATATGTTTCAATTGGATAAAAAATTATTGAGACATCGTGAAACATATTTACACATATATATATAACGTTAGAGATTCTCTAACGTTATAACGTTAAGAGCAGTAAAGTTATAACAATTATATTTTGCATAATAAAGCTAACCTTACTCAGAAAGTAACGTCATTATTTTCTAATTTTCTTAAGCACCTTACGTAACATAAACATTTATAAAAGGTATCCACAAAATTTGTACAGTAAGTTGTTCACTTACTCATTCAAACTAAACACGTTACTAAGATAAACACTTACATCTAAAACCATTAAATTATAGTTTTAAATGTCAGTAATACAAGTATTAGTGGAACATTTTAGTAATTTGACTGAATATATTTTGTTTTAAAGAAAAAGCTCGCATATATAACTCACCGTCCACCCTCCCCCATCAGTAACCATATCGCAGAATACTATCACAGGTCTATGGTAGTAACGAGGCCAAATGCGATACCAACCGTTTTCAAAAAAACCTAAAGCATGTAAATCTAAACAGTTAGTTGCTGGGCGAAGAACATCTGACTGTTTGTGTAAAAAGTTAAACGATTGTACTGGTGAATGTAGGCTTAAGATATAATAGAGTAGCACTAACACTAGAAACGACACTGATGTGCCCATTTTTAGGGTAATTTGAACAGTTTCTGATTTTCTGGAAGCGTTCTCTTGTTTTATATACACGTGCGAATATCTTGTTAATTTAATTAGTGTATTCCATTATCTTATATGATTAACGGTGACGTCATTTACTCAGATTTAATGGAGACGAAGAGCGTATATTTTATTTATTAGTTGCGAGGAATTTTCAACTTCTCTTATCTCGTTATTCATGTCACGAGGTCAACATGAACCAGCTGTCTTTGAAGGACAGTTTTCCAAGACAGTTCCGTAAACTCAGAAACGTTAATGTTATGATAGGATATTAAAATAAATAATGACCGTAAACATTTACGAGTAGTATGATTTAACTCCAGATGAATCAAGGCGTTTTTCAACTGACCTCCTATTAATTTTGTCTTTGAAAATGTTGCGAGCCTTGTTTCAGTTTTTTATTAACTTAACTTTATAGTAAGATTATGAAAGGTGTTAAGGTTAAGTTAATGTACATATGTTTACATTATGTTTGTAATCTCGACGTTGTATGATCTTATATACTTTTATTTGAGTTACTAAATATTGGTTTACTCCTATTTATACATAAGATTTTATTCATTATATTATAATCAATATTACTTTCTTACAGTGCGTAGTTAAACTTGAAGTAAACAAAAATGTGACACGATTTTTATATTTTCGAAAATAAATCTAGGTGACAGTGAAGTTTAATGCTTCTCAAATGTTGCATCGTTAACAATGAACCAAAAATATTTAGTTCATCCATATAAAAAACTTTTCTAGTAATCATAGTTTTCGTATAAAATAGTTTTAACCATTGACCTAAAAATCATCTTTAAAAATTTTATACTTTTTTGAAAATAAGGGAACATAAGTGATTCATTAATTACTGAGAATATTATTACTCTAATCTCTTACCATACATACATTTGTATAAATAAAAGTAAGAAACAAATATGTACTTAGTAAGTTGGATTTAACAGATCAAATTATAATAATCGATAGTTTCTTTTATTGAATGTAATTTTAACTAGAAGGCAGCAACATCCCTGTGATCAAGTTATAGTCTTTCTCAAATTGTGATATTCTCTGGTGACTTTGCTGTGAAAGGGAATACCACACAAAGTGTTTTAGCACTTTCTGATCATCTTTTAAACTTGTATGTTAGGTCACGTCTGGCAGATGATTCCAATCATGTTGATGTTTTCAGTTATCTGAAGCCCATGGATTTAACTGTTTGACCTTTCCATCGTGACCTGTCTCTATCTTTTCACTATATATAATGGTCATCTCACAAGTTACATCTGTTTTCAATGCATGTATTTCTCTCATTCCTTTTCATTTATATCGTTCTCATTAAATATTCAACTTTGCCCTTCGTTTCATTCCTTTATTTTTCCTTGGTCTTATTATATTTTCCTTCACTCTTTCTCTTTTATTTTTCCTTCTGTTCTTTGATTTTTCAACGAGAGGACTCCATCTGGAATGAAATTATGATGATGATGTGATGTTTGGATCCTCAGTGAGTTTCAGTCCTGCAGCTGTTTGGGCATTTGTGATACCATACTTCATAACCGAGGATCCGTATGGTGTACTTTTATTAACAATGTTTGGTTACAATTTATATTTTAGGGCTTCCTTTATCGGCCAGTAGATAACGCTATTCTCATTTGCTTCATAAAAAGATATATCTTCTTCTATGATATAAAGGAATTATAAAACACCATCCATGAAATAAAATAAGAACAAGTTTATAACATTTAGGAATGAGTAACTTCGTCACTCCAATTTTATATCTGTTATTTAGATAGATTGTTTCTTTCTTATTAATAATATAATATAAACACTTTTGTGAAGAAAACTTAAGAATAATTTAAATTTATTTTCAGGTCCAAATTATTTCACAAAGTTTCCTAAAAAAACAATACTGATTTGATCTATATTCCATCACAGAAATGTGTCTGTAACATTAGATATATAATCATCAGAATGCCCAAGATAATGGGGTATTTTGGCTTTCAGGCCTATTAAAGGGAATTTTTTTATAAGAAAAATTGTTAGGTTATACTACCCTGAGACACAGGAGTAAGAAATAACTGCCAGAACAAGAGAAGACTGCCAATGATGCACTCTTTGTTTTATACATAGGAACTAACAACAAATATAATAAAATATCAGTTCTATCGATCGTACAAACTGTAGGTAAAAGCATAACATCTTTATTTCAGCATTGAGACAGTATACTATCGCTCTAATGTTTTACTTACTCTCTCCTGACGAACAGGGGGATGAAATTTACATTTCACGTAAATAGAGCAAATCTTTATTTTAAGAAAGAAGTTGCCAGTCGTTAAGAAAAGTTTTATATTTTTCACTGACACAGTATCTGTGTAAGAGGTTTATGGATATGTGTATAGGACCAACGGAGTTAATTATAGTGTATTATATATATAGAAAAGATATCCAACTAAGAAACAAGCACGAAGGACATTTTGTCCACTTTACTACTTTTCACCGTGATATGCTTGTTTCGGAATTTATAAACTCTCGTTATAGATATCGTAGAATGTGTGAGATTTATATATCTATTTATGTATAATAAAATACACACATGATATCGTATTTCTCTTACTTAGATGTTGTCTTTGAATCAGATTTTGTTTAAATATCTGTGATTATTTTAAATGATTTTCTTTGAATCAATTTAATTGTTGGTAAAAGAGTAGACCAAGAATTGGCGGTGGGTGGTAATGACTAGCTGCCTTCCCTCTAGTCTTACACTGCTAAATTAGGGACGGCTAGCACAGATAGCCTTCGAGTAGCTTTGTGCGAAATTCAAAAAACAAAACAAACAAACAGAAATGTTAAAGCCTTGGTATTTTACAGAAATTATGTTTAAATTTGCTATTGTTTTATTCGAGTAAATTAAGAATAGGAGCAGAATAGAACTTGGTATACGATTTTAAAAATGGAGTTCCGTCATAAAACGTCCCAAGATTTATGGCATGTGTCAGTGTGAACATTCTGGCTTAGTTTGATTTTACTTTATTTTCAAACAAGAGGTAAGTAAAATACATCATCGATTGTGCCAATAAAATACATAATCTAAATAAAATGCCATGGTATAGCTATTAGGGAAAAAATTGTCTAGTTAGACATTCACATATCATCAACAAAGTAGGTGGAGCCATCATAATTTTATACCCAGTCTAATACTCATTTTTAAACGAGATAGCGCTATTGTTGTCGAATTGTTCCCTACCCATTTGTGTGTCAAGGTCGTCATTCACATCAAAGACAAGCATATAAGGATAATTTATGTTAAATGTGTTTTAAAAACGATAATTGAAGAAACGTATTCTGCTTAGAATTGTGTTTACAAACACCTCATTTTTTCCGTCTAGTCCTATTCTCACGTTGTTGAACTATATTGGGGGTTTCAATAATATGTCAATATTCTGGGGTCACGTTCAAAACCTTAAGTTTTGTAACCTGAAAGAATAAAAACAAAATCTTTCCAAAGTAAACCAATATATTTTGGAATGAATGCAATCACACAAATATTTATCCTATGGATGAAAAGTATTTTTACGGTTGTAAAAGTACTTTCATTGCAATATGATGTGTTCGTGATAGAAATACTTCCATCAATTAGTTGTTTAAACTCTTTGCAGGTTTTACACGAAGACGTCAGTGTCTTCAGATATTTATGAGTCTTTTTGTTTTCGGAGTACTTACACGATAAAAATGTGTTCTCACTTGTGAGTATTCTATGAACCAAATACTAGAAAGAGAATAGCTTTATAATGATGTATAGTTTGTCAGTATGTGCTTTACTAAGATATAAAACTAGTAAAGAATGAATATTGATTCATAACAGTTATCTTTCCCATAAACGTCGTTATAATAATAATTCAACACTCTATCGACTTGACTACACTAACCACTTTTCGTTTTGTCTTTGGACGAATAAACTTAAAGTTGAAAGAACTCTATGCATAAAATCTGCCATTGTAATTAACGTGGTATTACGACTTTAATGTTGTTATAAAGTGACGGTCAATCCCACAATTCCCGTAATTCTTTAAAATGTCTTACGTGTAATATTTCAGTGATTTAGAAAATAGTTTTAGGTGAGAAAAAGAGAAACGATTCACAGGTTACTTTATTAGGGACTTATGGATATTGACTATGGAAGATATGGAATCGTGAACATTTGTGTTGTTAGGACGGTGAAAGCTATATATTTAATGATTTTGAAAGTGTATAGACGATTACTGCTATTGTTGAGAGTAATTTTGACATAAAAGAAATTATATGCATTATTAACAGACATGTAGAAGTAGATATTATCATGTCATTATTTTTATAATACAACAACAGATACTTTTCGACTAGTTGTCAACGAAGGAATATTACCATTAACAATTCACACCCCCAATTGACGAAAATAGCATCACGTTATAAGCAAAAGTTTAAAAAATATTAGATGTTATACCCAGTTCGTCTTTTAATTAACTACATATTATTTAATGTTATCTCTCAAGGAATGTAACATATAATAATTGAATTTGGACAAAAGTTTAAATTCTTCACGCGACATTCCTATATAACATTGTAATTTATGATATTTAAATTATGGAAAGACGATAATCCTGACCTGACCTTAGGATATATATATATCCTAAGCATATATGGTTTATTTAAAGGTGTTTTAATTTTATTCTATCCCATTATGTATATTGAACATTAAATGATGTTTATAGATCATAGTAAATGATTCCCGAGTATTATTAAGCAAGATAAACCTTTTAATTTTCTAATAAATGGACACGTAACCCAGTCTGTTATCCAATTTACTATTTCTTATAAAATGTTGTTTTTTAGTATTTAGTAATTTTCACTGTCAATGTGAGGTAATATAAAATACTTATATTTACCTATATTAAAAATAAACATACTGTTATATCCCTTTTAATTAGGTTTTGTCCTGCTATATTTTTTTTAAATGGATGTAATTCTTTTCAAATGTGTTATCTCTTCCATTTCATACTGAATTTGTTAGGAAGTAGTGTTAGGCGAGAACAAGAAGCAATTTACATGTTAGTTTATTAAGGATTTGGTTCATTTTCAATATTGCACATAAAGAATCGTGAACATATGGTTTATAAGGACAGTGAAAGCTATATATGTAATGATTTTGAGAGGTATTGACGATCACCCTTATTGTTGAGAGTAATTTTAACATGATAAAAAATTTTATGCATTTTAACAGAATTGTCGAGGTGAAAATGTCTTGTCATTATTTATATATTAAACCATCGATTAATATCGGACCAGTTGTCTTCTAAGGAATAGTGTTATTAACATTTCATGCTCCCCATTTTCCAGAGAACCAGCATGTTATAAGCAAAACTTGAAAAGATATATGAAGTTAACCCCAATTAATTTTTAATTCATTACTTATTATTGTATTTTATCTCACAAGGAACGTAACATACAATAATTCTACTTTGAAAAAAGTTTAAATTCTCCACGAGACGTTCCAATATGACGTTGTTATTTATGATGTATGCTCTCTATATTCATAAGGCCATCATGCTGTGAGCAAAAGTTGAAAAATATGCTGACGTTCCAATATACTGTTTTAACATATGTTATGCGTATGGTGTATTTAAAGGTCTTTTACATTACACTATCGCATAGCATATTTTGAATATTTAATGACATTCATCGTGGATCGTACAAATTAGGTCAGGTTTAGTAAGAATTAGAATTAGGATTATGTTAGGTTATTTTAGGTTAGGTTATTTAAGTTAACCAAACCTAACCCTGATCTAACTTAACCTAAACAAACCTAAACCTGGCTTAACCAAAACCTAAACGTAACCCAACCTAATCTTGACCTTGCCGTAACCTAACCCTAACCTGACCTGACCTGACCTAACACTAAACTAACCTAATCTTACCTTAACCTAACCTAACCTTAACCTATACTAATCCTAACCCTAACCTTAACCTAACCTTACCTTAAGCTATTCTAACCTATACACAGCCCACGATACAACCTTCTAGATTATGTGTTACAGAAGTGATGTAAAAGAAAGTATGTTGTAGGTTTAAATATATAGCCCACGATAGTCAGTTACACAGCCTTCTGGATTATGTGTTACTGAGGTGATATAAAACAAAATATAATGTAGATTTAAGTATATAGCCCACGATAGTCAATGACACAACCTTCTAGATTATGTGTTACAGAGATAGCGTAAAACAAAACAATACATTGTAGGTTTAAATATATATCCAACGATATTCGGTAACACAACCTTCTAGATTATTGGTTAACAGAGAAAATGTAATACAAACCTCAGAAATATGTTGTAGACTTAAATATCATGATATATAGCCCAAGATAGTCGGTGACACAACCTTCTAGGTTATAGGTCATAGACGTGATGTAAAACGAGAAAAAAAAACTTTTGTAGGTTTAAAAATGTTGCATATAACTGTCAGGTACACATGCTCTCAAAACCTACTTTTTAATTATACGTTGTCATGGTGATCTGAATAAGAAAACAAACATTGTCAATCTTGAAGTGTAACACGATCGTTGATCTTTCCAGAACATCTTCCTGTTCGCATGTTGCTGTAGTGATATGAGACAAACATCATTGTTAGTTTTCCGTTGTTGCACACGATGGTTAAGCTTTCCAGAGCATCTTCCTTTCACATGTTGTTATTGTGATACAGGAAAAGTAAACATCATTGTTAGTTTAGCAATTGTCGAGTATACAATATGAAAATTCTGAAAGATATTTATGATGACTGTTATCGTTTATTGTGTGAGAAAAAAGGTCCTATAATAAAATTACCAAAACATGAACGTTACGATTTTTTTTAATGTCATATTTCGTTTTGTTTTCTCATGGTAAATTTTTGTGCATAGCGCATCTCTTATTGTGAATGTTACGTCTTTATTTTGTTTGTTTGTTTTAAATTTCGCACACAGCTACTCGAGGGCTATCTGTGCTCGCCGTCCCTAATTTAGCAGTGTAAGACTAGAGGGAAGGCAGCTAGTCATCGCCAACTCTTGGACTACTCTTTTACCAACGAATAGTGGGATTGACCGTAACATTATAACGCCCCACGGCTGAAAGGGGCGAGCATGTTTGGTGCGACGGGGATGCGAACCCGTGACCCTCAGATTACGAGTCGCACGCCTTAACACGCTTGGCCATGCCGGGCTGTTACGTCTTTATATAATTGTTCTCCTTATTATAACTTGATTGTTTTTGGCATGTAAAGTAATTTTGTTAGATTTAAATTAGAATGATTTTTAATGTGTTATTTTTATATAATGGAACATTATCATTAACCAAGAACATTATCAAAACCTATAAAGAACAGGATTTAAAACCCGCCAGAACATAATTAATTCGTACCGACATCATAATTCAAACTCACCATAATATGATTAACTCCTACCAAGATCATGAATTACAACCAATCCAGAACATGATCAAATCCTAACAACATCATGATTTTAAGCACACCAGAACATGAGTAACTCAAACCAACATCAGGCTCGGCATGGTTAGGGCGCTCGACTCGTAATTTGAGGGTTGTGGGTTTGCACTCCGTCATACCGAACATGCTCGGCCTTTCAGCCATGAGGGCGTTCTAATATTACGATCAATCTATTCACTATTCGTTCGTAAAAAAGTAACCCAAGAGTCGGCGGTGGGTGGTGATGACTAGCTGCCTTCCCTCTAGTCTTACATTGCTAAATTAATGACGGCTAACGCAGAAGGCCATCCTGTAGTTTTGCGCGAAATTCAAAAAACAAACAAACCTACCAACATCGTGATTTAAAATTTATCCAGATTAAACCAGGAACGTGATGAAAACATGAGAATTACACGATGAAACCCAACAAAATTAAAACTCCTGACGAGAATGTTTTAATACCGCATAAAATTCACCAGTAACATGATTAAAACCCGACAAAAGCAAGATTAAAGCCCATAAAGAGCTTTATCGATACCTAGAGAATAATTAGTTTTTCACTTAGAAAATAAGAAACTGTAGAAATATTCATTTAAGAATTAAAATTTAAATGTGGAAAGCTAGTTAAACATTTGAAATGAATAGGCCTAATATTAGTGATACCACATTCTTCTTATCCTTTTTGTTTTCATTTCTATTCTAAATCATTTGTTGGTTTGATTAGCATTTCAGTCTTTTGTCTGTTTTTGAAATTAACGATGAGAAACAATGTTAAATTTGTAATAAAGATTTTTTTATGACTGATTTATGCCGTCTTTAAACTTAATTGTTCTTTTTTAAATCTATGTTTTAAACTTTATCGTTACATAGTAGAATGTCACAATCGTTTTCATAGTTCATTTATTAATTGTTCTTTTTTAAATCTATGTTTTAAACTTTATCGTTACATAGTAGAATGTCACAATCGTTTTCATAGTTCATTTATTAATTGTTCTTTTTTAAATCTATGTTTTAAACTTTATCGTTACATAGTAGAATGTCACAATCGTTTTCATAGTTCATTTATAAATAACGCCCAATATTTGACAATCAACAAAATTCGATTTAAACAAAGTTCATAAACGTGTCTAATATACTGTTTGTTGTCAGTGTGGGTGATATGTAAACTGCGAATGTGTGTTTTTCTTATAGTAAAGCCACGCCGGGCTATTTACTTTGTCCATCAAGAGAAATCGTACTCCTGATTTTAGCGTTGTGAACCGCAGATGTATCGCTATCCCAACGGGGACCGGATGTAAACTTTGAAAATGACTTAAGAATGTCGAAAAGTTGTTATGTACTTTATTTTATTTGAAGTTTTAATACCCATACCAGCCGTCTTGAGAATACGTTTTTACTTCAAGTGGATTTCTCGTCATGACGTACATAAACTCACTTTATGTTTGTTGAACACTGCTCTTGCATATGAATATTCAGTTATTCAGAATGTTATACCTTGACTCTACTTAGATTATGGC
The DNA here is from genome assembly GCF_004210375.1 of Tachypleus tridentatus. Classification (NCBI taxonomy): domain Eukaryota; kingdom Metazoa; phylum Arthropoda; class Merostomata; order Xiphosura; family Limulidae; genus Tachypleus; species Tachypleus tridentatus. The sequence continues at coordinate 112,597,161 of NC_134837.1, forward strand.
TAGAAGTCGAAGACTGGCAGAATTTAAGTTTCCATTCCCCGAAAACATCGTACTTTTCTAAATAACGTTAAGAAAAATAACTATATGTTTATCGTGTAAAAATGAGAATCACCTTTTTTCACTCATACAGTTAAAACATTTATATATATTATTTATTTATAGTTTTATGGAGTCTTTTTCTATCCACCATTTGTTTCTGTTTTAAATAAAAATATAAAATTTTAAAATATAATCCATTACTCGAACCTAGTTCAGATTATTTGTGAATAAGTTGGAAATATTGTGCTGCCGCCTGCTCTGATGAAAGTAATTCAAGTTGGACGCAGGCGTTCGTCCTTTTCAAATTACCAAGTATGGCTGAGATTACTAATGTGGTGTCAAAATTCAGTATAGGTGATCCTGTATGGTAAGAACAAATTTTGGTTTTTACGTTTTATATTGATCACTTCAAATGGCATGTAGTTGAATATTTATTATAACAGTTTTAATTATTATGCCTGATTTATTGTTACAGGGCTAAGATGAAAGGATTTTTCCCATGGCCTGGCAAGGTAAGAACTAAGATTAATAAGAATTTGTAATGTAATATTGTGTACGTACAGTATGCACTCCACCACTGTATAAACCCGATTCTTATTCTTTTGGTTTCGTCTTATACGATGTTACTAATCAGAGGTGGACTGTCTGGACCCGATGTATATCGGTGACAAATGATAAATCGAATGGTAGATTGGGCTTCCCATTTATTTTGTAGTAAGACTAAGGGTAAGGTTGCTTTGTACAAAAGTTATTGAGTTAGGCCTCGAGTAGAAAGTATCCATCGTGAATAAATCCAACTAATCCGTCGTCATTGACGCTTAGTAACTTTGGCTTTGTAAACTGTCACTCCTTCACACGTGTAGTCAGCATTTAAAATTACTTAATTATGAGTATTAGCAAAACAACATTTTATAATTATTATTATTTAAGCTTAGATATTTTTCACATTTCAGTTTTTGAGTGTATGGTAATTTTATTATAACTTGCAAAGAATTCATCTTCACATTTTAACTTGTATATAGTAATTTCATATCAGAGCAAACTATGCACTTAGAACAAAACTAAAGTAAATGTGATTACTTTTTCTTATGGTATTACTTAAATACTGGTGATGATTTGGATACATTTTTTCAGTAGTTGGTTAAGTCCCCCCATTAATGATTTTTACAGCTGTAAATCCAGTAATACCTTTGGTTAGTACTAGGAAATTTAGTGTGATTCTAAATTTATATATTGAGCTATCAGTGCAAAAAACCTAGTATAACAATAAATTATACTTAATAAAACTAAACATTTTTTTTAAACATTCAAGTCAATACTTTTAATGGAACTTTAAAGATGTAATAACACAGAACACACAGACAGTAACTGTTAGCTACAAGGACCATCATAGATTCAATGTTTGTTGAATAACATGACATCAGTGTAGACAAACCTTTCCACAATCATCCATACAAAATGTGAGAAGTTCAAATCCATCAAGTGGCTCTGACATTGTGCCTTTAGCCTGTTATTTGAGATAAATTAGTATAACATGTATTACTGTTTAGGTGTTGAGACTAGTAGCAGAACATTATCAACAGTATAGCCAGAAAGTAAAGATAAATAAACTGCATACCTGTTGTAAAATATAGCAATGTTAAATGTAATACAAATATATTGAACATACTATTAGAAGTGTCTAACACAACTAAACTGACTTTAAACACATAAAATATATGGAAAAGCAGAGCAGCAGGAAGTAATAAATAAATTGTTTGTAAAAGATGAAAGGTAAGCATGATAAAATAATATAAATTATGTATAATAATATGACTTAGAAAGGAAAGTAAGAAACATTGTAAATATAGCAAAACCAGTGGAGCTTAACAATTAATGTAATGCCATATACTGAACAAGTGTATAGATAGTAAGAACTGAAACTGATGGAAGGTTAAGTTGATTGTGTTTTTTACTACCTTAAGCAGTTTTTAAAGAAATACAATTACAGACATGAAAAGTTTTGGTATTCTGTAAGCTTCTAATTAATTTACAAAGGAAAGTGAATGAATTTTGTGTTTACCATGCAAGAGGGGATACTGCATGAAACTGAAACATTCAAGTTCATTTTCTCTATTGTCATGAAGTCTTGCAATGTTGAGCAAAGTTTATTATATCTATAAAATGTGAGTAAATATTGTACCTTAAGTCGCTTAGAAACGGCAAGTTCATGACTTCCAAAGTTCATATTATTCAGAACTTTGAGTTTAAATGTTCAATTAACAAAGCTAATATTTAAATGTAGATGAGATATTGTTGTTATTGAATTTTATTTTAATTGTTTTGAAATGCATTTGATTTAAATTTTGAAGTTAGTAAAACTTAAATTAGAATTCTAGTAAAGTAATACTGGCCCAAATTTTCTATAGTCTACAGAATGTAGGATCTGTTTAAGTACTCTGTTATCTACAAAAGAAATAATAGCATTGATTTATATTGCTGAAGTTAACTTCACTATCTTTACTTATAATGTTTGTATTATTTGCAAAATGTTAAAATACATGCTTAATTAACTTTAATTTTAAAAGTTAAATATGTTGTAAAAATTCAAAAGACAGCTAAAATAAGACAAAGTAGGTTTAAAAATTTTTGCCACTGTTAATTTGGCATCTTCGGGTGTTTGGCACAGCTAAACACAACAAATACACTCAACTGATGACATCACAAACATCTTGAATTTAGCATACATATCTTAAGCTCAAGGTTGTATCAATAATTAGGTCAATTTAAGTGTTGTGCCAAGTACCTGTGATGCTACATATATAGCTACAAACATTATTTTTGGATTATGTTTTTCTATCTCATTTTTGTAGTTTTTTGAACTTTTTAAATTTTACAGTGTGGGATAGTTCCAACACTTTAATATGTTTATTGGAAAATTTTGAAATATGTATAAATGATTGGAAAGATTCCAGATGGAGGGCTGTTAGGATTATAGAATTATCATACAGGAATAGGTTAATATCTTCTATTTTCTTAAGAAAAGAAGGGGTAAGAGGTGATTGTATTTAAGTTCACAAGATTATGTAGTATAATGATAGGATAAAAGCCTCCAGTTCTCTTCTTCTGAAGACAGTAGGTTGGAATAAGTTAAACTTGAGAAAGGCTGGCCCTCCAATAAGATAGTTTGATTTCTCTGAATGTATATTTTCCTTATAGAATAAGCTTATTTTAGCAGTTGTAGATATTCACAAAAAAATGTTAAAATGGAAGTGACCAAGTTCCTCATAAAGAGAAGTGGGTTTAGATTTTTGCCTTTTTTTTAAAGGTAGATGTGTGTAAACAATCAAGTGTAACATTGTCTGTGTGTTACTTTATGATTGTGTAAACAATCAAGTGTAACATTGTCTGTGTGTTACTTTGTGATTGTGTAAACAATCAAGTGTAACATTGTCTGTGTGTTACTTTGTGTAAACAATCAAGTGTAACATTGTCTGTGTGTTACTTTGTGTAAACAATCAAGTGTAACATTGTCTGTGTGTTACTTTGTGTAAACAATCAAGTGTAACACTGTCTGTGTGTTACTTTGTGTAAACAATCAAGTGTAACACTGTCTGTGTGTTTCTTTCTGAAGAATTGTAAAATTACTAATGCTTTTATTATTTCATTTATTTGCATATTCCTTTGAAAACTTTCACCAGTTGCCCACATGTTATTGCCTATGAATGATTTTAATACAAAAATTATAATTATTTGTATCTCTACAGAACTACTATGTAGTGATCCATTATTCTGTCCACTTTTTACGTGTTTAGTGTATTACAGCCTGACATTTGCATGATTTTACAAACTTTCTTTCATAGGAAGTTTGGTGGTAAAATGTTTTGTGGGGCTGAGAGAGATTTCCATATGTTTAGTGGCATGGATGAAAACTAGAAATAAAACTGAAATTATGTTTTGCAAGTTAGGGCATCATAAGCAATAAATAGTTTCACTAAAATAAAACTTCATGATAAAGTGCAAGTGCATGTATTTTTGTTAGATAATACTCTTTGAATATGAGATATTACAAGGTTAGGATATTAGAAATAAGTTAAAACATACTGTCCATAAACACTTATGATCGCCTCTGAACTGTATAAATTTCATTTCTTCTTTAGCCAGATATGAATATAGAAGTTATTGCAGTAATGTCTTACAATTTTTATTTTGTACCCTGTTCTGTATAATATTGCTTTATTAGATTTTGGGTTATTGATTTGTTTTTGCTATAATGAAATATTAAGTGTGCTAACAGCTACCATAATTTCTCTATATTTTGAATTTTCTATATTAGTTTTTGGATTGACAAAATTATCATTTGTAACAAAGTAAAATTGACTTTTTTGTGAATTTTGGCTTTGTACATTTTTTTATTCTGGGTTACATGATTTAAATTTGTTTTCAGTATTTAGGAGAAATTATTTATGCCATTTATGTGAACTTACATTAACGGATATTTTTTTAGAAAGTCTGTCGTAGTTTGTGTATTTTTAGCTTGTTCTTCCTATCTTTGTTGCTTTAAATGGAATTGTCTTCATGTATTGGTCTAACATATTTTATCGTATATTTCTTTTTTGAGTAATAAAATGTTTATAACTTCTGGGGTGCTATTTTACTATTGAAACATTTAAATGTTATTCCTACAGTAATTATTTGACTATTATTTCATCTGAAGAAGAATGCTTTCATTTTTTGCCATGTTTCATTGTTCATTCTAGCAGCTAAACTCATTTTCATAACCTTTAATCTTTGGGCTGGCATATCTTAAGGTTGATTTTGAAGTGATATATGTATATGTTCATGCTGTGCCTTGGTAATCTTGTATTGTTTTACTGCCAATATTTGTTTTGCTTGTTATGAATGTGTGAATTACTTTATAATGTATTATTAAACATTATTGTTTTAGGTTTATCACTTTTCTCATAAACATGAAACTGCATGTACTTACAGGTTGTTAGTCCCACAAAAGATGTTAAAAGACCAGCTTTGAAGAAATCTATGCACTGTGTTTACTTCTTTGGTACAAAGAACTAGTGAGTATATATAGCAAGTATATGTTGGAATTATTTGATTATGTAGTTAAAGACAGAAGAAAGAAACCTGAGACTTAATTTTTCTTCTTCTAAGATAATATTTGATGTAACAACCTTGAAAATTCTCATATTTCAGGTGAAATACGTATGTAGAAACATTTATTACAGAATTCTTTTTGATTTTTGTTGCAGTGCTTGGGTTCTTGAAGAACATATCAAGCCATACTTAGAGTTTAAAGAAATGCACACACAGAAAAGTAAATCTAGCTCTTTCAAAGAAGCTGTAGAGACAGCTGATGATTATGTGAAAAGCCTACCAGAGGTAATTATTAGTAATACAAGTTGTAAAATAACTCCATTATTTTGTCATTTCTGCATTCAAGTGTTTAATAGAAGATTGGTAACACATTTTTCAAATAACAAGCTATTTGACTGATATGTTATAGAACAATACCAAATGGTGAGTGCAGCATGAAAAGATTCAATTACTTTTATAAAAGTATGTTGACTACTGTGCTTCATTACCTTAGAAATAAGATGTTTCTATTAGTGACATTTTATATGTAGCTTTACAGTTGGTCATGTGTATCACTTAAGGAGCTAAATGTGTATCTCATGCAACATGAACTGTAATTTAATATTTTTATATCTAGATCCTTATCAATTCAATTTGAAATTATACTTTATTTTCTGCTTAAAGTAGAAGTTTTGAAGCAGTTTTAGGTTAGAAATATTTGATGAATAAATTATTTTTTGTGTGTTAAATGCCCATAGTTTACCATTGACTGTGGTTTTCATTTCAGAAGGCAGTTAGAACATCAGAATTACCAAGTATAGAAGAAGAGATAGCCACAATATTTCCTGATGGAACAAAAAAGGCAGAAAAGCCACACAGGGATTATTCCCGAACTCCATTCCTTGGCCGCACAAAAGTATGTCTAAATCTTTTGGCTCACTGTGTGTGTCTAAAACTATTAATAAATTGAACTAACTTTATTTGTCATTATTTATATGAAGAAGGAATTATCCAACATTGTATTTGATCAAACAGGATTTGCTAGCTTCCAGTTTAGTTTTGCAATGTTTGTAAATTTCAAAATCATTTTTATTTTTCTGTAACAGAAATAGGAATTTCTTAGATGTGAGACAAACACTGTTAACTCTGAATAAGAAATGTTGTGCATGTTTATATAGGTAACATAACAGAAATGTGTTTTGTGTGTTAAACTAAAGGAGCAATAATCAGAGTTAAAATACTTGATATCTGTATGAATAGTCACAGAAGAGAAGTTTGATACTTTAAAATTTATCTAGGAAGAAAGATGTCCATAAATAATCCAGAGTTGTAGTTTAAATGTCTAAATTGTCACCTATTTGTAAGAATATTGGTAGTGCTTTCAAAATCTTACGTTTAGGTTAGAATTATAACATAAAAATGTACGTGCTTATGGAATATAAATGTATGAATATTTAAATGTTTTTTGTCAAAGTGTACAGGTAGAGAAAATGACTCCTCAAAAACAAATTCTGTTCCAATGAAAAACCGTAGAGGAAAGCAACAAAATGAGAGATATGAGAAATTGAAGAAAAACAAGGTAAGTCAGTCAGTTTTTTCCACTTTTTCTAATAATGAAACAGGATTATACTTTACACTATCATTCTAGAATACTCTATAAAAAAAATATTACCTGATATGATTTTTACTTTTTCTTTATTTATATAAAGACTGTTTTGCAAAGAAACCAGCTTGAACTTGAATACATTTGTAGTGAATCTAGTTTTTTAATATTTTTGTGATGGATCACAGGTCAAAGGCCGTGTCATCATGTTTGTTCACTTGCATTAAAAATTTTATTGAACTACTATTTTATAAATTTATGTTAATACATTTGGATTCAAATTGTAGGTGATAATTCAAATTTTAATATTATATATATGAGTTGACTTCATAATTTAAAAGTATTAAAAGAACACACCTAAATATATATTTTAGTGAGTTGCACGGAATGTTATATGTTGCAGTGGTTCAACTTAAATGTTTATGATATCAAAGTACTAAGTCTATAGTTTTGTACAGATTAGGAACTCAAATTACTGATACTAACAAGCTAGAATATAAAATAAGAATCTCGTATCTTTTATTTTTGTTGTGGAATAGCTAGTGTACAATCATATATGGTTGCCCTGTTCATTTCTTTCCATTTTTGCAAATGGCTCCTTATGTACACTTTCTTAGATATGTAACATAAATAACCAACCAACAGCTTAGAATGTTTTCATAGTAGTTTTCTCAGCCATTTTAATCTGTGAAAAGGCAACCACATTCTTTTGAATCAAGATTTCAAGGAGGTAGGTTGTGTCTTTAGTCTGCTTGAAGTTTCCTATATTTTTTAAGACCTAAATACAGCTTACTTACTAACATTAATAAATTACAGTGTAATTTTATGGTATTAGTATAGTATTTATGATTTTTTGGTTATTTAACTGTAGGTATAAAACCTAAAATAAAATTTTGATATTCTCCACCTGCATAATTTTAAAAGGCTTAACAACCTATGTCCAGCAGCAACCCAATTTAAAGGTCGTAGCTAAAAGAGACAATTATTTGGTTTACTTCTTTATTTAATGTTCTATATTTTAAGAAAAATAAGTTTCATAATTATTTCTAAGCACTTATAATTTTTATACATAAATAATATATAATAATTGAAATGTTACTATATTAAAAACTACTAGTCCATTAAAACACAGCCAAGTTTTGGTCACTTTATAAAGAATAAGGTCAGTTTTATATTACTGGATATAGTAGCATGAGTGCACGAGTTCCACATCAATGCAAGTTATGTAATATTAGCTAGGCCCAACTTGAAGGTCAGTGTAATAAAATGAGTGTGTGTATATAAACATATTATGAGACTTAAGCTACTTAGACTAAATGACTAAACATTTGTATTTTCATGTTATAATCTGTAGTTATTCTAGTACAAAAAACAATTTATATTTATTTCCTAATATTTTTATGGTGGCTACAAGGCTGGTCAGCTGACAGATCCCACATAGTTAGGGTACAGAAAATAAAAAAGTCTTACTGAAAACAAACATTTGAAATGTATTTAGGAGATTTTAGAGATTAAGTAAATAATATTGGAGATTTTTGGAACAAAGAATAGTATTTTAATCGTAACATGAAATCACTTTGCACTCAGACTACTTACCAAACACTCTGTTTTAACAAACAAATCTTTGGTAAAAATATTTCATTAAATAATCTGATTTTTGTATGCAAAAACTCGTAATTTGTAATAAAAGTACTAAATTTTGTAAAGATGCACATACAATATCAAAAGTTTAAATACTTAACATATGCTAATGTTTATATGAACCCATGTATATTATACTGAATTATCTAAAATGATTGCAAGCTACAGATTTTTAAAGAGAATTTAAATCCTGACCAGACAAGTGTCACTGATGTTTACTGATTTTTCTCACATTGATGATACGTAATCAAATTGTTGAAACTTTGGACACTTATTAAATGGTATCTGGTTTTGGTTTTTTAAAATTTAATTCAGTATTTCACTTTTTGATATTGTGAAATTTCCAAAATACTTTTCAACTTAGAATTCAAATTTATTTTATTGTTAATCAGAAAGCCATTTTATATATCTAGTCAATATCAAGCTTTAATATTTATTTTGACATTTTAACTTGCCAATTACAAAATTCACTACTTCTGGTTATAAACCATGAAGAAACTGACAAACATTTATTGGTGATTCTAAACCTTCTTTCAAAATGATCTTTGTCGCGCTGTATCATGATATTTTTGCTAACAGGTTTTGTGTATTCAGAATATTTTGCTGTCACCTACCATACAGTTGATTAGTATAAGCCATGGAAATGTTTTTTTTTTTTTTTTTTTCTGTGTGATGAGAAATGGAATAACAAAAAAAAAAGACTTGTCTTTTGTAATAAAAAGCAACATTAAAGAGAAAATTGTGAAAATATGTAAAACTGTTGAATGTTTACTAAAATGTATCAGAATGTATTTCATAGAATCAAAACTTCTCAGAAAGCAAGACTCTGGGCTTTTATGAAGGATTGCACCTGCATCACTCAACTTTACAAAATTTGGATGGTCAATTTACAAATCCTGGTTGATACTCTGGCATATTGTCTCGTATTTAGTTAAACTGCATATCAGTTGGATGCTACTGTCAAATTACAATTATTTACTCAAGTTTGTGTAACAAAAGAGAGAAAGAGTTGAACAGAGTTGGAATATTATGTTTTTAACTATCACTATGCCAAAATATTTGTTATTGATACTTTTTATATGTTTATAAAGGTTTTTGTCAAAATTTCCATAGATTAAACTTGTGTTGTTTTATTACTGTAATTATTATTAATAATACGTTCTGTTCTTTGCGACGTGATAAATATATTTATTTAATGGGTTCCCACTGATTTCATAATTAAATAAGCTGTCAAGAATAGGGTGCTGCAATTTATAATCTATTAGAAACATCAGTTATGCATAGTCAGAAGCAAAAAATCTGGTATTTGCCCCCTTTTACTTTCTTGATTTGTTGAGGTGTCAGTAAATTAACTAGACATGACCTTACACACGCTCTCTATCTCTGGCATTCAAGACTTTTTCTAATCTCCTTTACATGGTTAATTACCACCAGTAGAAAGAGAAGGTTTATCTCTGTTTCAATCTGACTTTTATTGTCTTGATTTTCTTGTGTAGAATGTTTGGTCATTAGGTGTGCCTCCTTTCATCATTGTGATACACTCAAACAGCTAATGTAATTTTTTAACCTATTTACAGATTACACAGAAAGCAGGGTATGCTATAGCAATATTTGATATACTATCCTAGTGGTTGATATATTCTTTGTATTTTAATGTACATACTTAAAAGCTAGATAAACTATTTTTGGACACAGATATGATACTTGGTAAGGCTTAGGAAAGAACAGCTTCTGATTTTCACACAAGTTCAATCCTCCAGTGGGTACTATATTCTTTGATTACTATCAAAAGTAAATAACGTGCAAGTATTAATAACTTCTCAGCTTTAGCCCAGTTAGCACTTTGTAAAATAAAACATCTGAACACAACCTGGATTTGAAGTTATGGTGACTGTATTGTGTTATTGTTTTAGCCTGATGGAAATAATTCTGGCTACCAATGTGATATTTTTGCATTATTGTTATAAGGGCTACTTTCTATTAAAACCACAAAAAAGATGTGGAAGGTTGAAGAAAACTACCTTTTAATACAGTAGACTTTTAATGTTTACCAGAAGCTTAATATTATAGATACACATAATAAATGAATAGACATAGTATGTATGTAGTTTGTCAGTGTGGGAGTGATCAGTAATACTGACCTGCTCTGGAAGTTATGTATCAACTTAACAGGAGGTGGGTATGAACAGTTCTTAAATTATGTAGTCTAAATCAATCCAGTCCAATGGTTACAGGCTGGTTTGAGCATGACAAGTAACCAGTTGGAAATGGTGAGACCTCCACATTAACTTGTTGACTGTACTTTCCAGCGTGCAGAACCACACACTCCTGTGTTGCAGCAGGCAGGAGCTAAGAGAACACACTCAGAAAGTAGTAATACCAGTTCAGGGTCAGTAAAGAAGTACAAAACCAACCAGAAAACACTGGTATCATCCCCAGAATCTAGTGATGCATTACCTCTTCACTCGTCATCAGCAGTTAGTACCGTAACAACAGTTCCCTCTTGTTCTCATCTCAACTCAACTCCTAGTAAATACACTGGCCTACTGTCTAGACCTGCTTATGTTTCAAGACCAGTATGTATGTTTGATTTAGACAAACATAATGAAAGAAAATATTTGCTTGTGTTGCTAGTTTGTTTTTTTTCTGTGGGTAGTGTGTTGTTACTTGATGTATATTCAGTCTTATAAACAATCATGCAAATATATTAATTGACTGTTTTCTAGGTTGTAAATATGTTACTCAATTTTTATCAATTTTTTTGAATGAAAGTTAGTTTTGATATATTTATATCTTTCTGAATAATAAAAGATTGACTGTTTATGTCACAAGTACCTTTTAATAGTAAGTTATTCCATCATTTTATGCCTTATAATAATAAATTACTTTTTTGTAATAGTGAATTACATTATTTTTTATGCCTTGTAACAATAAGTTACTTTATTAATTATTTTCTTGTATTTTAAACAATATTCATTTTAAATTTAACTGTACTTACATTGTGAGTAATAATGTTACTTAACTTATAAATAACCTTATGAATAATAGTAAGCTCAGTATCCTTTACCTAACTTACAAGTAGTAGTAAGTTAAGTAACCTCTGTTTAACTTATAAGTAAATAGTAACTTAATCTGAACCTAATGTATGAGTGATAGTAAGTTTCTTAAAATTTTTTTGCATCATGAGCAATAGTATATCACTTAACATAAACTCAAGTCCAATATTATTTGCCCTTTCAATGAAATGTGGACAAGAATTGTGTGGGTTAGTTTGCACTATAACCTTTTGTATATTTGGGGTCTTATTGTTAATTTCTTGATTGAAAGGTTGTTTGTTTAACAATTTCTGTAAGATACTTTTTTTCATAACCTAACTTGCAGTTTCATAAATTCAGTGTGATGAATATATTAAGTTTTTTTATTCAGTTTTTAGGTGTAATTGTAATTTACTTATTTAAATTTTTAATGTATTTCCAGTTGTTTTAAAGATATATAAAGGTGATTAATTTTTGAGATGGAATATAATTTTCCAGAAGGGAAGTTGATTATGTCTTTGTGAGAGCTAGAATTTTCAAGAATGAATATAACTTGAGTCTTAAGTAATATAGAATTTTCTGTGATGAATGTGGATTGAGCCTTGATAGAGCTTGTATTTTCCTGAAATAAACATTGCTTGTGTCAAACAAGATATAAGAATTTCTAGAATGAACATAAGTCTTAAGAGAGTTGGGTATTTCTTTTCTTTGGGTTTTATTGTTGACTGAGTAATTTTAATGTACTATTTTTAATAAGAAAAAAATAATTTGCTATTGGGCTGTACTTACTGACATTTTAAGTTATATGTAAAACAGTGGATTTTTGTTGTTTAAAGGGTAATACGTTGTTGGTAGCATTTTCATATTTTCTGGAATATGAAATTAATGAGCTTAAGCATAATAATATATGAATCATCCAAATTAATTCAGACCAAAAAATTGTCTGTGCTCTTAATTGTTGATTCAGTATGAGATTAACCTGCTTTTAAATGAGCACATAATGAGATACAATTGGTACTAGTATCTAATTTTGTTTGTCTATTAAAGTAGAATTAAAAGGTTTTGTTTAATTATCAGATAACTCCACCCTTAGACATTGAGCAAGTTTCTGACACATTAAGGAGGAAAAATGTGAAACCATCAGATTTTAAAATAGGTTTCCTTGGACTAGGAATCATAGGTCAGGGTATAGTTAAGAACCTGCTCAATTCTGGACATCATCTGACCATATGGAATAGAACACCCAGCAAGGTGAGAGTTGTTTGAAACATTATTAGTGTTATCTTCACATGTGAAAGTAGGAGTTTCACTTACTTGCTGTTAAAAATAAATCACACAGGAAATTATTTCACATCAGATGTAAAACTTTTTCAGAGCTGGTAAGAAATGTTTCAGAAAATATGTACATCTTCCTGGAAAAAAAAAAGTTTTCAGTTTGAAAGTGTGCTATTGTTATATAAAACTGTCTTAAATACCTATAGTTTAAATATGATATAGATGTAGTTTTAAGAAATACTCTATTTATGTGGTTACCAAATGGTAGCAGTAGTAAGTATAAAATTAATTGTGCTTATAGTTTAACATCTTTTTATGGTTTTATTATAGATTATGCAGGTATGCAGTGGTTTATCTTGAAAACTGTATATGTTCTATAGTAATTCCTTTATATGGAATCCAAAAATATTAATTTTTCTCTACCACATGCAGATTTTTCACAAAACTTGTACTTTTACATAAGTGAATTATTTTTATTGAAATCGGGTCACATTTTGTTATGCTTAAAATGTTGACAACAACTGGATATAGATTTCTGTAGACCAGTTGCAACGTGGGAGTCTTGTAGATCGAGAAACATGCTACTAGTATATAAAAGGTTAACAAGCCACGTGATGTAATTTTAGATAGTATTTGTTTGTGAGTGCACTTTAACATTATTTTTTTCTTTTCAGTATTACTTATTTATCTCCATGGCAACCTTATACTTTGTAAATAACTCAAGCTTACTTTGTTATATTTGTGGTAAATTTGATCCAAGTAAGTTCTTTGTCTTCCTGATTTGTAATTTAAAAAAAAAAAAATCTTATGTGATAAAAAAAATTATTATTTTCAAAACTTGCATAGCTGAATTATAGAAATTCATTATTAAAACCAAAACAATTTTAATAAAGTTTAAATTTATGGGCCCGTGTTATTAGTAAAGTTACAAAATAAATTGTAAAGCTCTCATTAATTTACATTTGTTCATCTTTTTCACTTATATTTGGATATATATATATTTGACATCAAGCTTAAGTTAACTTTAACAAACTGCTAATCTCTTAACCATAAAAATGAGCATGATTTGTGTTGGAAGACCTGCATGTTTATCATTAAGTGTTTATGTAATGTCTGTTACAAGTTATTTTGAGGAACTGGTTGAACCTAGTTTGGTGAATATTAATACAGGAACTTGGGTAAATCCAACAAAGCTAAACTGGGATGAATAGTTTTAGCAGACATTTGAAAGCTATACTTTAATGCCATCAGTGAGGACTTAACTGAGTGATGAAAATAGTTACCAAATACAAGGAGTTATTATTACAAGCATGACATTATCAAGTACCTTTACTAGTATAGATGTATGTGTATAGGTGTATAACTTAGAATTTTAGTGTACTGTTTTTTAAATGTTTCAGTGAAATTGGCCTAACTTGAGCTCTAAGAATTAACCACTAAAAATCCATAAAAAGAACACAAAAAAACATCTTCACAGGTTTTTGAACACTGCAAATCAAATAAACACAACATAACCATAGAAAACTTTATACTTATACTAATTAATAATTTAACATCCAACTGCAACACCCCCTACAGTTCCGTATCCATTTATACTCTTGTAGCTAAGACGTATCCATCAATGGGCAGTTGTAAATTCTTTTTTTTTACCAGGAGATGACCTAGGAAGGTCAAAATGTTCTCTGCTTATCAGTAAAAGTGTTACTAACCATACCAGCTGTTCTGAGATACATTTGTATTTCGAGTGGGTTTCTTGAAATAAAGAGTCGAGCTTATTTAATTATCTCTTGTTAATGAAAGTGTTAAGTACAATCTTGTAATATCCAACTGTTGTGACAGTATGACATCTCTGTAGAATTAGCTCTTGCTAGGACCTGAAGGTTTTGATTTTGCATACATAAATATTTTTCTTTTTCTGTGGGTAGTGTTGTTTTTTATATAAAAATGATAAGTGCTAAGGAGTAATTTATGATTAAAATATAATTCAAATTGTATTTTGGTAGTTAGTTATAAACATTCATGATATCTTACACAGTTCAGCACTGTGCTATGTGATATAATCATAGTAATAAAATAATTTAAAATAGTTTTGAAACATTTTTTTTCAGCCATTTAAATTTAATTAACTGGAATATCTACTTGAATAGGGTTAATAAAGGTGTGATTATTGCTGATTCATTTAGTAAGAATTTAAATTAATAACAGAAGTTATGAGCATCAAGTCTTGTAGAAACATGATAGATGACTTTTGTCACCATAATTATTGACTTCTTACCAGCTGTAACATATCTATTTCTAATTAGCAAACCTAAAGTTTGTTTCTGCTAAGCTATAATTGATAACAAACTGATGATTTAGATCTGAATTGTGCTGCAATATGGCAGATTTCCATCTATACTATACCAAAGTATTCTTCAACTTACCTGTACTGTATGAATGTGTTCTTCAAAGTGTTCCCTGACCTCACCTATACAGTACAAAGGTGTTACCAGACTTCACTTGTACAGTACTGAAGCATTCCCTAACTTCACCCATACAGTACCAGAGCATTCCCTGACTTTACAATTACATATTGTTAAATATCAAACAAACCTGCACAAATGTCAACCACCAGTAAATAGGAGCAATATTTTCTAAGTATTTGTAATATTAAGTTAATTTTCACAGTTTTAAATATGCTGATAGTTCCTAGATATGCTTTCTTACATACTTCATACCTGGATTTTAAATATGAGATGAAGAACATTGATCTTACTAAAGGTACTTGGCATTGTGCATATTGCACTTGTGAGATTTTGATATTTGTTGCAATAAATAAAACTTTTTATTTTTATGCAAAAATGTAACCCTTAAACATTTGATAAATCTGTCCTTTTATTAAAGATATTTAAGAAGTCATTATATTTAACAAATACCTGAGTTGTGTAAATTGTACATGCAAGTGTGAAAGTATTAGCTCTGTGCTCAAGGTGAAATCTACATTCTCTTTTTTTAAATCTTAAACACAATTTTCATGGTGGTATTTTTGATACCTCCATCTTTGTTTTCTCACAGTAAATTATACAAGTCTTTCAAATTTTTTCTCATATAGAAATTCAGCTTTTAATTAATTGTTAACAAATTCAGTAATGACATTAAGGATCATTTAGTTAACATTAATTTGTTTTTTATTTTTCCTTCACAATTCTTGGTGTTGAGTCATCTTGTGGGTTAGCTTTGGTCATTTGTTGAAATTTCAGTGTGTCAGGTTGGAATTGAAAACATAAAGATTACTTTATAGTGCAAAGACTTTGTGAAGGCTGGAGCAGTTCAAGGACAGACTCCGAGTGATGTAGTTGCTGCATCAGATATCACATTCAGCTGTGTATCTGATCCACAGGCTGCCAAAGAGGTAATTATCTTTTATAATCTAATGGTTTACAATGTGTATGAAAGTGTAAAATTTTGTGTGATTTTTAGATTTTTTAGTTGAAGTTAAAACTCACACTATACAGGTTTTATTAGGGTTCAAAAGGTATTAGTGTAAATGATCTATTTAATAAACTGAGTCTATTATAACATTTTCAGACATATCATTTACCATGATATTTCTCAACTGAGTTTCTCATTGATTCAGTATATGCTGATGAACACTGCATAGCTTTGGTCATCAGTAGCTTGAAAAATATACCAAATATTCTACACAAATCACATCTTGAAAGTATTAAATAGTGACAAATGTTTACAAAAATAAAAACAATAATTATGTAATTTATTCACAGATACAACAGTTTTTTTGTTTTAAGCACCAAGCTTAGTAATGGCTTAGCAACTCAGTAACATAAAACTCTGTGTTGGTTTGGAGATTCAGTAACATAAAACTCTGTGTTGGTTTGGAGATTCAGTAACATAAAACTCTGTGTTGGTTTGGAGATTCAGTAACATAAAACTCTGTGTTGGCCTGGAGATTCAGTAACATAAAACTCAGTGTTGGCCTGGAGATTCAATAACATAAAGCTCAGTGTTGGCCTGGAGATTCAATAGTGGCAAACATAAGTGTGGTAGTGTTTATACGACCACTGTGTTCAGACGTAAGTAAATTGTATCTGAATATGACAACTAATTCTGGTTCTAATGAATTGGATGTAAAAGTAAGAAGAGTATTTCAGAATATGTTGGGTGGTTCTGTGCAGGAACTTACCCGAATATAACAAACATTAAGTTTAGTAGTGTGTAAATGTTTCACCACTGTATTTGGTTCTTCTGAATTGAAGAATTGAAGGTTACATGAATGAGAATTACTGGACAGTATTTGGTTACATGTTTATTGCTTTTGTAAAATTGTTAGCTCTGACTTTTTTACACCCAAAAATGCCCTTTTAAGAGTTAAGTTTTTTAACAAACAGAAATACCCCTGAATTTCTTCAGAACCATGTGTGATATTTAGCCAAGGGCCCAAGACCTTTTTAGAAATAATTTGTGTGTGACTTTAATTAAAACTGAAATTTTTACATCTTTTTTTTTTGTAAGTACTAAATTTTATAGGCTGTTGGAATACTTTACAAAAGTTCTTAAATGTAAGTTTGGACTTTATTTGTACTTGCACAAGGATACACACACACACACACACACACACACACACACATAGATTTCTATAAATCAGTTGTCATTCTTGAAGAATTAACAGCCTTATGGTATGATTTAGTAAAGTGAGAGACCAAAACTGTTAATAGTTTGATATTTCAAGTTATGGGGTAAACAATATAACACATTACCATATCTGAAATTAAAATGTTTGTTTTGTAAAAAGAAAGAACAGTGAGGAGAGCATGTTAACACTGTTGAGCATTTATAAATGCATAGACTGAAATAATTATAAAATTTCAGGTTTCAAATAGCTTTCTATTAAGTTGTCTGAATCTTAGAATAATAAACTTGGAATTGGATCAAATGTATTACCCAGGTTTGATTGATATTAGTAGTTGCTGATACTTTTCAGATGTGCTCTTTAAGATATTAATTAAAACTTCTTGAATTATGTACATGGTAAAGATTTATTCTAACTTCAGGTCTTTTGTTAGGAAGAAAGTTAGTTGGACATAGAGTGAATATAAATTGATATTTGTTTCTTTGTAGGTAATATCAGAGTTAAATATTTCATAATGATATTTAATATTTAGATGGTATTTGGCAACTGTGGAGTTTTAAGAGAGATAAGGAGCAACAAGGGCTATGTTGAAATGACTTCCATAGATTCTGAAAGCTCTCAGGACATAGCAGAAGTAAGTACAGTTGTGTATATTTTGCTCATTTATAACATTTCTATCAGTTTCTAGGTGAGTTTAAAATATTGTGTATTTTTGAATGTGTGTAATATGGAGAACTAGCAGTGACCTGTTAAATATTTGGGATCAAGCTAATATCTTCATTGCAACAAGATTTCTAGAATAATACAAAAGAATTCTAATTGCAGACACTGAAATCTGTATCTCATTTGTCTTAGGTCTAGCATTAGTTGAGCCTTCATTGTGTACAGCCTATATTTGACAAAGAAGTAAATTAACACATAACTTGTGAAAAGTTTCTGCTTTAGTACAGGTTTAAGAAAACTGTACTTAAAACTATCAATAAATAAGCATATGCTGTTCTGAGAATTAATGTTAGTTCTTTTTAGAAACTTTGACAAGATTTTATATGTTGTACAATACACACACACAATTGTTAAAACAGTTGTTAGGCATATACATTTAGATAGGTGGGTGTGTGCATGCCTCCCAACATTGTTTTAATAGATGTATTATACATAAGTATTTCAGGGTATATTTACATGAAACAGGTGGTGGTTGACTGCAGATTTTGCTGATGAACTCATTGCAAGTTCTAAGACTGTAAAAAGGTGACTAAACAACAGGACATTTGGAACAATATTCTACAATCATATGTTGGTCAACTGATATTCCCAATATGAATGGCTCTGTATTTTTGTAGAAATTCTGAGAAATACTTAAATTACCTAAAGCTCAGTTTGAGTTGTTACTTTTAAAATTCTTTAGTTCAAATTGCACATTTTACTGTCTGTGTGTGTATCATTAGATGACATCAGAGCTGACAGTGCCACTAGAAGATAAATTGTTTTCTATTGCACCAATAAAGGGCACAATACTTCCCTTTAATACCAGGAAGGAGAGTAATGGTTCTTTATGGTGTTATTAGAGGGTGTGATAGCTCCCTGTGATCTCATTAGGTGCTCTAATCAGATAGTTCCTTGGAGAAATGTTACTAAGTAATTCACTGTGATGCCACAAGAAGATGTAATAAAAAGTAATTATGTAAAGACCAATAATAAACGTGATGAATTTATTACACCATGTTAATTCTAACAAGTAATCATATATTTAAGGTGAATTGAAATTACTTTATTATATTATTAATTTATATTTTTGATAAAGGCTTATTTTATTATTTTATAGCACAATAAACTATTTGATGATCACAAATAAAATAATTTTTAATATATATATATTTTAATGAAATATGAGATGACCTCTTGTGACCATTGTTATTATGGACAAGTGTATGATTTTCAAAGTGGTAACGTTGATCTCTGTTGCAGCTCTATTTGCAACATTTCAGACACAGTCTTTATTGTATGTCTTGTTTATCTTTTGTGATAAAGTTTCTGCGTGTTGATTAACTGTAAAGGAGAGAGTTGTTTGATTTGGCCAGTCTTGGTACTGTGAAACTATGTGTACTGTAACTGAAATTACCAGACACATCTTCACAAAATTTGGTGAACAGTAGTAAAAATTAAAACTTGTTCCACACAAAAATCAGAATTTTAAAATAAAGTACTTCTACTGAAGATTTATAAGTAAATTTACAAAGCCTTTACTAAGTCAGTCTTAATGAAAGGTGTTTTTCATGTGAAGAATAGAAATACTTTCATGTTAGTTTTCATATTTTATTTGCATAACCTCTAAAACGTCCTAAATAAATATTAATTTTTTCATCAAAAGTTTGTATTTTCTCTACTCTAACACTAATTTTAGTGTAATCAATAATATAGTTTTTTTAATGTGCACTCATCAGTAGTTTCTATTTACTTGCCTTCAAAGTTTTAACTGTTAGCATTTGTACTTATGGTATATTTTATTTTATGGCTTTATTTCTCTACTTTCTTAACCATAGTAACAGTAAGCCTCAAAAACAACAAATGGAAGCCTATTGGCTCTCTCCTATAGAACTAATGTAAACAGGAGTGATCTGAGTGTTGTGTTTTACAAAAGTGTTCGTTTGAGCTAGTAAAATTGTATATGTTCTGTTTTACTTAGTTATGTTATGCCAGATTTAGAAGTTTAGTATATTTTACCTTTTACTTAAAATGCGTATTACAATAATAAAAAATCAAATGTTTGTTGTACTGAACCATTTGCACTCAAGTAAAATTATTTGATGTTCTTTTCTAAGCCATTGAGATCCAGAGATTTAGGTGACCATAAAAAATTCATGTGGTTTTAAATATGCATTTTAAAACCTAAAAAAAGGCACTAGAATAGAATGTCTAAACACTACTATAATTTGTTTAGCTTAGTAAGTAAGCTATAGGTAGGTTAAAATGACTGTAATATTTGGATCATCAGAGCTGGTAATATCAGCCAGACTGTAGTTAGAGTATTTAAGTACAGTCAAACATGTTGAAATCCCATCTGTACATTATCAAGTTTTTCTGGTTGTATGAGGTTTACAGAAAGGTAAAGTAGAATATTGAAGTAAAGTCATAGCAGCTAAAACTAAAACCCAAATGGGGCCTAGTGGTTAGAAAATTGGACTAGAGATTGAAGGATTTTGGATGCTACCAAACATGTCTTGTACTTTCAACTGTGTATGCATGATAAAGGTGATGGTTAATTTCATTATTTGGTTAACGGTAACTGCTTTAGACTGTAGGTGCTTCCAACTGGCTCCCTTAATTATGGTCTATGATTGAAATAAGGGACAGCTAAGCTTGAAATGTAGGTGTATGCTACTAACTGGTTCCCTTAATTATGGTCTAGTTAAAATTAGGAACAGCTGAGTCTGAAATGTAGGTATCATGGAGATTGGAGGCAAACAAACAATCTGTATTAACTAAAATGTATAATAAATAAAACAGCACAATGACAGTAATTGATCAAGTAAATCAAAATAATTCTAAGTGTATTTTTGTAGTTGAAAAACAACAACTCTTAAAACATAACCAAGTTAAAGGACATTAAATATGAAAGAAACTATGAGAAAACATTTCATGACAAGTACAGTATGCCACTATTATCAATCAATTTTGTTTTCACTGTATTCTTGATTGGTTGGTTGGTTTGGTTTTTCATGGTGCAAAGCCACTAGGCTATCTGCACCTCTTGGTTGGGTAACTTCAGAAATATAATTAAAAAAACAAAACAAAACAGAAACCATCTTGTGCAACATTTGTTGTAGGTTAGTTAATCCAAGTTTAAATTCCTAGCAGAACTTGTCAACACTTTAAACAGTTTTTGTAGTATATATTTATTTTTCAATGTCTGTGGAAGCTTAATTCTCTCCAATTAATTTATACATGTGACACGTAACTGTTATCACAAGCTCACATTTATCACCATTCTTAGAATAGAGTAAAATTGTGATACACATTGATATTCTCTTGTACTAAGGTATTTTTAGTGTTGTTCATACATGAATTATATATAAGCAGCAGTATTCAAGTTTACTATAATATCCCATTGGTCCTGTAATTTTGATTTGCTGCATATGTGAAATGAAACTAAGTAGCTTAAAATGCTATAAAAATTGTTATGACTGGCCAATTCATGCATGACTGATATGCTACACGTATAATGTAGAATTGTTGGAGAAAAGCAACACATAGCAACAAACTATTAAATGCAGTTGATGTTTTAAGAGTTATTCGAGATGTTAGGTCTAAATACAAAGTGGTATAGCATTGTCACCCTAATGATGTTAGTCTCTCTTCCACCCTTTGCTGACAAATATTTAACATTTTCACATTCTGATTTGTTCATACAGGTATTGAAAAGATAATGCTTTGTTTTTGAACAGTTTTCAGTACAGCTAATTATTAGTGTAGTGTGTTGGTACCAGTAAAGTATTAATAAGGAGGAATTAAAAATGTGTTGGTGTCATGTCTTTGAATGTTACTGAATTATAGCCAGTCATTATTGTAGTGTGTTGGTACCAGTTAACTGTTGAAACACTGAGAATTAAAAACATTTGTGGATGTTGTGTCTTTGTATGATAATAGATTAATGCCAGTTATTAATGTAGTGTGGCAGTGCCAGCTAACTTTTGAAACATTGAGAATTAAAACCATTTGTGGGTGTCGTGTCTTTGTGTTATACTGGTTGAACTATAAGAAAACTTACAAAGAACCTAAGCTGCTCACCAAGTATTGTAAAGTATTGGACAGGTAAAGATCACAAACTTCCAGCATCTATTGAGATTAATGGGTTAATTAAAAAGTGGCCACCACCAAGTCCAGACTTTGAACAAACCAAGAATCTGCTGAACTTTATACTTGACAAAAGTACACTAAATGAAGCCTTTTGAAACAGCTTCAAGAAAAATGAAATCAAATTACACTAGAGTTTGAGGAAGTGACATAAAGATGCTAAGCTGCTGGACTGACATAATGTATTTCTGTAATACTTTTGTAACAGTTTCCTGTAAAAATAATGAATATTTTCTGTGTGAAGCTGATATAATGAATATTTCAGAGGTGTACTAATCAACTTGTACGTATATTGTCTGTAGCTGTCATACAACTAACAAATAGAACTGTATGGTAAGACATAGATAAAAAACTGTATGTAGTTTGTGTCATTCCTTTTGAGGCTTGATGTGACCACCACTGTGAGCCACTTCTGTTTCTTACACATTTTTGAATGGTAACTTCATGAGTTGTTTCAGTGAAGCAGGCACTGTGCTTCATGAGTTGTTTCAGTGAAATGGGCACTGTGCTTCACGAGTTGTTTCAGTGAAGTGGGCACTGTGCTTCACGAGTTGTTTCAGTGAAGTGGGCACTGTGCTTCACGAGTTGTTTCAGTGAAGTGGGCACTGTGCTTCACGAGTTGTTTCAGTGAAGCAGGCACTGTGCTTCACGAGTTGTTTCAGTGAAGTGGGCACTGTGCTCCTGAATATTACATAACTATGCTTTGTATACTGTGGACTTACCTTATTTTGTTGCGGATAGAAGGAATAAGTGTATATGTTTGCAGATGAGAACCCTCAAAATCAGATGTATAGCCCATAATAGCAGAGTTGGATAGAAAAAATCTGTCAGATCTAAATAAAGCAACTTTTAACATTAGATATGTTAGCTCATAATATGTTTGTACTGTTTACATTGTTTTTATCTAAGTTCTATATCTGAGAGAAGTTTCTATAAACAAAAATTGACCACCTTGTTCTTTTATCTACAGGCTATACAACTAAGAGGTGGACGCTACCTTGAAGCACCTGTATTGGGGTCCAAAAAACCTGCAGAAGAAGGAAATTTGATTATATTGGCTGCAGGCGAGAAGTCTTTATTTGAAGATTGTGCCAGTTGTTTTCGAGCAATGGGAAAGCAGTCTTTCTTTTTAGGCGAGAAACAGTTTGTTTTGTATATACTAGTTTTATCAAATACTGTTATCACTTTCATATAAAAGTTGAAAAAAAACAAACATGATCTTCTCATTTTCTTGAGTAATTGATGATCCTTTCAGGGTCATTGATATCTCCAAAAGCAATTTCATAATCAAAATGATAGTGTTCTACCTCAAACAGTAATAAATGAACCAAAAAAACCTGACAGTCAAAGTGGTTTTGGTTAAATTGTCATTATTTATTTACTACAAAGTACTGTAAATGGCTCAAAAAGTAAAATTTTACTCAACATTATCTTGTCTTTGTGCTATCCCCATTCTTTTGCAGTAATATCACTGAAAGGATCTTTGAAGTCAACACAGTTATACCTTATAGTATTCAAAATGATCTTGACATTGATTCCAAACTTGATCTCATAGTTAAAGTGATTTTGTTATAATTTTTACTATTTTCTTCTCTGCAGGGGATATTGGTAATGCTTCAAAAAGTAATCTCATACTTAATATGATTTTGGGTACAACGGTTGGCTCTTTAGCTGAAGCCATGGCATTGACAGATAGAGCAGGACTCTCTCAGAAAGATCTTCTAGAAATCTTAGAACTTGGATCTCTCAGCTGTCCAGCAGTAACTGAAAAAGGCCAAGGTGATGATAATTTGGAGTTTTCTTATTTTCAAATATTATTTTGAAAGTGGCTTTTATCTGTTAGGTTGTGTGCTTTGGGATGGTTGTACGAATGATGAAAAGCTAGAGCTACTTACGAGCTGTAAGTTTTATTGTTGTTGTTCTTTATGACTGTATGAATAGTGGGAAAAATTAGAGCTATTTAGTTAGCCATAAAGTGGTGTGTCTTCTAATGGCCATAAAAGATGTGGAAAGTTAGTCTGTTTATATTGAGTTTCATAATGGTATTAAAGTTTGTGTGTTTTATGTTCTGTCTGAACATTATGAAACTCAGTAGAATTAAAGCTTGTGTGTTTTATATTCAGTCTGCATTGAGTTTAATAACAGTATTAAAGCTTGTGTGTTTTATATTCTGTCTGCATTGAGTTTCATAATAGTACTAAACCTTGTGTGTTTTATATTCAGTCTGCATTGAGTTTAATAATAGTATTAAAGCTTGTGTGTTTTATATTCTGTCTGCATTGAGTTTAATAGTAGTATTAAAGCTTGTGTGTTTTATATTCTGTCTGCATTGAGTTTAATAGTAGTATTAAAGCTTGTGTGTTTTATATTCTGTCTGCATTGAGTTTAATAATAGTATTAAAGCTTGTGTGTTTTATATTCTGTCTGCATTGAGTTTAATAGTAGTATTAAAGCTTGTGTGTTTCATATTCAATCTGCATTGACTTTAATAATAGTATTAAAGCTTCTGTGTTTTTTATTCAGTCTGTATTGAGTTTCATAATGGTGCAAAGTTTGTGTGTTTTGTGTTCCATTTTCAGTAAGTCTGAAGCCACTTCTGGAAAAAATAAAATCCCATATGAATGGTTTAAACCTTAGCACTACGACAGCATATTTTAAAAGATTAAAGTTTTGTTTTGTTACTGAATGTATTATTCAGGTTTAGTGATTTTTTAGTCTTGTACTATCTTTTGTTTACAGCTGTTATTGATTTATTTAATACTGTAGTGAAATGTTTCCCTTCTATACAATAATGGAGAATTAAGAAGCTTTCAGAATACTTATGTATTTACCAAAAGTTCACTGAGACCTTAGGTTAGAAAATAGCAGTATGTGGAATCACATTCTGCAGAAACATGACAAAAACAGGATTCATAAACCTTGATGACCAGTTAGAATTTATTGTGGTTTGAGTCTTTTCTCAAAGTTTTGCTACAGTCTTGAAATGTCTCTCTTTTAATGGGGCACAGACCTGCTAAAAAGTTTGTAAGGAACACAGAACATCAGTTTGAAATAGTAAAACAGCAAGTGTCCACATATTATTAAAGTTTTCAAAAATAACTAGTATGATTATATGTAAGCTCTAGACTGCTTCATTACCAATGTCTCATCTAGTACTATATTATTATTGTTAATCTATTATACAGGGTGTTTGGAAAGTCACTGTGCACTTATATATTTATCAACAGACATGTTTCAATATAGAATACAGGAGGTAAATATGAATGACAATTATAAACAATGTTGAAAGTGACTCCTGTTGGCATCAATACAGGCTTGGATCCTTATTTTGTCTCTAAACACCGCTATCAGTTGCTGGCTTGTAATAGGCTGAATGAATGCTGTTATCGCTGCTTTCAAAACTGCACAGCGACTTTCCAAACACCCTGTCTATTTTAGTGAAAATGAATACACTTTAATGAAGTTAAATAAGCAAAATCACAAGGAAAAGACTCCATTGAAAACTAATTATATTAACTTCAAAAACAAAAATAAATTAAACAAAGAATGCTGCACTAATTGTAAAGATTCCAGGGTACAAGCAATGATGTGAGATTATAAAATGTACCTTAGGTTTTGGAGGTGACTGAAGAAGTAGGACCAACATTGCAGTGGATATACACTGTCTGTCGGGCTCGGCATGGCGAAGCGTGTTAGGGCGTGCAATTCGTAATGTGAGGGTCGTGGGTTCACATCCCAGTTGCGCCAAACATGCTCGACCTTTCAGCCGTGGGGGCATTATAATGTGATGGTCAATCTCACTATTTGTTGGTAAAAGAGTAGCCCAAGAGTTGGTGGTGGGTGGTGATGACTAGCTGCCTTCCCTCTAGTCTTACACTGCTAAATTAGGGACAGCTAGCACAGATAGCCCTTGAATAGCTTTGTGAGAAATTCAAAAACAAACAAACAAACAATACACTATCTGTCAGTCTTAATCTCCATTCACCAGTTGCACATAAAAAGTAAAAGAAGTAGCAATAGATATAGAAATCTATTGAAAACAATATTGATGAATATATTTTAAAATTTAACTATATTACATCTTATCCACATATATGGTTTCTGGAATGGAAGTTGTATGTACTTAATAAAAATAAAATTATACCATATAAAATTAAATAAATACCATACAGATTTATCATTTTATCAGTTAAAAACTGAGATTCAAGAATTGGAAGAAAAATGTTATAATTCCCATTGATAAGGCTAACTGTAATATTGGTATCATTTGTAAAATGTTTTATACATGAATTATGATAAAAGAAAACAATAGCACACAAACATTTAAACTTGTCAGTCAATCCAAAGATACAGTAACTAATAATTTCATTAAAGCTTATAATAATCTTTATGCTATTCCCAAATTAATTACATCTCCAATTAAATTTAGATTTATTTCCAATTCAGTAAGAACAATTATCAAACAACTGGCTATATTATTAAATAAATTACTGAATATTTTACTTGATAAAATAAAAATGTAAGTGTTAATAATTAAAAACATACTTTTTGGATAATAAAAAATAATATATTTTAAAATATCTAAAAAACTGTGAAAACAAATGAATAAAATTTAATCATTTGATTTTACCACATTGTACGCTACAATTTCATTAAAATATTTCATCTTTTTCTTAAATTTTTAATATAACAGTTCTGTTATCCTTTTATAGAGCTGGAAAAAGGAAAAAATTAGCTCCAAAAACATAAGATATATTAAATTTCTGTATTTATAATAACATACTTTCTCAATAAACAAGTTGTTAAACAAGTGATAGGAGTTCCAATGGGAGCTAACTATTCAACTTGTGTGGCAAATTTATATTTATATTACTATGAAAATATATTTATTGACAACTACACAAATCCAGATATTTTTACCTTAACTTATAGATATATAGATTATTTAATTAGTGTAAATAATGTTGTTAACACTGTTTATCCAGCAGAATTAGAAATTGAAAATACTCCAATATCTAATACAGAAATATATTATTTAGATTTGGAAATTAAAATAATTGCTAAGTATATCAGTGTAAATATTTTTGAATTAAAATATTTTGCTTTCCAATTTATGGTTTACCCTCTTTTAATAGTATACCCTTCTGTTGTAAACATTATAACTTTGGAATTATTTGGATATTCTAAAATTTGTAATTACAATATTTTATCAGTAATGTTAATACTGATACAAAAAGTAATAGTTAATGGATTTAATAAAGAAACTTTAAATAAAATTATTAAACTATTTTATAACAAATATTAGAATGTATTAAATATATATAAATAAATAAAAATTAGAAATTTTAAATAAAATTTCTAATAACTATTTGTAGTAAAGAATAAGGTCATTTAACAACTTGGCACTACTTTAAGCAGATGTATACCTTGCCACATATAAAGGCTTGTTTGGAATACAGTAGTCACAGAAGACATGGTGAAAGGGTGGTGGTTTGGAGCTATATTAGTTTGTTTGGATAGCTGGATGGGATGCTTCATGCTGGTATATTTTGTTTGCTCTGCAACCAATTTGTGCTTTGCTGGGAGCTGGAGTGTTAACTTCAAGAGCTAAGTTTTGAACTTACTTTTCCTAGAGCACCAACATTTCACTCTCCTAATTTGTATATCTATTGCTACTTTTTTATTTCTTATGTGAGACTGGCAAATGGAGGTTAAGACTGATAAATGGTGTATCCCCACTGCTGCCAGGTCCTACCTGTGAAGTCATCTCTAAAACCTAGGGTACATTTTATAATCTCACATTATAGCTTGTATCTTGGGAACTTTTCAATTAGTGCATCATTCTTTGTTTAATTTATCTTTTGTTTCAACTCGTTTTTTAAGTTATAACAAACTAATATATAGATTGTTCTTTTTAATTTTTGTATAGCTATTGTTGAGGGAAGTTTTGGCACAAATATGCCATTACAACATATGCAGAAAGATCTACGTTTAGCATTAGCTATTGGAGACCAATTGGAGCAACCTTTACCTCTGGCTGCCACAGTGAATGAGGTTAGTTTTTAAACCCAGTCCTTTAATGTACAAGCTTTTATGATCACCTCCTATTCTAGCAATTGTACTGAAATATTTAATTTTTAGACATATAATAAACAAATTTTCAACTGTTGTAATGTTTTGGGGATAAAATAGAAAAATATGAAACAAGATATTTGCAGGAATTGTATTATTGCTGTGAGTCTCTTAGACGCAAGTCAATTTTAGCTGTGTCTTTGAATGGTGTTATTTGCTTTGAGCCTAGTTTTCAAACCCACGTAAGTCAGTTTTAGCTGTATTTTTCAGTGGTGTTATTTGCTCTAAGCCTGTTTTTCAAACCCACATAAATCAACATTATTTGTCTTTAACTCTCTTTTAGCAGGCTCACTCAATATGGCCTAAAAACTGGTTCTGCTCACATAAATATCTATTCTTATACTAGGGAAATTTTTTATTTGTTTTTTAATATTGCATTATAAAATTAAGAACATGATGTATATGATATTAAAGTGTAAATTATGAACTGTTTTTTGACAGTTTATTTGTAAACCATGATAAGAAAGTAGTGTAATTAAATGTTTAATGTAAATTGTTAAAACCTTGTTACATATACACAAAAGAATGCCTGTTGTGAGAGAGTTGAGTGGTGCTTTGTTAAATCCTCTCCAGAAATGTAGTTTTACAACTGTCCCTGAGGTTTGAAGTGTCGTGATTTAAAAGTGAACAGCTAACGGAGCATTTGAAGCGATTAAACATAATATTTGTGACACTAATCATGACAACACAGATGTTTTTGTTTCTTTTCCACATTTCTCTTAGTTTTTCCATTTTGAACTCCAAATCAGTAGAGTGGTAACAATAGTGTTTCAGATATACTCTTTTGTGTTACACAAGTCACTGCCCAAGAGATCTTTCCTTTAATAACGTAATTTATTGATATAAGACTTTAACATATACAGGTTACATATGATGGTTATGTACTATGTATAGTTGTGTATTTAATACTGAGAACTATTATTTCAAAATATGTTTATTTCTCATACATGGACATTCACAACACAACAATACAAAGGTAATGCTTTAATCATACAAACACTTTTTCACTGCTGATTGTATGTAATAGTTTAGATTAGGATATATTGCTCTGCTGTGCATTTTACTTAAACCATACAAACCCTTTGTTTACCTGTGATGGTAATTTATATTAATAATCTAGAGTTTTTATACTACTGAATTTGGTGTTGTCTCCCTTGAATTTTCAAAGTTCATGAACTGCATTAGGAAAATGCTTCAAAGTTATTTTTGAGACACCTAAAGCACAGAAGTTCAAGAGTGATTGGCCTGTTAATGTAACTGTTATACCTGCAAAAGGTATTGCATGAATTCTCATGCATCTTGTAGAGAACTTACCGTGTTAACTTGAATGTATGAATAATGCAGAAACAAACCCCTTGAAGAAACTTCCTCTAGTATGTTACTGCTAAGTTAGGGATGGTTTGTGCAGATTGTCCTTGAGTACTTTTGTGCAAGATTCAAATCAAACCATTTATTTCATTAAAAATAATGAAATAAAACTTGAATAAACCTTGCTTAAATGTTAACAAATCATACCCAGTTAAAAGTTTAACAAACATAATCTTAATAATGCTGTCGTTGGAGGGTATTAGCAGCAAGAAAACTCATGCACAGAGGATATGGCAGAGGGACTAGCTGTTATGAAAGAATGTATATCCTTGTCACAGTGGCATAAGGTGGTTTGAACAAGGGAGTCTAAATTTGAATGACTGTTCCATCTGGCATGTACAAGTTAGCTGGAGAGTGAATGAGAGAGTGAAGAAAGAATACCTTGTCCATCAATCAAGCATGTAAGAGGCTCTGAAAATTATATTATCCATCTGAGCACAATTAATAAAGTTGTATATCAAAACCATAGTCCATCACATCATATCCTCTGATTAGAAGATGGTGACACCAAACACTTGTAACAAATGTTGAGCCCATTTGGGAAACAAAAACAATCATGGATCAATATAAGTACCATAGTATGTAATCATGGTCCTTTGTAGGTAAGTTGAACTTACCCTGGCAACGAAAGGTCAAGAGATCTCCAGCCAATAAAATGGTGACTGCAAAATTAAAACCATAATCCTACAAAACAAATATAGAATTTGTTGGGCTCCACATTTAACAAAAGTACCAACTATACAGAAGAAAGCCTCTGCACACATCTTGAAGAAAAAGGAAATTAAATTACACCACAGACTTTGAAATATACAGTGCCATAAAGATGCCTAACTCTTACTGGTGTTATTAAAAACATTGTTTAATAATTTCCTCTATGATAATTATTGGTTAATTTTTATAACAAATCTATGACTATTTTCTGTGTAAAGCTCATATAATGATACTTATTCAAATGTATACTGTATTTTTTGTGATATTTTGAAATATAGGGATGTGCAGTAAATCATTCAAGTTTATAATATGTAATCAGAGATACACGTGTTGTGGACAATATTGAAACAGTAAACCTGCTGTCTCTCTAAAAGTGATGCATTGTTTCATCTCAAGAAAATAGCTTTAGCTTATTCCTTACCTAGCACTTGTGAAGTATTATTTATGGGAGAAGTTAATGAATCTTAAATTTATGTATAAATGATGGTTAATCTTCTAAGTATATTAAAATATGTTTACAAACTCTTATTATGAATTGAAGAAATGTTTCTTATATTTGGTAACTTGCTGAAAGTTAATTTATAAGTTATTTTGATATCTTTCATCTTTGTGGTTGTTATGTTACATGCTTGTTTTTCAAATTATTATAAATATAGTATTGTTTTAGAAGAAAAAATACCATATCTTTACATTAAGCTGATAATTTTAGGTAAATAGAAAACTTGTATTTAAAAGTTTTTCAAATTTATAACACTATGTAACACAAATTTTGTTCCTGGATAGTATGCATTATTTCTTAATTGTTTATGTTGTAAAAGTACAGAAAATGGTCATTATTCCCTTCAAACTTTGCTTTTGTGGCCTGGATAATGAAATTTAGAAACTAACCTATTTTCTATGTAAAAATGGGCAAATTTGCACATTTTCATTTACATAAGGTCTGAATAAAACAACATGAATCAAGATTTACATGTATTTATACTAAAATTATACAAAAATGTTTAGAAGTGAGTAGTTTTGAGATTTGCAACTGTAATGTAAGTCACTTTCACTTATCAGCCCCCAAATAGACTCCCATCATGTTTTTGTTATATGCTTGCAGGTCACAAAAGCAAAGTTTGAAAAGAAAAATAGGTCTTTTCCATTTACTTTAGGCATAAGCAATTTGGAAATAACACTTTCTGCCCAAGAACAAGAAAAAGTAAAAATTTTGTTACATATTGTAATATGAAGGTATCTAACCATCTTCACCTCATCAAATCACGTACTAAACTTAACATTTGCAAAGGATAAAAGAGCAGTTTTCTTAAGTTAACATAGTTTTAAAAGATCTATTTCCAGTTACAATTGTTTCTACATTAACTGAGAGTTTACTCTCTGATTGCATTCTTTTCCTTTTTTTTTCAGGTTTACAAGCATGCAAAACGGTTTGGGTATGGAGAACATGATGTTTCTGCTGTTTACCTTCGTGCTCGTTTCTGAAAATGCACTCTTTAATTGTTGACTGGAATTTCTCTCATTGTTCTGTGCATTTTTATGCAGTGTGGAACAGGTTTTATGGTTTTTGTTTGTTTATTTACTGTTTTAGTGGCATTCCTACTTGTAAAGAAAATCATGAAGTTTCATACATTCATCAGAGAAGAAAGAAACATTTCATAACTACAATATTGTTCCATGCCTGCCACTGTTTTGTACCAAACATTTTATATGTATTATTAAATGTGTATAATTAATACCCAGTCTTGCTGTCTAATGCCTTCAACATTTACTTGTAATCTGCTTGTTGTTAATTTTTTATGTTATAACTATTATAATTTTATTATAGTTTCTTTCTTAAATTGTTTGATTCTAGTTGTATTTTTAGTATGTTATAACATGTCAGACAAAACTCTTCATTATGTATCTTATCTTCCTGCACACATCAGAGGTTAAGTAAATTTAGAAGTCTTAAAACCAATCATTAAATGTTGATACTGAAAGGTATTTTCCTGAACAATTAAAACTTAAATATTTAGGAATAAACTTAGTTGACTTTAAATTGTTTTTCATCTCATGAACAATTATTTTGGCATTTTTTACATAAAAGATGTAGATATATATATATATATGTGTGTGTGTGTGTTCATTTGCACATCATGTTTAGGAAATTTTTTGATATTTCTGCAATACTTGAAATGGATATTTGTTTAATTCAGTCTTGAAATAATAACTTCCTTTATATGTATGTAGTGTTTCAGTGTAATATGTAATTCTTTCCTCCTTTAAAGCAACTTTAATTTATTTTTTCATTCACTTATAATTTGAATTGTGTAGAAGTTTCTTCATCGGAGAAATCAGAACAGCCAGGAACACAGTTTAAAAGGCTATGCATTTATTGTATGCGTCATTCATTGTTTGACATTTGAGCAGTACATTTGTTTATTTTAATTGAAGTTTTATATCATATAATTGTTTTCTAAGAATGACTGATTCTTGTTTAGCAGTTTCATTGTCAGAATTAGTGAAATGTGAGTTTTGCTTTAATAATTCAAATATGATACATTGAGTTATGTGTAAGAAATTTGTTTTATGAAATCACAGATAATTCTGACCTATTGAACCACAAATGTAGATTTTAATTTGTGGCATTTATATTGAATTTAATAAACTGCAATTTTTAATTATGCACTGATATTTTAAAGGTGGAAGTAGTTTTATATTTAAAAACATAAACCTATGACTATTTATTTACACCTCAGAAGGCAAAATCATTTATTTTCAGTACAGTTCACTTGTTTTGTGGCTTGACATGGCTGAGTATATAAAAGCTATTTTATATCATAAATATTATTAGTAATCACTCCATCTATCAATCTCTGTAATTAACGCATGATAGAATGTACTTGTCTAATCAAAATTTGTTACATACATATTTCAAACATATTTGTTAATAAAGAGAGGATTTTTCTCAAATTATCATGTGGTGTGTTACAAAAGTCCAGCTGTTTTCTGGTTAGTAAACTATTTCTTAAGTTTTGTATCAGGAGGTTTTGTTCAAGGAATTAAAATAATGTGTGGAACATCTGTTACAACAGAAATGGTTGAAATGATTTTGAAGTCTGTCTAAACACAATAAATCAACTAGTATACGTAAATTATGTCTGTGTTTATGGGCCTCAACTTTGTGTGTATTTAAACTTGCACATTTTTAAATATGCGTGACATTTCAAAATTCTAAAGAAACTATCTTTTTTATTTTTCCTGAATATTTTCTTGAAGTGTAATTGTTTATTGGATAAACAGAGAGAGAGTGAAACAGTTCTTTGGATTGGTCAAGAAAAATTAACTTCACTTAAAGAAAAGCTTTTTCATAGATTAAATCACGTATCCCAATTAAATTGAAAGAAAGAGAAAATATAACAGAACAAGTAACTAAAACAAACAGAACAAATATCACAGAATATTGGTATTCTATGTATGAAGTGTGTGGCAAACAGAACAACAAATATTATCACAGAATCTTGGTTTCTTATCTATGAAGAGTGTGACAACCAGAGTAATAAGAGATTATCACAGAATCTTTATTTTCTGTGTATTAAAGAGTGTGACAACCAGAATAACAACAGATTATCCCAGAAACTTGGTTTTCTATGTACGAAGAGTGTGAGAACCAAACAATGAAAACGTATGACAAAGGTCAATAATTTTCTGAACTTCAGTGCCAATTTTTTTTAACTATTTCTTTTTGCATGCATGTTTTAAAAGCAAATTTTAAATGGTTTGTAGTTATAATGTGCAAGATATAGAATTTCACTACAGTATGCTTCTTTGGTTCACTCTTGTAAACTATTTTCATCTTGTTTCCCGCCAATTTCCATTAGCGTGGTTATTCATTAAATTCAAATAAACATTAGAGATATTTATGAACTTTGTGGTTGTATTTGTTTGCGTTAAATTTGAAAAAAACAATTTATATATACGCAATGATTGAAGCTTCGTGTGAATTGTATTTGTGAGTTAAGAAGTTTTGTTATTATTACGCTTTTACTTTTGTTCATAAAAGTTTATTTAACAGATCTTAAAAGTCAGCTATTAGTCACCATTGTGATAAAAAGACTATGATCATTTTATGGTTTGAACAATAACTTGTAGAAGCCGGCGCTAGGCATAGCCTAACATTTACTATACTCGAACAAGAGATAACCTTCTGCGTGCAGTTTTGAAACCAACCAGAATAAATTATTATCGTAAAAAAATTGATATGTTTCATATAACTTCAGTTATATACAGTAGAGATTATCACTCTTTAAACGGCCAGGTGGTGAGGGTGCTCGACTCGCAATCTGCCGGTCGCGGGTTCATATCCTTGTCACACCAAACATATTCGCCGTTTCAGCCTTGTGGACGTTATAAATTTCAGTTAATCCCACTATTCGTTGGCAAAAGAGTAACCCAAGAGTCGGCGGTTATTGGTGATGACTATCTGCGTAGCCTAGTCTTAACGCTGCTAAATTAGGGATGGCAAGCGAAGATAGCCCTCTTGTGGCTTTGCATGAAATTCATAGGAAACAATAAATATTTAAAAACAATTGCTAAATGCATTCTCGCGTCATGGGTGTCTTAGAAGACTTGGAGGTTAAATTTTCATGGGATAGTGTTGAGTAGTTGCCTTCTAGAGATTATCGCTTTAAAATTAGGTGAATTTTCATTTAGCTTTGCACTAAATCTGACAAATAAGCATTATGTCTTGAGTATGGCTTAGCATATTTTAAAACAAAGTTCAAGGCAATGACATATGTCGAGCAGTGTCGTATGAATAACCCGTATCGTTTGAAGATGATTTTTTTGGGCTCTGTGTTGAATCCTTAAACTCAGGATCGGAAACATATCAAAACTACGACTGAAGTTTTGACTACTAGTTTTAACTAAATGTAAACCGAATTTAAACATTAATGATCCTTTAAACTCGTAATTGTATTGCTTGTGGCCAAATATATCGAAATAAATTCATTTTTGGAGATCGGAGTGTTCGACAATACAAGTGTATTTCACTTAAACACAAAACTTATGAAACTGGAATTCTGTTTATCATGCATCAAGGGCATGCATTATGACTGATAGTGTGTGTGTTTTTGTATAGTGAAGCCACATCCGGCTATATGCTAAGGCCACCGAGGGAAATCGAATACCTGATTTTAGCATTGTAAATCCGTAGACTAACCGCTGTAACAGTGGGAAGCATTAGTGGTAGTACACTCACACAATAATTTAGTATCGTAAAAGATATAAAACGAACAAATTGATCAAGACTCGAAAAAAAGAAAAAAAAAAAAAACATATAAACCACAGAAATTGATCCAGGTTCGTAAAGATGTGTAAATAAAAATCAAATAAACTGAGGGAGTTGGTATAGAGTCGTAAATTAGAAATACATAAACCAGAAGAATTAGCCTAGAGTTTTAAATAAATTTATACAAAGGGATAAATTATCTTAGAGTCGTAAACAAAAGCAAATAAACAAGGGAAATTGGTCTGGACTTAAATTAAAGCTCTATATGTCAGAGGGCTTGTTCTAGACTCAAACAAAAATCACATAAACCAGAGGAATTGGTCTAGACCCGTAAATAAAAAAATAAAAAAGAACACGCACAAACAAGAGTAAATAGTCTATAAAAATAGGAATATAAACCAGGGAAGTTGATTTAAACTCTAAAACAAATGAGCACAAACAGGTCTGTACTCGAAGATGAAAAGTATGTCAACCAGAGGATTTAGACTAGACTAGGATATAAGAATTATAAATAAAAGATATATAAAACAGTAGCATTGTTTTAAATTTCGAAATAAAGATATTTACAAACCAGAATAACTGGTCTAGACTCAAATTTTTTATTTACTATATACTGATAACCAGACTCGGAAAGTATATTTTTATTATCTATAATTAACTTTCGACCAGTGGCAAACCTTACCCAAAAACCAAGATATTGTTTATCAAAATCGTTATTTTACACTTCATGAATAGAAAAAAAACGACACATTTATTATCTTATGGCTCATAACGACCAATTTATTTGAATATTAGGCTGAAAGTTGGACGAACTCAACGTAAGCTGAACAAAATTACTTATATTCCCTTAAGTCACTACTGGATGAACTCTCCCATTTAATATCCTTCCTAAATTTTAGCGTCTAGAATCATGCATTGTTTTGATTATTCTCAAAAGTCGTGGCTTTCATTGCTACTTCAATAAATGTTTTTGAAGACGGATAAAGAGCTTTTGTTTTGGTCTCTTTGGTTCCAAGGACCTGATACATTTTCACAAACAAGGCTGTTTCAAAGTTTTGTTCCTCATTTAAGTGAAGTTTCCTTAGGAATTCCAAAACATAAAATAGATTAACTAACAAGTTTCCATGCTAGGTTTTTTACTTCCTGGATAAGAAATGAACATGTTCCTCTGGATGAAAAAATCCATTACAATCGTGGTATATTTATTCCCACTTTTACTCTGTAGCAAAAGACTAGTACATCGATAGCAACTCTTTCAATTGCTCTACAATACAGTAATGCTAAACCTGTTTATATTGTCCTTTTCATAAGTTAGAAGAAAGCAACTTTAAGGGTTTTATGGACTGTATTTAGGTTAAACCTGAATAGTAATTATGTAAACAAACCTTTTAAATAATTAATAATAAATTACAGCAAATAGAAATCGTATGACATGCCTGCATATTATGTTACATTCCTGTGGTGAAACATATATAGATATTTATGTTTCTTTTAAAATCTTTCTCTCTTTCAAGTATCTCTGATTGTTTAATGGTTCGATTCCTTCGTAACACTTCGCTGTTCTAATATTTTGAACTTTTTGCACTTAATTCTGTGTCTCAGTCTTAAAATTTGAGCATTTTTAAAACGATAATATACGTTTTGCCCTTTTAATATTCGTACTAATAAAGACTAAGTTTGTTGATAGTAGCTTATTTAATAAATCGTAAAACTGTGTGATTTTAAGTTCAATTTAAATAACCCACCATTTTCTCTCCTTATTTTTCTATTATGCTAGAGGGAAGTTGCGTCTAAGCGTAAATGTGTTTTTTAAATTGCGTCAAGTGGGCAAACAAGAGTTTCTTGACCAATGAAAATAAAACAAGAATTTGAGAGTAGGAGAATATGAGTTAGAGATTATGTTTATAGATACGTGTTGGTAATGAAGTAGGAACAGCTGATATTTTGTTTTTCAAATTATGTAGCTTTTTATTTTTTGTTCAAAATTTTATGTTGTTTCAAAGAGTAAAGATGTTATTCTGTTTCAGTAATGTTAATATATGTTTTTTATTTTTTATGCTTTGTGAAAGTCGTTTGTTTTGATCTTCTTATATCGTTTAGTCTCCTTCCC